>NC_135374.1:102302140-102649640 GCF_049243985.1 Paroedura picta
AGAACAGCTGTGATATCACTTATTGGCTCCACAATTGGGTTACCACCACAGAGAATGTCTTCTCCACTTAGCCACCTACCTAACTTCAGAAGCCAGAGTCATCTGGAAAGGTCCCCTAATGAATACCATAAATGATGGGCAGTTGTGACAGACAGCACTTTAAAATCAAATCTCAAAATGCTGAATTAACAGGGGACTGGGAGGTTAAGCCTTCACACAGCAAGACAGCTTGAGTGACAGGTTGCTCCAAACACTCTGATTGGTCTGCAACAGCTGAGAGTAAAGTCCTATGTGAGTGGTGTGCTAAGGGGATTCTGATTCTGACAGAAACCTGCATTGAGCAAAGATCCTTCTGGTACCTTAGCTGCTGAACATCTACTCTGAGAAGATTTTAGTCAGAAAGCACAGTTTTAACTAAAGAGTATACCTTCAGCCTAAGCTGAAAGCAATTCTATGCAGACAGGAGAACTGGGATAAAATATTTGGCTGACTGAGTTGGGTAGTGGATTGCACTTCCAGTTAGGTCAGAGGAAAGGGGATATATCTTTGAGGAAAAGAAGAAAAATCCCTGCCTAATTAAACAGGGAAATTAGCTCTGAAGATTTCCCTTGTCTTTTGTGAAAGATTACAGTTTAAACACCTCAGGAGATAGAAGAAAACTGGCCTTTCAAAGGAAGGGATAGTGCATACTGAGCAGAGGATACCAGCCTTCAGAAAAACCATGGAGTTTAAGGAAACTCAAAGAATCCTGAAATGTTTAGGAAAACAAATACAAAGAAGACAGCTGTTTTTTGTTTTTTTTTTGTAATCCGTGTTGTACTGTCCAAAGAAGTCTCAAAGCATCCTACAATTGCCTACCCTTACTTTCCACATAATAGACACCCAGTGAGTTAGAGAGCCAGCTTGGTGTGGTTAGGAGTGTGGACTTCTAATCTGGCATGCCAGGTTCAATTCTGTGCTCCCCCACATGCAGCCAGCTGGGTGACCTTGGGCTCGCCACGGCACTGATAAAACTGTTCTGACTGAGCAGTGATATCAGCGCTCTCTCAGCCTCACCCACCCCACACGGTGTCTGTTGTGGGGAGAGGAATGGGAAGGCGACTGTAAGCCGCTTTGAGCCTCCTTCGGTTAGGGAAAAGCGGCATATAAGAACCAACTCTTCTTCTTCTTCTTCTAGATGGAGCTGTAAGAGCTCTAGCTAGAACTGTGACTGGCCCAAGGTCACCCAGCTGGCTATATGTGGAGGAGTGGGGAATCAAACCCATTTCTCCAGATCAGAAGTCACCACTCTTAACACTGTGCCAAGATGGCTCTCAAAAGTCTCTAATTATCAATAACTAAGAATCCAAGGATATAAACTTATATAACTCTCAATAGCCTGTATTTATATACTAACAACAGCACAGAGTTTGCCGTGAAGTTTTTAACACCTCATTTCACCTGACCTTTCCCTGTGCGCTAAATAAAATATTTTATTTTATTTGACTTTCACAATGTCTTGAGTATCATTCTGAAGAGGTTTCTGGTAAAAAGGGCTGCTGCTCCTTCCCTTGATGTTCCAGAGCTGAACTAGAATCCAAATTATCATTCAGTGACAGGGTGATACAGCCAAGCTTTATTGATCTCAATAGAGAAGTCATATTACTTGGGTGGCTCAGTGATTGAGGGATCAGAATTTTATTTTGGAGGGGAAATGGACCTTAGTGTGGTGAAGTGTGGAGGGGACATCATAGGAATGCTTATCTGGGCCTTATAGGTCAATGTCAGGGCTTCTAATTGTGTTTAGGATTACAAATGACTGTTTCTCCCCTTGCTAGACTGCGCCCATACATCTTTGGACGTTGTGCTACTCTTGCACTGTATCAATACCCAACTGGACTGGCTTGTCTAGACAGGGAAATTCAGCTGTGAAAGACTGCTGTAACACAACCCTAACACTAAACCATAGATGGTTTCAGCCACAGTTAAGAGTGTGGAAGCTGAAGTTTCCAAATCATCTTGAAAGATAATCTCACCTAAGCAAATTACGGCAATCAAACCTGAAATTTTTCAGAGCATGGAGAGAACTAGCAAATTCATTTCAATAAAGATGCATTCTAAATTTCAGGAGGGGAGATAGCAACGCTGGCTACAAAACCCAAGATAACAGATGCTTATTATGAAACTATGAAAGGAAATTAAAATCAACTTGGATGCTAAGTCAATATAGCTAAAGTTTTAATCACTTGGGGTTTTATCTTTTTTTTATTTAAAAAATCTCCAATTAAGAGCCCACCCTGAATGCTTACTTGTGTTCCTAAATACCTGAAAATCAGCTGCAATACAGCTTTCCATAATCTGTAGATGGGAAATCATTGGGAAGGGGGGGACAAGAACACTTAAAATATGGGCATTTTGAAAAACTGAATGGATACAATATCACCCTGCTGAGGATATTAATTTATCACAATGCCCTTCTGTTCCTCTAAAGCAGGGGTAGTCAAACTGCGGCCCTCCAGATGTCCATGGACTACAATTCCCAGGAGCCCCTGGGAATAGCAATGCTGGGGCTCATGGGAATTGTAGTCCATGGACATCTGGAGGGCCGCAGTTTGACTACCCCTGCTCTAAAGAGCTATGTCTGAGCTACATATGGTTCCCTGGTGGCATTCTATTCAGACAGCTTACAAAACCAGGCTTGCTTATCTTCATCAATAGAGCTATGGCTTGCTCTTTCAGACCATTTCATGGGCCACATGTTTTATCTTAATCTTATCAGCATAGGAACAGGAATGTGAACACGGAGTTTTCTGGCTCACTGGGGCTTTTTCATTCATTCTGGTACTAGATAGATGAACCAACATCAAGAGCTGGTCTGTCGTTTCCAGACCACAATGTCACAAAATATTATTATTATTATTATTATTATTATTATTATTGTTGTTGTTGTTGTTATTATTATTATTATTATTATTATTATTATTATTATTATTATTATTATTATTATTATTATTATTATTATTATTAGATTTATAGCCCGCCACTCCCTTGCGGCTCGTGGCGGGTAACAATATCGCAATTCCCCATTAAAACCCCATAAAACAATAATAACATTGCCAATATTGCCGGCATGGCAAGAATGGCAGCTCAACTCCCCCCCCCTCCCTCCCACTACTAGCGGGTGGAGAGGAGGTCCTGATGATGTTTTGCTTCGGGTCCAGAACCCGAGTCCCCGGGGGAGGCATAGATCTATTATCAGCCCCGGCCTCAACCATAAACCTGGCGGAAGAGCTCCATCTTGCAGGCCCTGCGGAATGTTGAAAGATCCCGCAGGGCCCGCAGCTCTCCCGGGAGCTCATTCCACCAGGTCGGGGCCAGGACCGAAAAGGCCCTGGCCCTGGTCGAGGCCAGGCGTGCTTCCCTAGGGCCGGGAACGACCAACAGGTTTTCACCTGCAGAGCGCAAGGCCCTGCGAGGGGCATAGGGCGATAGGCGGTCCCTCAGGTATGTGGGTCCCAACTCGCGTAAAGCCTTGAAGGTTAGAACCAGAACCTTGAACCGGATCCGGGCAGCAATTGGCAACCAGTGCAGCTGCCTCAGCACTGGCTGGATGTGGGCCCTCCAAGATGTGCCAGTAAGGACCCTAGCAGCTGCGTTTTGCACTAGCTGAAGTTTCCGGATCAAGGACAAGGGAAGGCCCGCGTAGAGCGAGTTACAGAAATCTATTCTGGAGGTGACCGTTGCATGGATCACTGTGGCTAAGTGTTCGGGGGACAGATAGGGCGCTAATAGTCGGGCCTGGCGAAGGTGGAAAAACGCCTGGCCCGCTACTTTTTTGACCTGCGCCTCCAAAGTCAGGGAGGCATCAATGGCCACACCCAAGTTCCTGGCCTGGGACGTGATGGTGAGTTGTGTCCCTGCCAGGGTGGGTAAGCGCGCTTCCTGGTCCTGCCCCCTACGTCCCAGCCACAGGACCTCCGTCTTGGAGGGGTTGAGTTCCAGGCGACTCTGCTCGAACCATTCTGTCACTGCTTCCAAACATCTGGCGAATGGTTCCGGGGGGGAGTCCGGGCGGCCGTCCATGAGGAGATAGAGCTGGGTGTCATCAGCGTACTGGTGGCAACCCAGTCCAAAACTCCGTACCAGCTGGGCCAGAGGGCGCATAAAGATGTTGAATAATGTGGGGGAGAGGACCGCACCCTGAGGGACCCCACAAGGGAGTCTATAGGAACGCGAGAACTCATCTCCCACTGCAACCCTCTGGGTCCGGTCCTGGAGAAAGGAGCGTATCCAGCGTAACGCTGTGCCCCGTATCCCCGTGCCGGCAAGGCGGTGGACCAACAGCTCGTGGTCCACGATGTCAAAAGCGGCCGACAGGTCCAAGCAGTTGTTGAGAAGCATCAACATATTTAGTGTTACAAATAAGCAGTTTGTAATCTGAGAGGTATACTCATAAATCCATGGATTTGCCTTGTTTGGTGTGCTGAGAGAATTCTGATTCCAACAGAGACCAGAAGTCACAATCCACTAGTCAACACACTTTGCCAAATATAATTCTCAGTTTTCCTGTCTGTGTAGAACCGCTTTCATTTTAGGTTGAACTTAGATTCTTTAATCTAAACTGTGTTTCCTGTCTAAAATCTCCTCAAAGTAGATATTCAGCAGCTAAGGTTCAGATTCTGGTAAGAAATCTTCAGATAATTTGCAGCGTGGATGCAATAGGGGTCGCCATTGATGCGGTTGGTGGGGCAGGCAGGAAAAGGTGTGGTGGAGGGGGAAGGGAGCTCAGAGCACATGTGGCTGCAAGGGCAGCATGGTACCCTGGGATGGGACCACAGGAAAGGGCTAGTGCAGGCGCAATAGTGTGCCATGGGCCTGGCCTGGCCCCTGACCCTTAGCAGTGTAGCACAGGAGTCAGGGTGCCCCGTGCAGCATAAAAAGATGGTTGGCCCAGAAGGGGCCAGGAGGGTGGGGCAAGGCCACAAGATTCCCTTGCAGTGGGAACAGGAGCCAACAGACAGCCCAGCTGGGGATAGCAGTATGAGGTATGCTCCTAGTGGGGCTTCTACCAGCAGGGTGCTGCCGAGGAGGGAAGAAGAAGAAGAAGAAGAAGAAGAAGAAGAAGAAGAAGAAGAAGAAGAAGAAGAAGAAGAAGAAGAAGAAGAAGAAGAAGAAGAAGAAGAAGAAGTTGGTTCTTATATGATTCTTTTCTCTTCCCAAAGGAGCCTCAAAGTGGCTTACATTCACATTCCCTTTCCTCTCCCCATAACAGACACCCTGTGAGGTGGGTGAGACTGAGAGAGCCCTGAGATTACTGCTCGGACAGAACAGCTTTATTAGCGCCGTGGCAATCCCAAGATCACCCAGCTGGCTGCATGTGAGGGAGCGCAGAATCAAAACCCGCTCACCAGATTAGAAGTCCGCACTCCAAACCACTACACTGAGCTGCTTCTCCACCTCTCCAGTAAAAGGTGGGCAGCCTCAAGAGAAGGGCAGCTTTGGAAAAGAGTACACAGGAAATTGCATTGGAGTAGGTCGGGTTGTAGGGAACCATCCCGGTCCAGGAGAAGACTTGAGTCTGAGTCATCAGTGCTTTGGTAGAGATATCCTCAGGATGTTGCAGAATTATCGTGGGCCAGTTCAGTGTGGAGTTCATTCCCGGGCTCCAGCCCCTCAGATGACAGAAGCACTGTCACCAGCACCAGGAATGAATACATGACCAAGGCATGGGGGCGGAAGAAGAAGCGGCATCAGAAGCACCAGTGGGGTCCAGTCATAGGTGCAGGAGCTCACATTGGGTCATCTCCTCCTCGGGTGAGACCTCTTCCAATGAGGATTGAGATGACATACACTCAAAGAGGAGATATGGCTAGAGGGAGCCTTTATCCTAGGTCTCCCATTATGGCTGCAGAAGTGGCTGGTAGAATCTAAGGGCATGCTGGAGTCAGCAGAGTGGGATGGGATAGAGAAGGAACCACCTGGCAGCTACACAGATGCTGAGTCACAGCCGGGTATCCACCTGCCAAAGAGGTTGAATGATTGGGCCCTTGAAGGCTATTATGTTGACAAGTTTGCCTTTGTCAGAATGGGCAGTAAGAGGGGTAATATGGGCCGGAGGCAAGATAAGAAGAAGCAGGAGCCTTTTAAGGGAGAGAGGTCATTTAATAATTGGCTGAAGGATTTTGTGGAACATGCAGCGCTAATCACAGCTGCTTATCCAGAAAGGGGGTGGCACCTCAAGCAGTATTCGGCCCATGTGTTTATCTCTATCTCTATCTCTATCTCTATCTCTATCTCTATCTCTATCTCTATCTCTATCTCTATCTCTATCTCTATCTCTATCTCTATCTCTATCTCTATCTCTATCTCTATCTCTATCTCTATCTCTATCTTATTGGTGTATGATACCAGAGTGCAGATTGTTTGATCCACACATTTGGGAAAAGTTCTGAATTAGTATTATGATGCTGAGTTCTGATTAATGAAGCTACTAAATAAACCCACATACTTTGCTTTGTTGTGATCTTGTATAAAGCAATTTGCAAGAATTAACTCACAGAGTTTATACAGTAATCCTAATTTTATCCTCATGTATACACAAAGTAGGATATTGGAGAAAGCAGAAAGAAGATAGATGCCTATGTGATTTAATTTGTTTTTAAAGAAGCATTTCTTTCTAACTTACCAATTAAAAGGTAGGAGTAACTTTTGACATAGCAGCGTAGAGGTGGAATTGCATTAGAATTACATTAATTCAGTATTACTGACAGATACATGAAAACAAATATTACACAATTTTTTTTCTGTTAAAGTTATTTCTGATTCATGGTATTTGAAAAATTGCCATTTTTTGTTATTTCAGACTCTTTTTTTTTGCCTTTTGCTTATTAGCAATGATGTTTACATCACCCCCACACTCATCAGATATATATGGTTTTAATAACAACAATTTCAATGAAATTTCTGCAAAAGAGTTTTCCTCATTCAAGATTCCTTGTTAACGTCTTGTTTAAATAGGCATTTTCTAGAGATCTTTGCATGAAATATGATTAACATTAAAGCATCAGGATTTGTCGTCCTCCCCCCCTACTTTTGGTTTCTGTGTCCTAAGGGGACTTTTAGATTTCAAAAAAGATGTCAATATAAGAAGCAGCTCTTCGAAACGGCATCAATCAAAGCTTTCTTGTTAGCGTTGTATTTTCTTTGATATATGTAAGAGAAATAGTTTCTTTCAAGTGAACTTGAAGATGCTGATTGGAAAAGTCATTCTACAATCAAGAAGGTAGTTCTTACTGCATAACTTTCCCATGCCAATTCTATCTCAGATTCTTTTTAAAGTTATTTATTTGTGACTAGTTAAGCTTGAATCTGGGAAGGGTACACGTGTGAGGCACATCCTGTAAGAAGAAATGCCATATGGATGCATAGAAATGACATTGGGATGTTCATTCTGATGAACCAATGAATGTGCATCTGATATTGTCCCAGGGTTCTTGATGCAGAAAGTGATACATTTGCAGATAGCACTTGTGTGCAGTATTGGGCTGGGGGGGGGGGGGAACCTGGGTTCAAATCTTCAGGTGTGAAATTTACTAGGTGACATTAGGTGAGTCACTCTCAACCTGATCTACATTACATATTTGCTTAGAGAATAAAGATGGAGAGGACCATGTATGCAGGTATGTGCTCCTTCAAGGAAGAATGTAATGGAGGTTGTATGTAGATGCACTCTCCTAAACCAGACTGGAACGTGTGAGATCTTCTCCCTCATCTCTCTTACCACCAAGAAGTCAACAGAATCTACCTGATCTTAGCTAGTGGAAGCTCTACAAGTTTCTTTACTAAAGCAGAATTTATTTAAGTAGAAATAGGAGAAGGGCTATGGCTCAGAGGTTAGAGCATCTGACTGAAATTTAGAAGGCCCCAGGTTCAATCCCCAGCATCTCCAAATGAAAGGATCAGGTGATCGGTGATGTAAAAGACCTCTGCCTAAGACCTTGGAAAGCTGCTTTCAGAGTGAGTAGACAGTATTAGCCTCAATGGACCAATGATCTTATTCAGTATAAGGCAGTTTCATGCCTTCCTTTTTGTCCTAAATAAAGAAGATCAAAGAAGATCTGGCAAAAAAGCAATTGGCATTCTTATTTAGGCCAATATTTGAGGGATTTTGAAAAAAGTCAGTAAAATTAGAAGGGCTTCATCCATCCTGAAAGAAAGTGACATCATCCAAAAGCTGACAGCCCACTTCAGCAGTGTAAGGAGGTCACCGGTTGCCTTTATAGGGGAGACCAATATCAGATTTAAAGAAGAAGAAGAAGAAGAAGAAGAAGAAGAAGAAGAAGAAGAAGAAGAAGAAGAAGAAGAAGAAGAAGAAGAAGAAGAAGAAGAAGAAGAAGATTGGTTTATCAGAAAACTTATACCTCTTTCTTCCCACCTTTTTGAGATGCCATATGTGGCAGAATACACATGTATCCTAGCCAGTGTGAATATAGCCCTTATGTCCACTTGGTGCCCAAATCCACAACAATGTGAGAGATGTGAGGAAATAATCTTCCTCCCACCACCCCTTATAGCTTGCATAGGAGACTGTTGGATTATGTTCTAACACTTTCTGCAGCACATAAAATAAATCACTCCTAAGCAATGAACCATACACCAATAACATGCCTTGCTTGAGACTGAGTTCCCCAGTTTACAGCAGGAGTTCCTGTAGATTTCTCAGTTGTTGTTCCAACAAAGAAAGAACATGGACTGTGATTTAGTTCTATTTATAAAGTCAGTGAATAAGCATCAGTAGAACCTTCAAATAGTAAGGTTCTAAGTGCCTCACAGAAGAAAAATAAGTGACAGTTTATAATGTGTCAAGGTAACTGAGGCCAGAGAGAATACTATCAGGAAAAGAAGAGCTGAAAGGCACTTGCTTGTTCTAAATGTCTGGGAAACCCATGACATACCCAAGCTTATGAATTAAGTGAGTGGAATATAGAAGTGGCACTCATGATCACATAGTAAATCCATGCTGGGTTTTAGAAAATTCACGGCAATATCAGAAGGATGTCTACATCTGCTTTATTGACTATAAGAAAACTTTTGATTGCATGGGTCACAACAAATTGTGGGAAACCCTGCAAAGTTTGGGGGTGCCAGTGCATTTGATCAAACTGATTGCAGTTGCTCTTCGCAACCCAAGAAGCCATTGTATGTACACCATTTGATGACACTCACTGGTTCAAAATAGAGAAAGGAGCATGCCAAGGTTGTAGTCTTTCCCCCTTCCTGTTTCACTTGTATGCTGAGATCCTTATGACAGAAATGGAACTCAAAGAATCAAACCCTGGAATTAAGATTGGAGGAAGAAATATAAATAATCTTCGGTATTCTGATGACACTACCCTCCTGTCAGAAACTAACGAAAGCCTAGAACAGCTGCTTATAAAAGTTGATGAAGTAAGGAAGACATTTGGCCTTTTCTTAAACACAAAAAAGACAAAAATAATGACCACTGCAAAACACAGATATGTCAAAATAACAATTGATGGTGAACAGATCAAATGCATTGAAGAATTCATTTTTCTTGGATCCCAAATTGATGTGAGTGGCAATTGCAGTATGGAAATAAAATGTCGCATTGCTCTGGGTTGATCATCAGCAATTATGAGATTGAACTGAACATGGAAAAGCAAAGACATAAGCCTGACTGCTAAATGTAGATTAGTTAGATCTATCATATTTCCAGTAGCCACTTATGGCTGTGAAAGTTGGATGGTGAAAATATCAGATGAGAGAATTGATTCATTTGAACTCTGGGGGTTCCAAGGCTTCTGCGGGTTCCATGGACAGCAAAAGTCACAAACAAGGAAATACTACAGCACATAAAGCTTCATATATCATTGGTAGGCAAAATCACTAAACTCTGGCTTACTTACTTTGTCCATATCATGCTATCCATCTCAATGGAGAAAGCAATTATGCTAGGATTGGTCAGTGAAAAAAGGAAACCTGGATGACAAAGTGCACGGTGGTTGGACACGATTGGAATGGACACTGGCAAGAACACTGCACAGCTGAGGAAGGCGGTGCAGGATCGGGGATCGTGGTGACAGTTTTGCCATGGGATTGCCAAGAGTCGGATACAACTGAATGGATGACAACAACAACAACAGCAATATAGAAGTACAGCTGAATGTTGCAAGTCTAGCCTGAATCATGGGATGATTGCCATGAATATCCAGTCAATATGGGAGAAATGTCCTGTCCTGAAGGTTATTCTTTTATCTTTATGTAGAGTAGAGAGGCATGAGTTCTTAAAAAAAACACCAAAACCAAAAACGATGACTCCGCCGTGCAAGATTGTATGCTCAGTAAAGGCTAGAGTAAGATCATGTGCTGACTGTGACTGGCTTCTCTTTGTTGTTGAAATAGATCTCTGGGTTGAGTACTGGTAAAATGATAGCAGCCATGACAAGAGATGAACCGCAGGGCAGAAATGGCGGTAGTTGAGAATCGGAAAGACCTTTGAGCCTTCCTTGAATGAGCATTCGGACAGAGCACTGTCCTTTCAGAATCAGAGAATCTGTGTGTCCATATAAGCATCAAGACTCCTGAAAGAACCACCTGTTATCTCTTGAGGGTCACTGTTCCTTTTTGTTCTGAATGTTTGTCTATGTGCGAAGGGGTGTTTCTGGTATTCATGAATGTCATTGAGCAAGTCAGCTAAAGAACAGAGACCAGTTCTCTCAGGTATGAGATCAAATGAAATGCCAACAAAGATTCTTCCAATGAATGACTGAGGTGTTAATCATCACCCCTTGGGTTGCCTTTCGTTGGCTACTTTTGTTCATTGCCAACAACTGGTGTAACTCAGAGGCTAACATTGCAAACAAACAAATAATTCTTGTGTTCCAATGTTGCCTTGGCCATGAGTTCTGAATATGTTCTTGGAAAGCTATCGGCTCTAAATCTCCACCCGCACCCCCACCATGGGAGTAATAACAACACTTACCTCCATTATAAGTGGCTGTTTGGATTACTGAAATAATATAGTTATATTTTATTTAATTATATGTGCCTTTTCAGTACCAAATCCTGTAAAATCCATAAGGCCCCAGTAGGGAAGTGTCAGCCCCAATACCCACCTTGTATCCATCTTGTCCAAAACCCTATTTCTAAGTTTCCCAGTCAGATGCCTCACAAAGGTCCAAACACCAGAAAAGCTGCCACTGCTGTTTAGTCTCATTATGCAACTGTTCCCTCCATTAAGGACACATTTGCTAGCTAAAGGTTTGTTCAGCCTTCCTATAGGTTGTATCCCCCTTGCCTGCAAAGCCCTACTGTGCCCAGAGCTAATTGCATCAGGAAGATGGAGCAGCTGTCTTCAAGGGGACCACCGAAGTGAAGAAGACACAGGAGGAGGACAGAGCAGGATAAACAGGGAGTAAGGCAAAACTTAGGTTTACCATACAACGGTGCATCGGAGAAGAATAAAATTAGCAATCGGTTCAGCAACGAGCATGCCAAATTCCATGCAGGAGTTTCTGCACGTAAAACCATGGAAAACAGGCAGCTCTGATTATGAAACTTATGAAGTGTGTGTAATAATGCAACGACTGACAGACATTGAAATAGATTCCCTCTGGCATTGCCTGAACAGTGTGTCGGCTCTGCTCCCATGCACATGTACTGCAGCAGCTGCAGATGGATGTTTGCTGGCAACGGAAGGGCTTCCTTGCAGTTTTCAACCTCCCACAGGCTGGAAAGCAATCGTGGCTATGGGGAGGGTGGCTTTCCCGATGAGTGACAGAGCCTAGCCGAAAGCACCATGCTGCCAAACTGGTCGTGCTCTTTCTTTTCTTTTCTTTTCTTTTTTTGGCTCCTGCATCGCCTGTGTGCCTTGGAAAATAGACAAGAGATAATAAATTGTGTTGGACGCAGGCCATAATTTTATTTAGATCTACAGCAAGGAACCCAATTAACCCAACTGAGCCTTTATAAACTTTCCCAGCAAGGTCTAATGCTCCTCTGGCACAGGGGTATTCAACCAGTGTTCTGCTGAACCCTGGAGCCAAAGCTTATCTGGAGTTTGCCGAGTGGGAAATTGGTCGAGACAGACAAGGGAAAGCTTATCAGCCACCCCTTGCCAGGTTTTGATGTACGATGGGTTCTGGCAGCTAGGTTTGGCTACCAATCCACTGAGGGCAAGCACAGGTGCAGAGGAGAAACAAGACAGGAGTCATCCTACATGAATACATGAAGTTACCTTATACTGAGTCAGGCCTTTGATCTACTACGTTTGGAATAGTATACTCTGATTGATGGCAGATCTCTGGGGTCTCGTGAAGAGGTATTTCACAGTTGCTACCCAATCCTGTAATAGAGATGCTGTGGGTGGAACCCAGCACCTTCTGCATGTGCTATAGCCCTTCACCTTGAAGCTCAAATTTCAAAGGCAAAGGCGGCACCAAGAAAGTAATGCTAAAAGAGGGAAGCACCTGAGCTATGCAATCTCATCGCTCCAGAGGTGAGTTGCTTAGAATGAAGAGCAAAAATTGGGCTTAGAGGGGATGTAATGGATGAAGCCTCTTGTGGCGCAGGGTGGTAAGGCAGCAGAAATGCTGTTTGAAGCTGTCTGCCCATGAGGCTGGGAGTTCAATCCCAGCAGCCGGCTCAAGGTTGACTCAGCCTTCCATCCTTCCAAGGTCAGTAAAATGAGTACCCAGCTTGCTGGGGGGTAAATGGTAATGACCGGGGAAGGCACTGGCAAACCACCCTGTATTGAGTCTGCCAAGAAAACGCTGGAGGGCGTCACCCCAAGGGTCAGACATGACTCGGTGCTTGCACAGGGGATACCTTTACCTTTACCTTTAATGGATGAAGCTTGGTCTTGGATATTAGCTGGGCAATCACAGTTAAGGCTGCAGTGTGGATGGGACTCTTGACTCCACTGACAGGTGGGTAACAGAATTGTTGCTGCAGCCTAGGTGGCTTTCTTAAAACCAAGATTTGGATCCTAAGCCTTGATTCTCTTTTTGTATGCTTCTTCATACACTTCCTTGAGAACCAGCATGGTGTAGTGATGAAGAGCTGCGGGACCTCTAATCTGAAGAACTGGGTTTGATACCGCTCTCCTCCACATGCATCCAACTGGGTTACCTTGGGCCAGTCATGGTTCTCTTGGGGCCTTTCCCCTAGAGCAGTTCTGTAAAAGCTTTCTCAGCCTCACCTACCTCACAGGGTGTCTGTTGAGAGGAGAGGAAGGGAAAAGTATATGTAAACTGCTTTGGGACTCCTTTAGGCAATGAAAAGCAGGATATAAAAACCCCAGCTCTTCTTCTACTACTATTTCTCCTCCTCCTCTTCTTCATCTGTTTTGGAGACTGTCCTCCAAAATGGAGCAAGTTCTTCAGGACAATGTTGCCTTTTGGCTCATTGAATCATGGTAGCATTTGGCAAATGGAAGACTGTGGCCCAGAGGAACATGTTCCATGGCAGGAGGCTTCTGTCTCAGCAGAGAGCAGCATAATATAAGCAGATGAAGAGCTTAGAGGCTTAGAGTACATTGCCATGTTTGTAATGTGGTGGCAGTTCAGATGTCAAGCCTGGTTGCTGGAGTTCCAGCAATCCATGGATGAAAAGACTGCAAATGTTTACTCATTTCCTTTCCCCAGTAGACCCTTCCAATCCCAGGAAAATTTAGTCTTAAGTGAATCAGTAGGCTGCAGTAGGGCGGGTGAAGGAGACAAAACTGCACTCATCTCTTCTGTAAGCAGGATTGCCCTTGAGGACAAAGCAGAAAGGGTCATTTCCCCCTTCCCACTACAGCTTTGTGAGCCATGTGGGTCCCATGATTCCCAATAAACTTTTCCAAGTGTTGGAAAAGAGGAGTTGACAACCTCCAGAATATGGCTGGAAATCTCCAGCTGATACAACTTATCTCCAGGTGACAGAGATCAGTTCTGAAAATGGCCACTTTGGAAGGTGGACTATGGCATTATACCCCACAGAAGTCGCTCCTCTCCCCAAGCCCTGCCGTCCTTAGCACCCACCCCCAAAACCTCCAGGTGCTTTCCAGCATGCAGCTGGCAAACTTATGGAAATGACTGCTGGAGGGGATATGAACCTGGGAAT
Source organism: Paroedura picta (assembly GCF_049243985.1). NCBI lineage: Eukaryota > Metazoa > Chordata > Lepidosauria > Squamata > Gekkonidae > Paroedura > Paroedura picta. The sequence continues at coordinate 102,316,244 of NC_135374.1, forward strand.
CATCTGTGATCCTTATTTATGAAGACCACTGGATCCAACATGGCCACTAAACTCAATATGATGTTCCATACATTCTAACAAGGGAGCCTTATCCAAATGTTCCCTAAATGTATATATTAAAAAAGAGACATTAAGGAACAAACAAGGGATATACAAATAACATTATCCTCCAGTTCATAAGGCCAATGTCTCATCCAATAATAGGGTCAAGAGGCCATATTTTCTGCCTTGCTCACCCTCAAGTCATGATGCTTCTTAATTGACCAAGAAGCCAAACTATCAATAGCTAATGTTAGAAATCCAATCATCCAATTCTGTTTCATTTCCCATGGCCATTTATTTATGTTAATGATTCTGATTTGTATGAAATCTTTATCGGACAAGATTTGCTTAGAAGATCAGTAATAAGTTGTGTGTGTACTAACTAGATAAAAGGCATGGCCAGTGCAAGACAAACTGCTTTGATAACATTGGGGCATTACATGAGTGTGTGACATTTTGAGTGTACTGCACCCCATTTCTCTGTCACCATATGCATGAGTTTTGCCCAAGAGATTTCATATGATGAGAAGTTGCAGAAATGAGGGATTAGTCTCAGTTTTTATGTTTATCACCTAAAACAGACCACATCATTCTCCTCTCCACCATGCCATCCTCCTAAGAAATCTGTAGGGAAAATTAGGCTGAAAAAGAGTGACTAACTCAAGGTGTCTCAGCAAGCTTCTTGGGCAGTGTGGGGATTTAAATCTGGGGCCTATTATGCACATATCAGTTTTCACTGCAATCAGTTTGCTAGCCCTTTTAAATCATCATTAAAAAATGTTTTTCAAACATTCTCATTTATGCATGTGCTGTGATATTGTGTTCTCCCCCCCCCCTTAGCAATAATGCATCTTAAAAAGTTCCAATGGTAACTCTGGAAAGGGGAATTTCCTCCGTTGTGCTGCAATGTCACCTGACTGCCACTCTGATACATGCTGCCAGTAGGGCCTCATGGGAATTGTAGTTCATGGACATAGAGACCTAATGAGAAATTTCTGTGGGAACACACAGGCTTTTGCCTTTTAGACAGCTGCTGCGCCAATGCAAGGTGGCACAGGAAAGACCCATCTGCTTTGCCAGACTGATAAACTATCAAACAACACCTACCCCCATGATCAATGATTAGAGGTATCCTGCTGTTGCAATTAATTACTTGTGTGGTAGAGTTATACAGAGAAGCTAGTTTTGTAGTCCCAGGAACATTCAAGGAGGCGATTGCTAGGCAACATCATTCACATTTCTACTAGTTTTGTCCTCAATTAGCAATTCAATGGCAGTTTTGCCAGGAGCTGCAGCCAGTATCTTTAAGAAAGAGACCCTGGATCTGTGTAAAAGCTACAAAGGTCTGATTTCTGGGGGAAATAACTCTAAAGTCCACCTGGCTGCCAGAGAGGCACCCAGACTTAAAACAAAGCCCTTTCCTTCCTAAGAAAAAACATGTGAAACACCCAGGCTGTCATTGGGCTATTATGAGAAGTGGGAGACTGAATCAGCTTGCATGGCCATGTGATCGCTGACACTGAGGAGGCAGAAATCCACATATGCCTTAAGTTCCCATTGGTGGTTGAGGGACTGAGAGCAGAAAAGGGAAGGAGACCAAAAACACAGAAAAAGACCGACCTCAGTGCCATCACACAAGAAAAGTTGCCATAAAACTAGTTTCAGAAGCATTGCTGAAAAAACACTGCTGGAACTGTGGGCAGCATTCACAATGCAAAACTGAAAATAATACGATGGCTTTTGTGCTGCAAAAACGGTGCCATATTAAGAATTTTAAAATAAGATGTCATTTTTTTACAGTCTTTTTGTGAGTTTTCCATAATATGCCTGGGACTCCCAGGTCCTAGTCCAGTGTTCTAACTACTACACCACACTAGCCCAAAAGCTCCACCTCCATGAGAAATAATCTACTGACATGGTGTAATAAAAATTATATTTTGTAGACAAGCATTTCCTGGAAATAACAAAGTGGCTTATACTGTTGTCCTACCACTCCCCTAAGCAATGTTTGAAGCCTTCCTCCAGCATGAGGAACATTTAATGGTAACGGCATCACCTGTGCTAGCACTGAGTCATGTCTGACCATTGGGGAGATGCCCTCTAGTGTTTTCTTGGCAGACTCAGTACAGGGTGGTTTGCCATTCCCTTCCTCAGTCATTACCGTTTTACCCCCGAGCAAGCTGGGTACTCATTTTACTGATTTTGGAAGGATGGAAGGCTGAGTCAACCTTGAGCCGACTGCTGGGATCGAACTCCCAGCCTCATGGTCAGACTTTCAGACAGCATGTCAGCTGCATTACCACCCTGCACCACAAGAGGCTCATGAGGAACATTTATCCAATGTTAAATGGTTCTTCTGTCGGAAGAAGAAGAATCCATAGGCTGGGAGGAGGCTCCTTGGGAAGATGATTGCACTCTCCTCAATAAAGTTGCACATTTTGCTTTCTCCTGTCAAAAACACATGGTATAATACTGGAGGAGGACTGCTTCTCCATCTTGATTCTTTCACTCTACAAGGATGAAAACTCCCCCTTGATGACAGCTAGTTACATGAAACACAATGATTTCCTCCATTTATACAGTTCCAGGCAGGCCGACTTGTTAGTCTATTTCAGAAAAATAGCATTGTCCAAAAGACTAACACACTTTATTCAGTATAAAGCCCCCCCCCCCTTCTGAATCACAGTTTACTTCATATGGTGTAGAAAAACTTTTTAACCATTTTTCAAAATGACATAATTTTAATAATTCTAACAATGATCTTAATTATGTTTCCCCTTTAAACTATTGTTGGCAGTGTGCAGGGGCAAGAGAGAATGTAATTAATCCCCTTTTTTCTGCACAGGTGTAGACATGGTCAGTGTCAGAAAGGTTCAAGCAGTTTGTTCATGAACCAAATTGCCCAGAAAACATTCATCTTAGTTGAAGAACAACAAGAAGAGTTGGTTTTTATACCTGGCTTTTCATAGCCTGAAGGGGCCTCAAAGTGCCTTCCTTTCCTCTCCCCACCGCAGATACCTTGTGAGGTAGGTGAGGCTGGGAGAGTTCTGACAGGACTGCTCTGTGATAACAGCACTATCAGGGTTGTGATGAGCCCAAGGTGCACATGGAGGAGCAGGGAATCAAACCCAGATTGCCAAATTAGAAGCTGCCACTCTGAACCATTACGCAACACTGGCTCAATGCATGGTCAACACAATCCAAGGTCATGATGCTATCTAAACTAGTTTATGCACAGTTATGTCTAAGGTTTACTTTATTTATGCCCCACCTTTCTCCAGAGTGAGGGCCCAGAGTTTCTGACATGGTTCTCTTTTCCTTGGCTTTATCCTCACAGCAGCCCTGTGAAGTAGGATAGGCTGGTAGTGTGTGATTGGCTCAAGGAGGTATTCCACATGATGCCAAATAAAACAGTTTAAAAAACAACCAGTTTAGACCGCTTTATTATATTACAATTGTTGTTCTGCATTGAATATAGTCTGTTGAAAAACTACTTTGCAATGCTCTCTGCATGAAACAATTCATAGCCCTGTCCCCTGTAGTTTTGCCAACACCACTTTGTTCTCTAATGCAGTCACTAATCTGCATAACTAAGGAGCTTCTCTGAATCACTAATAGTGCGTATCAGGCAGGCAGGAGAAAAATGAATCGGTGAAAAGCATCTTTCTGAAACAACGTTTAAGAGACGCTTAAAGCACCAAAGGGGCAGTTCACCATGCAGAGCAAAATCAGTTTTGCGGAGTAAATTCACTCTTCTGTGCAGAGATCAGAAAAACAACGATGTATTTAGTGAGTTTTCATCAGCTTATCCATCATGCAGAAGAGGCCCGGGTCAGCCAGCAAGCTTCTGTGGTAGAGTGGGGACTCGAACCCGGGTCAACCAGATCCTAGCCTGATGCTATAACCAAGACATTACACTGGGAATGGTTTGCAGCAGGAAGAATTCCCTAAAGGCACCAAGTGTTTCAGACAAGAGTTTCAAAGCATTCTTTCCCCCATCTCCGGCCTCCTTGGTGTCTTCAAGGTGGGTGTTCGTAAGAGATGTTAAAAAGAATGGAACACTTGCCTGATGCAGACGTTTTGCAAATCAGTTCTTTCATGTTGCTGATGCAGCCCCAGAGGGGGTGAAAACACAGTGCTGGATTTTTAGCTTGCCTATCTTCGACTGCTTTCCATTCCACAGAAAAAGAGAACAGTCGGGTTAAGCAATGGATTCAGCATTACTTTTTTTTAAAAGTCAACCCCAGTGTGGCGCAAATCAAGGTTTTGTGATCCTGCGATAGCTGTCAGTTTTATGACTTCTATCCGTCTAAAACTCAGCCTTCAGGACTGGAAACATAATACAGAATGGGAAGGAGCAAATTATTCAGGGGAAGCGATAGGAACTTTATTTCAAATGGGTTTAGATCTCTGGAGAGGAATTCTCAAAGGGTTTAAAAACACAGTGCCAATTTAAAAACGCCTTGCCCTTCTTCCCAGGAATCACATTAGTATTATGTAAAGTAGCCCTGTACTTACTGGCATGCAATCTCAAACAAATTTTCTAACTGTATTTTTATGGCTTCTGATCACATCCCAGCCAGGTTTTTCTCCCTCCCCCCACCCCAGCACAGACAGTAACTGTCAATTCCATTCAATTTATTACCGGCGTCAATCAGTACAAAAACAGCAACAGTAACGGGCGTAGTTTAAAATATAAAGTGTACAATCCAAGTTTAGAGACATGCAACTGTAAAGGGAATCTTCTTAGAGAATGGGAATTCTACAAAAGATAATATAAAATCCTGAAAACAGATAATATGACTCATAAATATCTGGTTATTTGTGTAAGGGTTGCCAGTTCATCTATTAGCATAGGCTTATCTGCATAATTTGCAGGTTTGTTTTCTGCAAGTAACTCATTATGTGTAGTTTTGTAAGTGAGTGGGAACTGTGCAAACCTGGAGATTTGTGGGGTGGACCCTAAGGCCATTAATGGGGAGGGACTTTACTGGGGTATTATGCCATAGAGTCAACCTTCCAAAATGGTTATTTTCTCCAGAGGGACTAATCTCTGTCACCTGGAGATCATTGTAATCCCAAGTCTCCAGCCACCATTACCTGGAGTTCCATAAATCTAGCTCTGACCTAGGAGCCCAAGCTCGCCTATTTCATCAGATCTTAGAAGCTAATCATGGATAATACATGGAAGGGAGACTACCAGGGATGTCTACGGCTGCTCAACAGAGGCAGGTGATTACAACCACCTCAGTTCATCTCTTGTCTTGAACCTATGGAGTTGCCACAAGTTGGCTGCAATGATGGCTTTTTCTATCAGCACTGTGAAACCAGTCCAGTCATCACACAGGGGTTGGGGATGGGGCTTGCCACCATTCCATTCCCCCTCACCTTCCCTGAGAAGAAGGAACCTGGGGGCTTATGGAGCTGGCCAAATCATAAGAGTTGCTTTGATACAGTGATGGAAGTGGGTCTGGGGAGTGAGAGGATAGCAAAGTGAATTTGTGATACATTCTAAAGGTTCTGCTCTTCCCATTCTATGGAGTTCATTCCATACACGTGAAGGATTTCTTGAGGTTCACTGATAAAAAAGCATTCAAATAAAAGCCAGCAGTTTTGTGGATCTTGCTTTGATTGTCTTTTAGCATTTTTCAGAGGTAAATGGAAATTATAATTTGGTCAGGCACTTCATGCCTGAAAATCAAGGTGGCTTGCTGTTCTTTTCCTCTGGGTAGCAACCCAGGACTTCTTTGATAGCCTCCCATCCAAGTATTGGGATGGGAGACTGTGCTTAGCTTCCAAGATCTGACAAAACTTGGACTTTCCTGCACCATCCAGGTCAGCCTCTCTCTTCTCCCCCATTTTCCCTCTTTAAGGACATGGAGTGACACCCCTTTCCACTGTGAGGAGCACCTGTACCGCCATTGTCAAATTCCAGTCAGCATTGTTTCTGCTCTCTTTCAATGCAGCCATAATGAACCATCTCTCCCCCCCCCCCCGTCATTTTCCTAAGGAAGCCAACGTTTGGTTTGCCCCCGCAAAACAGAAACAGTACTTGGTCCCCTCACTTATTTCAAAAGCCTCTTCAAGTTCCAAGTTATACAACCCGCTTTGAAAAGCACCTGACATTTTATCTCTTGCCTTTTTTTTGTTGCTAAGAACAAAGGCTTTGGAATCCTTTCACCATCACCCTCCCCTCCCCACATACGGATGTGTTTTGTAATAAAAACTATACAATCTTGACTAAAAAAGAAGAAGAAGAAGAGTCTTCCAGGCATGAAGTCAAAGCCTTGCCACCCGTCACATAAAGAAGAAAAATATGTCAAGAATCCTTTTGATAGTTAGCTGAGTGATGAAAGAACTTGTCGTGACCCTTTCTTTATTTGTGGTAATTACAGGAATCTGTTCTAGCTTTGGATAGCAAAGTGTTCCTCTAGCTAGTACAATGGAAAAGCTTGGGGATGAACTTTGCCTAGGGCGTGAGAGCATCTTCAAAACAGTATCAAATCCCATTTCTCTGCCAAAGTAGCAGAAGTTCTGGTTTATAATATATTCTGCAGAGATGTCAAACTTATGCCTTTCTCCCCTTTTCCTTTTAGGGGAAGGGATAAAACTCTCAAGCTCTGGCCTAAGTGGCTGGGAAGAAATTAGGAGCAATGAAAGCAAAGCCACATGCAATGCAACCCTAATCGGATGATAAGTTTCAAGGCAGAATACTCAGTAGGCCCAATTAGGATTGTTCCATTAGACTACTCAAGGATGATACGGGGTGATACAGAGGGTCCAAACTCTCCGTTGAAAGAGTTATGGCCCTCTTGGCTTGCCCAGTACTGGTCAATTTCAAAGCTGCTTGCAAAATAAAACTTTCATTTTTTTAAAGGCTTGGTGAGACATAGAAATGGATTATCTCCTGCAGGAAGTGGAACAGGTAATGTTAATGGAAAGAAGTGAGAAAGACCTTGAGGTCTTGGGGACTGGAAGACATAAGCAGCTGAGTTGTGTCTGTTTTTCTCTCCTTTCAGAGTCAGGGGCACAAGGGGAAGATCAAGGACCAAAGGCCTCTTTGTTCTTGGACCCTAACCACAGACCTGCAGGCTGGAGGCTGTGTTAAGCAGTCTTGTTGTTCCAGATCCACTCAGGATGTCATTGTTTTGTTGATTTAATTGTATTATCAGCTGAGCTGTTTTTAAAAATCTGCATGAACATCCAGTCTCGATGTAGTTTACACTTCCATAATGATAACCTCCTCTGCCATTTCAAATAAGATCACAAGGCCATATTATTTATTACTTTGTTTCCTTTAATTATATCTTGCATTCCTCCCCAATGGAGACCTATGGCAGCAAACAACATTCTTTCAGTTTCACACCTGATACATTAGACTGAGAATGTTTGACTGGCCCAAGATCACTCAGAAAACTGTGGCGGATTCAGGATTTGAACCTGGCTTTCCTAGATCTCATTCAACACTTTAGCCCAGCCTTTCTCAATGTTTATTACGGGGTTTATAACATTGAGAAACCCCTGAAACATTCTTCAGGCTTTGAGAAACCCCACAAGTGGAACAGAATATGGTTGGGAAGCAGAGCTGTGTACATGCCCACCTGGGGCCCCTCCCCTCCAGGCTCATCATTGGCCATTGGGGGGCAAGTCAACATGACCATGTATGATTGTATCACCCAATCAATGTTTAACAGATTTTTAAAATTAATCAACTCCTACCCAGGGCCACCAAGAAAACCCTGGCAGAGAAAGCCTGCTTTAACAACTACTCTGTACAGGCTGCTCAGGCTGACATACACTAAATCACATTCTGACAGTTATATTTTTAATTTCTTTTGGAGGGTGAAGAATATAGCTGGAAGAAACTTCTGCCTAGTGCAGGATCCCATTTATGGTTCAATGGCGAGGGGGAGGAACTTTGTTAGACATTCTCTCCTGAAGAAGCCATCGGGAGACAGGCGGCAGAAGAGTGTTCAAGCTTCCGTTTAAAAGCTTCCCGGATCGATATTCTTGCATTACCATCTGAAGTGGTGCAGAATCAATGGGTGAGCTTGTTAAGTAGATCTTAAAATGCCGCTGAAACAGTTAGGCAAGTAATGGTGGCAAGAAAACTGGTAGCTTGACAAAAGTCATTCCCAGGGCATAGTTATGTCTAGGCACAAGTGTTTTGGCTTAGGAGCCTCGAAGCGGCTGTCAGGCGGTGGCTGTCTTGACTTCAGAAAGCAGAGGGGGAGCAAACTAACAACTCATATCCACAAGACGGAACTGGCCTGATCTGCTCATGATTTGAATGAAATGGAACAAATGGTAAATTGCCCTCAGCTCAGTGGGGAAAGCAGGATATAAATATTCACTTGGTGAATAATAATAATTAATTATTATTATTATTAATATTTTAATTATTTATTAGACTTCTATGCCAACCTCCCAGGACCAGCTCAGGGCAGCATACATGCACAATTATCAGACAGCAGACCATTAAAGCAACAGATTAAAAATGAACAATAGCATTAAAAACAATTTAAAACCTATTAACCAATCAGCAGCCTCTAGAATGGTAGCAGCTTTGGCTTGCTGTCTTTCTAGACTCAATCACCGCTGGTAAATCTCCACCTTAGGAATCTCAATGGTTTTTTTTTTTTTTCAGGGGCGGCAAGAGGTGTAATAAGTCATTGGCCCTAACCCAAACTTGGAAGAGTTCTGACTTTCTCTGAGGAACTGAGCTAGCTCCAAGAGGGTTCTGATTTCCTCCAGGAGCTCATTCCACCAAGTAGGGACCAGGACTGAAAATGTCCTGGCCCTGGTGAAGGTCAAAAGTATTTGCAGGGAGGAAGCATGCTCATGCAAGGAGTATGCACACTTCAAGGAGCAGGTAATCGCCAATTGAGCCAACCAGGACATAGGGGGAGACTATTTGCAAAATTTCCAGAAGTTCCTAACCTATGCTAAATACATGTCTCCTTTGATGCCCCCCCCCAGGATAGTCTTCATGATGTTGATGTTAGACATTCAGTTGTGTCTGACTCATAGAAGATCCTATGGCTCAGTTGTCTCCATGTCTTTTGATCTTACACCACTTCTTTTAGTTGCATAATACTATGGCCAGTATCCATTTCCAGTGTCCATTTCTAACCATTGGATTCTTTGTCCACCTAGTGTCTTTTTACCACTGACCAGTCCTATCATAATTGCTTAAGCCAATGAATTGGATCACATGATATAGCCTAAGTAAATGAGCCAGAGTTTCTTGATTTTGCCCTCCAGTGCAATAGCAGGCTTGATGTGTTCCAGTATTTCCTTTTGTAATTTTCATTGACCATGCAATCTGCAGAAGCCTTTTCTCGCACCAGAGTTCAAATAGTTTTCTGTTCAATTGAGCACTCTGCAGATCTTGCATTTTTCAGGAAAGGCAGCCAATAGGGTTTACCAGGCCAGAACATTCAGAGGTTGTTTGCCATTGCTTGCCTCCATGTTGCATCTATGGCCCTCCCCCACAAAACATCTCCATAGACCAGTGATTCTCAACCTTCCTAATGCCGCAACCCTTTAATGCAGTTCCTTGTTATGGTGACCCCCAACCATAAAATTATGCAAGTGTTCCTTCACAGAAATTAAACCGAAGCTGACCAATGGCGTGAAGATCAATTGTTCATGATTGTATATAAATTGTTTTTTTCCAGGGTTTCTCAGTTCAGTTCTGCCTCTTGTCCTGCCATGCCAATCTCACTCTTTTATACTGTTCCAGACAGATAAGTGCTCTATCTCAATCTACCCCACAAGGCTGTTGGGTGGATGACACCCCCCCCCCGGTCAAGGTGCTTGCCCTGCTGCAACCCCTGTGAAAGGGTTGTTTGACCCCCAAAGGGGTCCTGACCCCCAGGTTGAGAACCACTGCCATAGAGAGTCACCCAGTCAGAAGACTTTCCGAGAGTGAATAATCTGGCAGTTGTTATGACTATGATTTAAATGCTGCTGATTACTTATGTTTTCACTATGCTTTTGACTGTACTGTTATTATTGTTCTATTGGTTTTAATTTATTGCTAATTTTTTAACTGTATGTAAACTACCCTGAGCCATATGGAAGGGCAGTATAGAAATGGGAATGGATGGATGGATGGATGGATGGATGGATGGATGGATGGATGGATGGATGGATGGATGGACGGATGGAAAGAAAAGGCAATTATACCATAGCTTAACAAGAAAAATCTATATTTGGTTAGACCACCTACCCAAAAGTGCATGTTAAAAGAGACATCTGTTTCCAGCCATTGGCATTCATATGCAGCCAAAGTACTTTCCAAGCCAGATGCTACTGATAGCTTTTGGCAAGCCCCACCCCCTATTAGAGAATTTATTCCATGGACTACTTTCAAATGGATCTCTGAAAATAAGATCCTTGGCCCTGAACAAATTGGGTTTTGTGCAGGAAAGTCCACCCTAGACCACTGTGTCACCCTGACTCACTTAGTTAATAAATATAGCAGTAAAAACAGAGCCAAATTCTTTGCGGCTTTTTTGGATCTTAAGGGAGCATTTGATTCCATCCCCAGGGACTTGCTATGGAATAAGTTGGCTGATCTGAATATAGATAAAAGGTTACTTTTCCTAATAAGGAAACTATACTCACATACAAGCTGTCAGGTAAGACTTAACCCCCAAGGGAAACTATCACCAAAAATCATAATTAATAAGGGTGTTAAACAGGGCTGTATACTAGCACCCTTTTTATTTAACCTTTTCCTAAATGATTTAGCTCCATCGCTATTTACTGTAGATGGCCATTGCCCTAAACTCGGCTCTCTACATACTCCACTTTATGCTGATGATGCTGTCATTATGTCTTGTTCACGAGTTGGACTAAAGCGCCTCCTCCATCAATGCTTTACATATTGTGAATCTAATAGACTCACACTGAATTATGAGAAGTCCAAAGTGCTAGTCTTTGCAAAGTCATGGAAACCTTTTAGCTGGAACATCCAAGGGAACATCATTGAGCAAGTTAGGCATTTTAAATACCTGGGTGTACACTTTCATTACAATGCGAGTTGGACTGTACACCGGAAGTATATAATAAACACTGCAAGGAACAGCGCTCAGGCTGTCGCCCGCTTCTTTTACACCAAGGGTAACCAATTTGTACCAGCAGCTCTCAAAGTTTTTAATGCTAAGTCATGCTCTCAGCTCCTCTATGGAATCCCTCTATGGATAAGTGCTTTCAACAACGCAGTTGAAAGCATTCAATCTTCCTTTTTGCGAAGAATTTTGGGCATCCCAAATTGTGTACCTTATGCTGCTCTCTGTTTGGAAACAAACCTTAGACTGTTGGAGACCAGGGCTTGGCTGCTTACTATTAAATTTTGGCTGCGATTAGTCTTTAACTCTGATTCCGCCAGTTTCACTTCTCTAATGCTCTCAGAACTACAGACTTCCAACTGGTTTAATTATATCGAGCGGAAAATCCAAATGCTTGGCATCTCTTTGGATTCACTGGCCCTAGCATCTGTAACATCAATATATAAAACTATAAAACGCAGAATATTAGATGTCGAATTTCAAACACTGAATGAAGCAGCTAGAAAAACGTGCTCCCCACTTTTCTTGGGTATCTCTCCAGCACCTGATAAATTAGCATTCTATTTTTTCCATCTTGTTATTCCCCAACAACGCAGGGCTTTTATGCTTGCTAGGTTTAACATTCTCCCATCAGCAGTCATGGCGGGGAGATTTCAGAAGATCCCTTACATACAGAGACACTGCCCATGTAAACAAGGCTCTATAGAAACCATACAGCACGTTTTTTTTTACTGCCCTATATACAATGCCATTCGGGCTAAAGCTCTAGACCCACTCCTAGTTAACTGTATTGCCTACTCTGATAAATGTAAGGTACAGTTCCTTCTCTCCAATCAGGATCCAGATACAATTGATAAAGTGGCTAAATTCTTACAAATGGCAATTAAGCTGCGTGAATTTAAGAACTAATTGACTGGATTCTTTTATTTTTATGCCAATAAAGGTTGTTGTTGTTGTTGTTGGACTACTTTCACTGCTTCATTTGGAAGGGGCTCATTCACTTGGCTCCTTCTCGACCTGTCTTTGGCTCCAGACTACCCAAGCGGATTCTGGCGGCGTTGCCTGGACATGCTGTTACCACACTAGGCTGGCAAATGAGTTGGGTTCTTGCAAAAGATGAGAAGGCGATGAATGATGACGTAGGGCCCTGAGACAGTCTCAGCCAGCTGGCATTGGCTTGAATGAAGCATGCAAATGTGGCAGCGAAAAGGGAGGTTTGTTGGAGGAACAGCTGGCCAGCCGAGAACATCAAGCTAAAACAATAAAATGAAACTAAAGATTGTATAAATACACCAAAGAATATAATTAAGTTATCTCAGGGTTCATGATGCAGCAACCAGTATGTCCCTTTCCGTTCACCTGTGTTCTCCCTTAAGTTTTTTTGTTTCCTCCTGGCAACTCAGCATCACCAAATTAGCATTTCCCAGGCCAATCACATACCTTCCAGATGTAGGGTCACCTACTTCTAGGGATGCTGAACCTGGCTTTGGCTCTAGAGTAACTATAGCATGCTCCTGGTCTGAGATATGATCAGGATCCAATTTCCATTGCAAATGCTAAGTCAGGCTTTCTGAACCAGGGTTTCATGAAACTCTAACGTATCTTGCTCACCCTGGAAGGCTTTCCCAAATGGGTGGGAATTTTTTTTAAATTTGTCAAACATTTATCAGATGATATGACCATATATCGTCTACCTACCCCCTTCCCAAATGGCCAATGATGGGCCTAGAGGAAGTGGGAAGGGGCGGGGCCTCAGGTAGGCATGTCCACAGCTATGCTTCCCAAACATATTCTGCATGATCATATCACTTCTGGGGTTTCTCAAAGCCTGAAGAACGTTTCAGGGGTTCCTCAGTGATTTTTAAAAAATGGAGAAAGGCTGCTCTAGAGTGTCTGCAACAAGATCCTGGTCAGCATTATGATCAGGATCTAATTTATGTTGCAAAGAGAGCCAGTTTAGTGTAGTGGTTAGGAGTGAGGACTTCTAATCTGGCATGCCAGGTTCGATTCTGCGCTCCCCCACATGCAACCAGCTGGGTGACCTTGGGCTCGCCACAGCACTGATAAAACTGTTATGACTGAGCAGAGATATCAGGGCTCTCTCAGCCTCACCTCCCTCACAGGGTGTCTGTTGTGGGGAGAGGAAAGGGAAGGCAACTGTAAGCCGCTTTAAGACTCCTTCGGGTAGGGAAAAAGAGGCATATAAGAACCAACTCTTCTTCTTCTTCTTCTTCTTCTTCTTCTTCTTCTTCTTCTTCTTCTTCTTCTTCTTCTTCTTCTTCTTCTTCTTCTTCTTCTTCTTCTTCTTCTTCTTCTTCTTCTTCTTCTTCTTCTTCAAATGCTAAGTCTTTCTTTCTCATCAATTGTTCCTTTCCACAGGCATCATCCTTAATGCTACTTGGAATGCTTAAGCTTCTGCAATACAAGTGTGTAAAAAACAGAAAGGGACAAGAGCTGAGAAACAAATGCAAATCTTCGAGGTAGTTCTGTCTCCTTTTTTTAAAAGAGGAAAGGAAAAGCGGCAGGAAACAAGAACAATCAAAAGTCTTTTGAAAGGATTAATTACCAAAAAAAACCAACAACACACAAACGCATTAGCATTGTGTGACTGACTGACGACAATGCAATGAGAAATTTAGTGGAAACTGAGAATGGGAAAGTACTTAAAATGCTCAGTGTGAACAACACGGTTGCCTGCTCTGATCTGGGGAAATTCTGGGCATTTTTTTGCGGGGGAGAGCTTGGGATGGCTGGGTTTGGGAAGGGGAAGAAGCTTGGCAGAATAAAATATCATAGACTTCACCCTCCAAAGCTGCCATTTTCTCCTGGGGAACTAATCTCTGTCATCCAGAGATCAATTGTAATTCTAGTACATATCCAGATTTCACCGGGAGGCTGGCAATGCTAGTGAAGGGCTATGAACTTTCAGACATGTCCCATAAGTACGCACTAGATAAATACCTCGAAGAAACTGAGAGAATCCTGCTTGGATTTGTTATCTGACAAACATAATGGGACACTCTTTTCACGTTTGAAGCTATATTTAACTAGGTCCCATGAACTTAAAACCTGGAATGGAATATTCTCTCAAAGTGAGGTCCTGGTGCAAGGGAAGATCAGAGTTGGAGCTTCTATTGTAACCGTTAGCCATTGACTAGGGAAAGCCATAGATGAAGAGGCAACCAGCTCCCAGTGGGTACTGAAGCTTGGATTGGCAGAATATATGGTGACCTTGGTATGGGCAAATTCTTAATTTGTATATTGAAACAACAACAGGGGCTTTTTAAAATCTCTGACCAAGCTATGTTATTTTGTGATTACATAGTCCTGTAATTACAAATAATATCTTCACATCAAGTTTCCATGGTAACCTGGATCATTTATTGCTCTTTTCTCTCTCCTTCCCCTAATTCTCTCCCCAAAATACCAGAACTAAATTAAAATTGTAATCATTAGTAAGAGTAACCGAACATAATTAAGCCCAAAATTAATATTGGCAGGGCATCAATCATTTTTTATTTCTTTTCTTCCTTTTTTTTTAATTCTTTGACCATCACACCTTCTACCGTCTCATTAATACAGAGCTACTGAAGGAGTCTCAAAGTGCCTTAATACTTATCATGAGGGTTTGGGTTCTCAACCTGTTATGATGGGAGACAGGATTGCAACAGTACAATTTAGTGGCACCTACCTCTTTGCCTACAGGCAATCTTATGCACATTAAAGTCAATGTGCATCGAGGGAGAAGGAGCAAAGTTGTGCTGCCCTTGCCCCCCTTATACACTATACACAATTGTAAGGCATCAAATCTAGACCTATGATCATGTGGAGGGAGATTCGACATAAACACTTTCTATGTATGAAGGCTCATCAGCCAGTGACCATGCACAGGCAGTTGCAAGGCCCACATGCTTGAACATTCTCCCACACTGTGCATACTAATTGTAGGACATGAATGTGATCTCCAAAGGGCTTAAGTGAAAGGAAAGCACCACAGAGTGTTTAATCAGCAACAAACAAAGCACCACTACCAAATGTATTTTCAGTGCCATGCATAATGACTGTTTTAAAACTTGCTAAGAGGGTATTTATTTCTTAAGTGAAGCCCACACTGAGAAGTTTTGAATATAGGGAACAAATGCAAACAACTCCCTGAAACAGCCTTTTGACCATGGAGCAACCCCCTGAAATAGTCTTCAGACTTCAAGTAACTCTGGAATAGTTGAGAAATGCTGTTGAGAAATGCTGTTCTATGTTAACCTGATGACCCTTCCATGATTTACCATCATAACATACAAAACACTATCCATATTTCCTTTTGTTGAAGGTTCCAAAGCCCCCAAATATAGCCCTGCTCATGTGAGGAGGCATTGGAACATTCAGGTCCATTCCGCACAAGTTTAATATAGCAGGAGTGTGGCAAATTGTAATCGCTACTAATATGCAGTTATACACGACGTCGTACACAATCTGCCACACTCCTGAAACAGTCCCGCTAAAAGCGCTTCATTGTAGCGCTTAAGGGAAATCCCAAAAAGTGGATTCACCCTCTGTAAAGCGCTACACTCTTGCAAACAATCTGCAACAGTTTCAAAAAAGTTCTGTGCATTACCATTGTTGCGGTTTCAGCAAAGTCCCTCCCCCTGGCTCTCTCCTCTGAACTTCCGATGAAGCGATTGCCATTTTTTTTTCTCGGAGCGAGCAGAGAGCAACGAACCGGCGAGCCTTCATTCACCCAGCGAGGCTTCTCCAGCTGCAGTCCCTCCACAGAGCTGCTTTAAAGCTCGCCTCAAGTCACCAAGCACAACACAGCCCCGTTTGCAAGTTCCCTTTATTTTCGGCTGAAAATCGCACCCATGCATGGGAGGGAGATTTTTTTTCCACTCGGGGGAGCATGGCAATGATGAATCGGCAGCTCACAGGCCAGCTGCTAGCTAGATGGGTCTCTATGTTAGGAGGAAGCAAGGAATCAAGGCATATTCGTTGCAACGTGTGTTTTTCTTTGTTTAAAAAAACTGTTCTTAAAGGCAAAGGGGCTTTTCTGGAGCATGGTAACAACCGCCCATTGGCAGCTTGTTTGATTGACGGCCAGGGGCGGGACAAAGCATGGAAAAAATCGCTTCCTTTCTAGCAATTTTTGCCGAGACCGAAAACCTGTGGGAAACGAATGAAATGCTACCACTACAAAGGCAGGTATGTGTTACGCCGAATTCCACTATTTAAAATTCCGTTTTTTCTTTCCGAAAGCAATTTGCCACATTGAACCTTGTGCGGAATGTGTCTCAGTGATCTGCCTGAAGGGGCAGAGGGGGAAGGAACAGGCAAGTGGATCTCCTGAGGAGAAAGTCACTTTCTGGCTCTTTAAATTCTCCCCCTGCCATCCTGTCAGGCTGTAGGAAGAAGCCTCCCAGAAGCTTGAGCAGGTGGCACAGGGGGGAAGAAGCCAGCAAGGGGCTTTCTCGAAGGAGCCAGAAACTATCTTTCTCAATAGAAAATATGTTTGCCAGTTCCTTACAGCTCCCCTCCCCCCTGCCCCGGTCAGGCAGCAGGAAGAAGGCTACCTAGTGCCTCTTACATTCAAGCATACAACAGAATTCACTGATAGTCTTTAATAAATAAAAACTGCCCCTAGACACCTTTAAAAAAGAAACACACATTCAAAACGTATAAAAGAAATATAGCCAATAGATAAAAAACAATTATTTATTAAATGTACTTGCTTTTTAATAATAAATAATACTGCCAGATAAAAAAGCAATAACTGGCATCCAGATACAGGTTCCTGCCATGAGAGTCCTTCAATGTGAAATTCTATGATGATTAATCAACAGATTGTATAATCCCCCATTTTTGAGCCCATCTTAGTAGGGGATGCAAAGCTATTGTGTCACAGCCATTCCCTACTGCATTCTTCAAAGAATTAGAAAGGGAATTGAGAGGAAGAAGAAAAGGAATAAGGTAGCCCAGCAGCACTGTGGTCCCTGGGATTCTACTCATGTCTGAGAGCCAGCTTGGTGTAGTGGTTAGGAGTGTGGATTTCTAATATGGCATGACGGGTTCGATTCTGCACTCCCCCACATGCAGCCAGCTGGGTGAACTTGGGCTCACCACGGCACTGATAAAACTGTTCTGACTGAGCAGTAATATCAGGGCTCACCCACCTCACAGGGTGTCTGTGTTGTGGGGAGAGGAATGGGAAGGCGACTGTAAGCCGCTTTGAGCCTCTTTCGGGTAGGGAAAAGCGGCATATAAGAACCAACTCTTCTTCTTCTTCTTCTTCTTCTTCTTCTTCTTCTTCTTCTTCTTCTTCTTCTTCTTCTTCTTCTTCTTCTTCTTCTTCTTCTTCTTCTTCTTCTTCTTCTTCTTCTTCTTCTTCTTCTTCTTCTTCTTCTTCTTCTTCTTCTTCTTCTAAGCTTCTCCAAAAAACCAGCTGGACACATCCCTGCAACGTAAACTCATGGTAAGGAGGTCTTGTGGACTCCCCTCCACCCCAGCATCCAACATATTCTTCCACCTCATCAGTTCACCAACATCCAATGGGGTCCCTCTGCCAGCATCCATGGGCATCAGTCTGTGAATGACCACTATTCCCATTCACCCATCATCATTCATCCATCATCCATGCATACCAAAGCCCTATGCTGATGGTGGAAAGCCCCTCAACAAGGGAATAACCCCATTCACACACACATTCACTCCTCCATTCATGTCAGTGCACCATGCTGACAACAGAAAGCTACTCAGCAATGGAACACACCCATTTTACACAATCAATCACACACGTATTCATATACCCATTCACACACTGAGATACTCCCCAGCTGCCATCCATCATATCCATCTCCTTTCCACCAGCAGAGTTCTGCCAGCTTCAGTCAGTGGATATCATTGGGGCTTCTGGCTGTAAGTACCCCCACTTTCTCAGGAGAACTTAACTTACTGATCCTTTCCCTTCCACATGATCAGCCTCCTCTTCTCTGCATCCCCTCTCCTCCACTGCCATTCACCAGGATCCACATGCTTGTCTGGGGGAGAAATACAGGGAGATGCAGAACTTGAAGGACTGTCTGAGAACTCAGGGGCAGTTGGACTTCAGCCAGAAGGATAGTCCTCTGAATCTCCCTTCCCTGCTCATTGGAAGGAACAGAACCCCATGAGTCATGAACCCAGCACATCAAACTGTTCATCACAGATCCATTGGTTACCATGGAGTATTACCCTTCTTCCAGAAAGCTCTGCATGAATAACTCAGATTTCTTCTCCTGAGGTACCTCCTCACAGCATTCCTCCTCCTTCCTGTGGCTTGACTAAGTGCCCCTGAGTTTTCTGTCCTCTGAACTGTGCAGCATCCCCATGGAAACAAGACTTCCTTGGGTGAGCTGGAAATGTGATGTCACAAAAGGTCATGGAAATGAGGCCATCCTCCCTCTGGCCTCACCCCAGCAAGGAGATATGGGACTCCTTTCCCCCACTGTGATAGGAAAGTGAGCCAGGGGAGGGTGACTGGTTGGCTGCTCTTGTGTATTTGGAGTTATTGTCCTGTGAAGAGGCTGTGACCTTGGCCCCTGCAGACATCCCTTCCCCCTACCCTCATTGCAAACCACTGATATCAGCAAACATATCAGTTCCACAGGATTTCTCCATTTAAATGGCATACCCCTCCCGGATTTTCCAAGTCAGTTTTAAGATAGATGACAACTCCTGGTCAGCTAAAAAACAAGAAGTATTACCCATCATGCAATGGGAGCCTGCCCCTGAGGCACCAGGGACCCCATCAGAGCTGGGATCTAGGGGGAAGCTCAGGCTGTGACCTTGGCCCCTGCAGACATCCCTTCCCCCTACCCTCATTGCAAACCACTGAGATCAGCAAACATATCAGTTCCACAGGATTTCTCCATTTAAATGGCATACCCCTCCCGGATTTTCCAAGTCAGTTTTAAGATAGATGACAACTCCTGGTCAGCTAAAAAACAAGAAGTATTACCCATCATGCAATGGGAGCCTGCCCCTGAGGCACCAGGGACCCCATCAGAGCTGGGATCTAGGGGGAAGCTCACCGGTTCTGGTGAGTGGCAGACAGTGGTGTTCAGCTAAAGATAGGGCAAAATGAAAGTCAAAAACTTATTTTGACTACTGTTCACCCCAAAAAAAAGATGGTTCTTGCTGCTTGATTCAAGATTGCTGCCACAAGAGGCAGAACTATTTCAGTATTCAAAATACCACTAAATATTGCAGCCTCAGTAAGTGATGGAGAGTGTATTGAGCAAGGGCCGGCAACTCGTATGCCATCAAATCAAATGGAGGGAAATTTAATACTCAAAAGCTCATCCCCCCAAAATATTGCTGATTCCTAATGTTCTTCCAGGATTGAATCTAGCAATAAAATGCTTTGTGCTACTGCTTTTGCCTAAATCACAACATTTCACTAGTGGATTGTTAAGAAGAAGAGTTAGTTCTTATATGCCACTTTTCTCTACCAGAAGGAGTCTCAAAATGGTTTACAATTGCCTTCCCTTCCTTTTCCCACAACAGACACGCTGTGAGGGAGATGAGGCTGAGAGAGCCCTGATGTTTCTGCTTGGTCAGAACAGCTGTAGATGACATCCATAGCTTTTTAAGAAGAAGAGTTGGATTTTATACCCAGCTTTTCACTGCCCTAAAGAGCCTCAAAGTGGCTTACAATTGCCTTGCCTTCCTTTTCCCACAACAGACACGCTGTGAGGTAAGTGAGGCTGAGAGAGCCCTGATGTTACTGCTTGGTCAGATCAGCTGTAGATGTCCTTTATAGATTCATTGCCAAGCTTATCCAGAAGACCAGCTGGACACATCCCTGCAAGGTAAACTCATGGTAAGCAGGGTTCATGGACTCCCCTTTGCCCGGCATCCAACATATTCTTCCACCCCCATTAGTTCGCCAAGATCCATCTGGGACTCTTTGCCAACATCCATGGGCACCAATCTGTGAATGGCCACTGGTTCACATTAACCTCTCATCACTCATCCATCATCTATCCAGACCACTGCCCTATGATGATGCCCTATGAGAAAGCCATTCAGCAATGGAAGACCCCGATTCACGCACACACATATATTCACATTCACACATTCATACTTGCACACTCCCCAGCTGCCACCAACCATATCTGGCCCCTGTCCACCAACTAAGTTCTCCTAGATTCCACCAGTGAACGTCATCAGGGGCTTCCAGCCATGGCCCCCTGCCAGGCTTCAAGTCGTCAGTTACCACTGCTTACACTGCAAATGCCCTTGCCTTCACAAGAGAACTTGCCTTCCTGTGCCTTCACAGGAAGAGCCTCCTATTGTCCGCATCCCTTCTCCTCCTGACCTGCCCATCTGGATCCATGTGCTTGCCTGGGGAGAAACAGAAATAGATGCAGCACTTGCAGCCCTGCCTGAGATCTCACGGGCATTTGGACTACAGCTAGCAGGATGACAGCTCCAAGCTCCCTTCCCTGCCTCTTGGAGCACAGCAGCCAGCACATCAAACTCTTCCTCACAGATAGTCGTGGGATCCCACCCATCCTCCATGAATCTCTACATAAGTGACTTTGATTTCTTGTCCTGAAATTCCTCCTTACAACATTCCTTCTTCCCCCTCTTCCCATGGATTGACTGAGTGCCTCTATCTTGCCATGTTCTGAAGTGAGCAGAGTGCCCATGGAAACAAGGACTCCTTGGGAATCTGGAACTCTGATGTCACAAAAGGTCATGGAGATGAGCCACTCCTCACCCTCCCTCTGACATCACCCCAGCAAGGAGATAGGTGGCTAATTACCCCCTTGTGATGGGAGAGGAAGCGGTGGGGGAGAACCAGTTTTTGGCTGCTTTTGTTAATTTGAAGCAATTGTCCTGTAAAGAGGTTGTGGTCTCCATGGCCAACCCTTCCTGCTACCCCAGCAGCCAGCAACTGAGATTAGCAAATATATCACTTGCACAGGAATTCTCCATATAACTGGTGTCCTACTCAATTTTAATACAGTTAACCCATCTCCTGGTCAGCTACAAAACAAGTGCATATGGAATTCAAAGCCAAGTGAACAGGAAGCCACCCACAGTTCTTGCTATTATGTTCATAACTTCCACAATTCCGTATGGCCTGCAAAAGGGAGCTCTTCCACCAAGCATTTGGTGAGGCCGACTGACCCATAATATCTACAGGTCCCCCCCACCCCAGACTAAGAGACCGAACCTACTGAGGGAGTGTCAAAGATATGGTTAAAATACTGTTCCAGTTGGTATGTTATTGTTATTCTCACATTGTTATATTGATTTTGAGTGTGTTCTATGTAAATGTTTCAAAATGTTTTATGTAAACTGCCCAGAGCTGTAGGGAAGGGCGGTATAAAAATCTAAATAAATAAATAAATAAATAAATAAATAAATAAATAAATAAATAAATAAATAAATAATCGTTAATGTCTGCCTCTCAATAATGGTGGCAAAGGAAGAAGATGGGCTAAACTCCTTCTGATCTGGCAGGGCTCCTCTTCATTCACAGCTCCAGTCATTCTTCCCTCCCCCATTACCAGGGAGGCGGGAATTACATTATTAATTACATAGCAGAAACTTAGGCTACTACAAATGACAGGATCTAGGGGGCTCAGGAACATAAACACTAGGACACTTCTGAAGGTTCTTAATATCCAAAATATATCTCTGACTCTTGGCTGCTTTCTTCTGAACCCATCATACCCTTTGCTGTGCAAGGAAGGATGTGGTTGCAAGCCTCCATTTCTGTAGCAAGGATGGTTGGGCTGAGTAACCTAACCAGAAATGTTTGTGTATCAGAAAGATGCTGTTTTTGCTGGCATGAAAAAGGGATTGTGAGTATCCCAGCCACTACCTGAATCATTCCTCAAAGAAATAAAAAGGGAATCCTGAGATGAAGGAAGGAAGGAAGGAAGAAGAGGAATAAGATAGTCAAGAACCAGCACTGCAGTCCTCTTAATCCTATTCAGAGCCTGGCTTCTCTAAAAGACCAAAGCTAAAAAAGCTACACAACCCAACCTTTACAGGTAGGAAGCTGAGCTGTACAATAAAATAATGTAAAAAAGGTAATTATTTATTATAGTGCACAATTAAAAACAGAATAAAAACTACATAAAACTATAGAGAACTAACTGCACATAAGACCAAATGCGTTTCGACCCTACTGGGTCTTCCTCAGTTATCAGAATTGTAAAAATACACTCTGTATAAAATGTCTAAACTCATTATAAAGTGTAGCTGAGTAGTTGAATGGGATCTGTAAATTATGGCCTTCACAAGAGAACTTACCTTCCTGTGCCTTCATAGGAAGAGCCTCCTATTGTCCGCATCCCTTCTCCTCCTGTGCTGCCCATCTGGATCCATGTGCTTGCCTCAGGGAGAAACAGAAGTAGATGCAGCACTTGAAGGCCTGCCTGAGATCTCACGGGCATTTGGATTACAGCTAGCAGGACGACAGCTCCAAGCTCCCTTCCCTGCCTCTTGGAGCACAGCAGCCAGCACATCAAACTCTTCCTCACAGATACGTTGGTTATCATGGGATCCCATTCTTTGTCCATGAAGCTCTACAGAAATGACTTTGATTTCTTGTCCTGAAATCCATGCTTACAGCATTCCTTCTTCCCCCTCTTCCCATGGATTGACTGAGTGCCTCTGCCTTGCCATGTTCTGAACTGAACAGAGTGCCCATGGAAACAAGGTCTCCTTGGGTGATCTAGAACTCTGATGTCACAAAAGGTCATGGAGATGAGCCACTCTCCATCCTCCCTCTGTCATCACCCCAGCAAGGAGATAGGTGGCTTCTTTCCCCCTTTGTGATGGGAAAGGAAGCGGTGGGGGAGAACTGGTGTTTGGCTGCTTTTGTGAATTTGAAGTAAATGTCCTTTAAAGAGGTTGTGGTCATGGCCATCCCTTCCCGCTACCCCAGCATCCAGCAACTGAGATTAGCAAACATATCACCTGCACAGGAATTCTCCATATAACTGGTATGCCCCTCTTTCAGTGTCCTACTCAGTTTTTAGATAGTTAACCCATCTCCTGGTCAGCTCTAAAACAAGTGCTTGTGGAATTCAAAGCCAGGTGAATAGGAAGCCAACCACAATGTCCTTTTCTTGCTATTATGTTCATAATCGTAAATGTCTGCCTCTCAATAATGGTGGCAAAGGAAGAAGATGGACTAAAATCAGCTACAAAACAAGCGCTTGAGGTGTTTAGAACCAGGTGAATAGGAAGCCACTCACAGTATCCTGTTCTTACTCTTGTGTTCTGAATCAATAAATCTGTGCCTCTGAATAAATGTCACTGTGACGTTTTCAGTATTCAGAAATGAGATTTTTCCGGTAAGTTTGTGTGTGTTTCTCACTCCCATCACTTGATCCTATTGTCTCTTGGAAGAAAGGACTTTCCACTCTTCTTTAACTTCTTAATATAAAAGGTTTGTTAAACTGTTCAACATAAAGATTCAGAAATCCATTCATATATCTTTTGTTAGGTGTTACTTTGTATATTGTGAATATATCTCTGCATGCTAGTGTCATTTCACTCCAAATATGAGCATTCAGCTTCAGCTGTCAGTTCTGTCCGAGAACTGGGCTCCTGAGTATCCTACATTGCTTATGAGTTCTTAGGTAGCTTCGTTCCCCATCTTCCTGAGACAGGTGACTTGTTTGGCCTAGAGGATCTCTTACGTCCTCTCTCTCCCACCAAATTTCCACCTTAGTTCTCTATCTAATACCAATCCCCTTTTGCTCTGACTCTTTAACTCCACCCACTAACTCTTTCAGTGCCAGTCTGACTCTAACTGCCTCACTTTCATTAACTGCCCTTTTAGGATTCTTTCCCTTTAGAAACTTCCAAGGCTACTCCTACATGCTCCTTTAGGACTGCCCCCGCCTGCTAAGGATTCCTAAAGGTAAAGGTAAAGGTATCCCCTGTGCAAGCACCGAGTCATGTCTGACCCTTGGGGTGACGCCCTCTAGCGTTTTCATGGCAGACTCAATATGGGGTGGTTTGCCAGTGCCTTCCCCAGTCATTACCGTTTACCCCCCAGCAAGCTGGGTACTCATTTTACCAACCTCAGAAGGATGGAAGGCTGAGTCAACCTTGAGCCGGCTGCTGGGATTGAACTCCCAGCCTCATGGGCAAAGCTTTCAGACAGCTGCCTTACCACTCTGCGCCACAAGAGGCTCTCCACTCTGCGCCACAAGAGGCTCTAAGGATTCCTAGGCCCTTATATAGTTTCCTTTGGGCTCCTAGCTATGTGGATCCATCAAAGTCACAAAGGAAGAAGATGGACTCAGCTCTGTCTGGTATAGCAGAGCTCTTCTTTGCTCACGGCTCCAATCATTTCCCTTCCTCAGTTACCAGGGAGGGGAGAATTAATTACTTTATTGTTACAGAGCAAAAATCAAGCTACTACAAATGACAGAATCTAGGGTCGTTTAGTCAGATTCCAAGATATACTCTTTGCTGGGCAAGGAGGAATGCAGTTGCAATCCTCCATTTCTATTTCTGACTCACTTGAAGCAAGGATCATTAGGCCAGGTAACCTACCCAGAAATTGTTGGTATCTGAAAGACGCTGTCTTTGTTGGTGAGCAAGAGTGATTGTGAGTGTCACAGCCACTCCCTGCAGAATTCTTCAAAGTAATAAAAAGGGAATCCTGAGGGGAACAAGGAAGAAGAATAAGGTAGTCCATTATTACTATGGCAATCTTATTGATCCTTTTCATGGCCTGGCTTCCTGCAAGGCAAGCAGGCGGTAAGCAGGGTTTGTGCACTCCCCTCTACTGGCATCCACCATATACTTCCACTCCCATCAGTTCACCAGACATCCACGAGGGTCCATCTAGTAACATTCATGGGCATCAATCTGTGAATGGTCACTGACATTCCTCCATCATCACTCATCCATTATCCATTCATACCAGTGCCCCATGCTGATGGTGGAAAGGCACTCAGCAATAAAACACCCCCAGTTCACACACACATCCATGCCAGGGGCCTAGGCTGATGGTGGAAAGCCACTTAACAATGCAACACCCCCATTTACACATACACTTCCCAGCTGTCCCCCTTCTGCCAGCAGAGTTCTGGCAGCTTCCATCAATGAACATCATCAAGACTTTTTGGCCATGGCCCTCTGCCAGACTTCAAGTCGCCAGTTACCACTGCTTACACTGCAAGTACCCCCACTTTCACAGGAGAACTTGCCTTCTTGTACACCTTCCTTTTCCAAGATGAGCCTCCACTTTTCTGCATCCCCTCTCCTCCTGTGTCATCCACCTGGATCCACATGCTTGCGTGTGGGGGAGGAACAGAGGGAGATATAGGCCTTTTTGAGATCTCAGGGACAGTTTGACTTCAGCCAGCAGGATGGTCTTCCCAAGCTCCTTTCCCTACTGTTTGGAAGGAACAGCATCCCATCAGCTGTGCACATAGCACACCATGCAGTTCATCACAGCCATGGGATCTTACCCTTACTCCATGAAGCTTGGGGTGAACAGCTTTAATCTCTTGTCCTGAAACTCCTCCTTCACAGCATTCCTCCTCCCCACTCTTCCCATGGTTTGACTGAGTGCCCCAGAGCTTGCCATGAACTGAGCAGTGTCCCCATGGTAACAAGTGTCAACAGCTGGAACTGTGATGTCACAAAAGGCCATAGAAATGAGCCCTCCCCATCCTCCCTCTGGCCTTATCCCAGCAAGGAGACCAGGGGCTCCTTTCCTCCCTTTTGAGGGCTGGTTTTTTTTTTTTCTGTTTGGAATGATCATCAATATTAGATAGAAAGGATTTCATCTTTTAAATCTATCCACAGCATCGTCTTGAGTTTATTCACAGGTGCTAAATTATTCATCTCTTCTGGAAACTGGGAATTCAGGTTAGTGCTCAGGATTTACTGCTATGTAATGTTATCATACAACTGGTGAAATGTTGGGATTCAGGCCAATACCCTGATATTTTATTGCTAGATTCAATTCCAGAAGCATTTTAGGGGTCAGCAAGATTTTCAGGGGAAGAGCTTTCGAATGTCAAAGTTTCATTCATCAGATCTGTTTGCATACGAGCAGCCTTGCTCAGTCTGCTCATGGTTTCCTCCGTAGCTTAGCCTTAATCACTCTGCTAGTTAAGGGAATATTACCCCAATATTCTGACTGATTCTCCTCTGTCACTGGTGCATCTGCCACTGAGAGAGGCATTTGTATTGGAGAGAAAACCTGACAGCTCAGTGATGTGATAACCCATCTAGATTGGGTCGAAGTTTGGGAGGCTTGAGCCCCCAGACCTGACATCCAGGAAGAAGAAGAAGGAGAGTTGGTTCTTATATGCTGCTTTTTTCTACCCAAAGGAGGATCAAAGCGGCTTACAGTCACCTTCCCTTTCCTCTCTCCACAACAGACACCCTGTGAGGTGGGTGAGGCTGAGAGAGCCCTGATATCGCTGCTCGGTCAGAACAGCTTTATCAGCTGAGAACAGAGGAGAAGCACGCCAAATGGGTTTGTAGATGCACCAGTGATGGTGGCATCCTTGAATGCTCAGTGATCAGAGATATTTGAGGATTTTAAGTATCTTAGTGACTGTCCTAGTGTTTATTTTATTTTATTGAGGGCACCTAGATCCTGTTTGGATCCCTTGGCTGTGCAAGGAGGAATGCTATACTGTTATTATACTCTTACACCAGGCGTTTGGGTGAGGCTGGATGGTGGAACATTGATTTTTATACTGTTATTATAACTCTTCCACCAGGTGTTTGGTTGAGGCCAGGCATTAGAACATTAATTGGATCCCTTCTCTGAACGGCCCACCATGTGGTGGGAGGTTGTGGGGGGCATCCAATGAGCTGCAGGAAAGGGGAGGGGAGGATGGGAGCTGTATTCTGATGATTTTATTTTATTGTTTATATGCTGATGTAAACAACCTCAAGATGGCTAGCCAGGAGTGGCGGTGAACTGTGACTGGCCCAAGGTCACCCAGCTGGCTGCATGTGGAAGAGGAGTGAGGAATCAAGCCTGGTTTTCAGGATTAGAAGCCACCACTTTTAATCACAATGTTATAGAACTTTGCTAGTTCTATAATAAGACTGGGTTACATGGATTAGGACACTACTTAAGGAGGTTTGAGGTGTCCATAAATGTAAAGGTATCCCCTGTGCAAGCACTGAGTCATGATTGACCCTTGGGTTGACGCCTTCTAGCGTTTTCTTGGCAGACTCAATACAGGGTGGTTTGCCATTCCCTTCCCCAGTCATTACCGTTTTACCCCCCAGCAAGCAAGCTGGGTACTCATTTTACCGACCTTGGAAGGATGGAAAGCTGAGTCGACCTTGAGCCGGCTGCTGGGATCGAACTCCCAGCCTCATGGTCAGAGCTTCAGACAGCATGTCGGCTGCCTTACCACCCTGTACCACAAGAGGCTCTTACGAGGTGTTCATATGAAGTATTAAAATGGCTCATATGGTAACGGGACAAAGTTTCTATCCGTTTCCAGTGGTTTAATCTTAAATTCCTAGATCTTAGCTGGCACTGCACATACAAAATGATATAACGATAGCTACTATGGAAACTGTTCTTTCAACATCACCCCCCTCAAAAAAAAAACACACACCATTTCTCTGTGATTCTGCTTTTATGTCACAACTGTCATCATACTCTTTCACAATGTACCTCTCAGTAGACTTCTGCTTTAATGGAATGCAACCCAAAGCAATTAACTGTTCAACTGTCTACATAGCATTCCCTTATGTTTGCATCTTCTGTCATTGGATTCTCCTTAATTTCTTCCCACTGTATAACAAAAATATGCCATTTTTATTCATTGTCATTGTTCATTTATTAAATTCCACATCGCTAGCATTTTTAAAACATAATTACTTCAACCTCCTCAGTAATTCTCTATCCTTCTTAGTGGAATCTTTTGAGGAACAAGGTTTAGCTGGGGTTCTGTGTATTTAACTTTTTAAAGAGCAGTTTCTCAGTGGAACAGGCTTCCTCAAGAGGTGGTGGGTTCTCTTTGGACATTTTTAAAACAGAGGCTGGATAGCCATTTGATGGAGAGGCTGATTCTGTGAAGGTTCAAGGGGGTGACAGGGTACAGTGGATGAATGGTAAGGTTGTCATAATTCAGAAGAAGAAGAAGAAGAGTTGGTTCTTATATGCCGCTTTTCCCTACCCGAAGGATGCTCAAAGCGGCTTACAGTTGCCTTCCCATCCCTCTCCCCACAACAGACCCCCTGTGAGGTGGGTGAGGCTGAGAGAGCTCTGATATTACTGCCCAGTCAGAACAGTTTTATCAGTGCCGTGGCGGCGCGCCCAAGGTCACCCAGCTGGCTGCATGTGGGGGAGTGCAGAATTGAACCTGGCCAAGGTCACCCAGCTGGCTGCATGTGGGGGAGTGCAGAATTGAACCTGGCATGCCAGATTAGAAGTCTGCACTCCTAACCACTACACCAAACTGGCTCAGGGGGTTGGGCTAGATGACCCAGGACATCCCTTCCAATTCTACTATTCTATGATTCTAAAGGTAATCTCCATATACAAAGTGACTGTCAGACTTTACTGGTCAGGGGTCAGGATCCAGGATTGTTGGCTAGGGTGGCCAAACCCCCCTGATGGAGGTGAGGTCCCTCCAATGCCAGAACCCACCTCCCCACCACTGATCAATGGGCTGGTGGGAGGGCTTACCCAGAACAAGTGGTAAAATTCTCCCACATCTGTTTAACTGCCCACATGACCTGGAAGTGAGGTTATCACTTTCAGGATTTGGGGGGCAACATTCTGATATTTGGGCAAATATATATATATATGGTAGAAGCCAAATTTACCATAGAGGTTTTGCTCAAATACCAGAGCATCACCCCATCATCCCAGAAGTGTTAACATCACTTCCAGGTCATGTGGGCAGTGATATAGATGCATCACTTTAATTTGAGGTTCTCTCTGCTACTCCTGGTCAGTCCCCTTCCCATAACCTTCCAGTTGATAGAAGGGATCTGTCAACTCATGGGAGGAGGAACTCAGCTTTCAACTTTTCTTTTTCAGGCATACCTGTAAGCAATGCCCCAACAATGAGGAGGATGAGGATGTTCCTTTATGCTGATTCCCTCTCTCCATGGACTCTGCATGCACCTTGGCTTTAAGGACATGACCTAACGTCCTTCATCTTTGGTGGCCTCATAAAGAAATACCTGGTGTAGGACTTTCTCAGGCTATCAGCAGTATATCTCAAGCAATGGATGACTAGCCTCCTGGCCAATCAACTCTCATCTTTCTACCCTCCAACTCTTCAAAATTCTTTCTTAGCTCCTTCTCCTCCAGGCTTGAGTCTACCCCCATATTTCCCCACTCTGTTTCTAAACTGCTGGACCTTTCTTCTGCTTTAAGGAGTCCCCATAGGTTGACCTTTCTCCCCCTGGCATCCCATTATTGCCAAACTATCTCCTACTTGCATTGTTTCACCTCTCCTCTCCCTGCTCATTCTCTGACAGCCAAGAATGGTTGCACAAGGCTCCTGCTACCAGAGTGAATTCAACCAGCATTGAAGCTTGGCTTCAAAGGGAGGTAAGTGTGGGGGCAGAAAGGGCTGCAACCCAGACCTTAAACCCATGCCAAGGAAAACTGAATTGCTCAACCTCTCTTGATTTTGCTAATTAGTTATTTAGCTCATGTCTAAACACATTGCAACCTCATGGTCCTCAAGGCTGTTTACAATATGGCATATAAAAACAAACCACACATAATAGAATTAGATAAAAATCCATTATAGTCAAATAATGCATAAGAAGAGGGAACATATATTAGCAAAGTTAGCATCACCCCCCTGCCCCCGCCCTGCCCTTAACACACATATACAATTCATTCAAGGAAGTTCCTTTGGAAAATAAAGATCTTCAACCTAGTTTTAGGACTTTATTAGATCACCTTGTATTAAGTCTAGAAACAAGTCAAAAACCAAAGCAGCTTGCATGACACAGACTTAATATGATCGCCTCAAGGACTCTGCCTGTCACATTTTGGATCACCTGAATCTTCTGAATTTATCTTCAAGAACAGTTGCACATTAATTAATGCCCAAATCTGATCACTATATGTGCAGCTGTTCTTCCTATAGTGAAGCACTCTGTACAACTCTGCAGTTGTATCAGTCAATCAATATTTATTTACGGTCATTCAGACCAAAATTGTATTTTGGTAAAGGTCATAGAGTTTCAAGATCCTATAACATCCTACAGTGCAGTGTCATCACTCCTGGCTACACTGCTGGAAACTTGATGGAACACCATTCTGGAAATTCTCTGAACAGCTCAGTATCCCTATGCTCTTTTCTCCTTCCTTTTATTCAACAAACTAATGTTTGTTGTCTAGGACTTAAATTGGAAGTGCTTTCTGGATGTTACTGTGCATCTAAAAAAACCCCTTTGAACACCCCACACAGACACATGTCCCAAATGACATTCCATCCTGATTTAGAAAAGTGCATTTATATATATATATACTAGCTTCAAAGCCCGTTCCTAAGAACGGGCTTTGAAAGTGTCCCCTCCCCTGGCCAGGCAGCTTAAGGTGGCTTTGGACCACGGCTCACAGCTGGATCAAGTAGGGCGGGGGGGGGGGGGGGGGCTGGCCAGCTCGTTAACAGGCCCAGGACAGAGCTCCTTAGCAGGCAGTCAGCAGACTGGGAGACTCTCATTAACAGGGTCAGCCTAGCAGGTCAAGAGGACCCTTCCAGGTCAAGAGGACCCTACCAGGACCCTTCTTCCAGGGCCCTCTCCCCTTACCTGCTGCTGGCTCCAGGCACTGAGGCGCATCTGAGAGCGAAGAGGCTAGAGTCCAGGGATGGAGGTTGGGAGCTGCAGGGGCAGGGCCAATCAGGGTGCAGCCACCTTGCTAAAAGGTAGCTACAGAATAAATGCACCAAAGGAAAGAGTATGGCACATAAGACAGGCACAGAATACTGCTCTGGAATTCGCAATGATCAGGATGAATGAACCAGGATAGTAGTGGGAAGATCATCCACACCATAGAAACAGTGCTTCTACAATACAAAACAAACAAACAAACCTCTGAACAGGGAAAAAAGGGGAGAACTGTGTATCGTTACCATTGCAACTGCATGCAGTAATTGCACAATTAATTGGTGCTGAAACACCCAGATCTTAGAATTACAATTGTTGGAGATGCTATAACACTAAATACATCTAAGGATCATTTTCTTACAGTAGTGTCAGCTTTGAATCTCTCAAAACTATATTTTTAAAAAATATCCATCCAAAACATGTGTGGTGTTCTTCTGAAGCAATACACTATGAATGTGACATTGTACACAATTTCTTTTGTCGGTTAGGTTTGTGTGTCAGGAAGCCATTAATTCATCAGTGATTTGAATCTAGAAAATGAAAATGTTTCTGAGACATGCTTAATTATAAAAATGTTGCCTTAATTTAGCTGCATTGTAGTTTTAACTATATTAACGATTCAGCAGCCGTATTCATCAAATTGACACTGTTCTGTAATTTCCAATTTTCCCAGGGTAGTTTGCTTTTACTACAAAATGGAATTTTTTGAAAGCCTTTTAACGGTTCATAATGCAAGAGAAGAGCTGCCAATGAATGCAGACAGGATAATGTGCAGACAAGTCAAGCTTTCCAAAATGTTTTCAAGGTTAAATGAATGACAAACAATTCTGATTCTTTCTTTTCCCCTCTCTGTTGGCTGATCTGTGTTTCATCTATAACTAATTATTTTAGATAATGCATTTCAAATGCAAATGCTGGAGAGGCAGACAAACAATGTTCTAGCGAGATCTGGTAATTGTTTACACATAGATGATGCACTTCTAAATTGTACTTTCTATGTGGCTTTTCATCTTCTGCCATTAGTATTCCGGGCTTGAGTAGTCATGAGTGAATATAAATAAGAACAAAATGGAGGATCCTGGAGTCAAACTTTGGATTGACAGAGAACACCCCCACCCTTCAAAGTGACACAATCTCTTTTCACACTGTATCTTCATTCGTTTCCTCTATACTTGGGAACCTGCCTCATCTACTGTGCAGCTGGAAATGGATGTGCGATTGTGTCCCTCCCCTGTTGCTGATTTTTTTTATGTTGCCATTGGGAGCTTTTCTATCTTGTCATGCTCATTTTAATTCCTAGTGTGCAAAATAGTACAAAATAGATTCAGGAGGGTAGTCATGTTGGTCTGAAGCAGCCGATCAAAATTTGAGTCCAGTGTCACCTTTGAGACCAATGAAAATTTTTTTCAGGGCATAAGAAGAGCTTGGTTTTTGTACTTTTGGCTAACCAAAGGAGTCTCAAAATGGCTTTCCATCATTTCCCATTCCTCTCCCCATAACAGACATCCTGTGAGGCAGGCGAGGCTGAGATAGCTCTGAGAGAATTGTGACTGGCCCAAGGTCACCCAGCAGACTGCGGCTGGAGGAGGGGGATATAAAGTTTCATGTGCATGCCACTGAACTCAAATTTTGTTCAGTAGTACCAAGTGTCTTGGGATAACAATCAGATGGAGATTGTGTTCTCAGAGTCACATAGGCATGTTCTTTATTTATCTATGTGCAGTCTTCCCAGAGAAACTACTCTCAGAAAATGTGTCCTGTAAAGACCCGTATCTTAGATAAACAGCAGTCTCCCCTCCCAGCAGTTGTTTTTTCCTGCAGAAATAGCACAGGAGGGAAGGCTGAAGCCCCTCTTCCCATTCCACCATGATAAACACCTGTCATGATCCCTACTGTGGGCTGTGGGCTTCATTTCAGAAGCTTCTGAGAATCCTGTGACAGTGAGCTGCCTCTTCCTTTGAGAAAGAGGATATAGAGGAATCAGGAGCTGCACCAGGGGAATGCTCATCTGAGCAGCTGAATTTGGAGGTAGAACCAGCAAAAAAAAAAAGCCATAGGAGATGACAGTTGTTCTTTCTGGCATGAGAAGGGACAGAAATCAGTTGGTCGTTAACCTCTGGGGTCTACTGAGCAAGCAGAGTGTCACAGTCAAAAGGTAAGATTTGCAGCTCAGGAAAGGCATCAGAGTGCAAGGCTATTACCACAGCATAGTTTGAGCTTGATTCCTGACAATGAGTTGGTGCAGGACCATGGGCTCAATGAATGAAAAACACCTGGGTTTCAGTAATTATGGTATTAAAAGGAGAAAAGGAGAATGAGCCATTTGTGGGTTATCCGGCAACCTCTGCAAATCACTACTGTGTTCTCCAAGAAAAGACAGAGGACCCATCCCACTGTTTGTCATTTCTGGGTATCGAGCTGGCTTCTATTCAGGGGATGTCACAACTTCCCAAAGAGAAGATTTGGGTGCTCAGGGGCCCCCTGGATGTCATGCCAACACAGAGAAAATGCATGCTAAAGGAAATGTAAGCTCTTTTGGGCCACCTCAAATTTGTGTGTAAGGTGGTGGCCCCAGAGAGGGCATTTTGCGCTAGACTGGCCCGGTCAACATCTGGACATTGCATAAGATGATGAAATCTATTAAAGAGGATAATAGCTATCTGGGGGATTTTTTTGGAAGGTTCTATGGTGTGGCCATCTGACAAACACCATTGGATGTAAGGGACGCCCTCCAGGTGCATGCAGATACAGCAGGAAGCCTGTACTTTGTTGTTTTAATAGAAATTCCTGGTGCACACGAATGTGGCCTTTCACTTGTAAGGACAATGTCCTCAACTTTCCTTGTTTTTTTTTTTCCTTTTTGGTTGCTGTAGTGCTGTGGGGATAGCAGTTCGCGGACAGGTGGGAACATTTTTTGGTGTGACAATTTAGACGTGGTTACTATAGTTAATACGCAGATATCCAGGTTCCACTGGGTCATGAAGCTGTTGAGGTGGATTTGGGCCTTCGGAACCAATTTTGTGTCATCTGGGGTGGTCATTGGAGAATGAAATGGCCAGCCTTGATGGGTGCAGTGGCTAGGGCTGTATGCCGCTATGGACCTCCATCAGCCATAGTGATCCACTTGGGTGAAGACGACTTGGCAGTAACAACAGGGTGGCAATTGATCAATGTCATCTCGACTGGTTTTGAGACCTTACAGTGAAGATTCCTGGACACTGTCCTTTTCTGGTCCAAATTGCTGGATTATCGATGTTGGTGACATGCTGTATGATCTTCTAGAGTTAACAGA
The DNA here is from genome assembly GCF_049243985.1 of Paroedura picta. NCBI lineage: Eukaryota > Metazoa > Chordata > Lepidosauria > Squamata > Gekkonidae > Paroedura > Paroedura picta. The sequence continues at coordinate 102,350,513 of NC_135374.1, forward strand.
TCTAAAAGTAAGTTCAGTGGCATGAATGGTCCATGAAGGTGGTGTCCGAGTTATCCGGCATCCAGATCTCGATAGTGAGGTCGAGGCTTATTTTTGGCTGGATGGAGTGCACCTAACAGACTTGGGGTCCAATATATGGCTACATGTATGTAGGGCTGCCCGGTTGGATCGGCTCAATGGTTTTTAGGATTGGCAGGAATGAAGCTGCAGCCACATTCTATGTTGGATTTTGGTGTGAGAGGGAGCCCATTGGAGGGAAGGCGGTATGTGACAGGACTCCCCAGGTTATGGGGCATCCCTAATCAGTGGCCAGAGCGGGCAAAAGCTGGCCCAGTAGGAAAGGTGCATGCTCATTTTGCCAAATGACCTGGCGATCAGCCAGAGAGGTTTGTGCCCTTTGGTCCCCCTTATCAGGCAGCTTCCTGCAGTAGGCCAACTCCAGAGGGAATGGGGCCTGCGTTCCCAGTGGAGTACTGAGACGGACTCAGTGGTCTTCTCTGTCATCGGTGGGGGATAAGCAGTCTGCGGACTGTATTGGGTTGGGCCCTCTCTCACGCTGTGCTAACCCTAACATGTCAATAAAGGTTGTGGCCATGTTAGTCGCATCTTTCTTCCTGCCAGAACCTGCCCTTCTGCTAGTCAATGCAATATGTGGTTTGAAACTTCAGGGTGATGTATAATAAACACGTACTGTTAGATGCAAGCTTTATAAGTATTTCTTTTTTAATACTAGGTTTGTAATCTATAAAATAACATGCAGTATTTTTCTTCTTTTCTATGTACCCTTTTAAAATAAAATAAAAAAAAAACTGATTCAAGAAAAAAAATAGCGTCATATATTTCGAATAGGCTTTTTGAATCCATTCTGCATGACACGTAGACAAAATAAATGTGTGTCACTTTTCATTTCTTTCCTGGAAGGAGCAGTTAATTCATTATTTATTGCAAATTGACATATGCGTACAATGGATAACAGATGTTTATGAGAGCGAAAAAGACTCGGCATTTTACAGTGTTTACCAAGTTAAGAACAACAGAAAATGAAATTTTAATAGAGCAATTATAACTTTGTAGTTCTGAATGTGGAAGATAACGACAAAACAGACTTGACTATGAGTTATCACTGAGTAATTTATTCAGTGTGGCACCCTACTCCATCTTTATATTGTACGAAGAGATTCACAGCTGGGACACAGAACTTTCAAGAGGGGGCAACTAAAGGGACAAAAATCTTGGGGAATTCTCTATGAGGATCAATGGAGCCAGGCAAGTCATAAGATTTGGCTTCATATGTTGTTAGGGTTGGATCTAGGTGAGATGGGGTAGAAAGAATTCTTTTTTTTAGGTGGGGAGATGCATGCTGGCCCTTTTCAGACTTACAGTATAATAGAGCCAATATTATTTCAAGCATTCTTATTTCTCGTTCCTCTGTAAATGCAAACTTATAAGAGTGTAATTCTAGGCTTTTCTAGGTAGGGTTGCAGACTGGGATATGATGTAGGCATAACACTGGCTGCACCACATCACTTTTGGTTAAAAAAAGGAAGTGACATAGGTCACTCTAGGAAGCACTGGAGGAGCTGATTCCTCCAGCTAAATAAAACCACATTCTGCTGTTCCATGTCTCTTGTTTGTTTCCTGCTGGTGGTGGTGGTTTTTGTTTTTATCCTGCCACCACTCTTAGAAATGGTGGACAATAGGAACAGGATGCAAGGGATTCCCCACCCCAACCAGGGGAATGGGACCATTTTGTCGTTCCTATTTTGGAAATCACCAGGCCTATCAATGCAATTATTAAAATTATTAAAAGGGTACCATATAGAGGATGGAGCAGAGTTGCTCTCTCTTGCCCTGGAGGGATGGACCAGAACCAGTGGGATGAAATTAATTCCAAAGAAATTCCATCTCAACATCTGGAAGAAGTTCCTGACAGTTAGAGCGGTTTCTCAGTGGAACAGGCTTCCTTGGGAGGTGGTGAGTTCTCCATCTTTGGAAATTTTTAAACAGAGGCTGGATAGCCATCTGACAAAGAGGCTGATTCTGTGAAGGTTCAAGGGGGTGGCAGGTTACAGTAGATGAATGATTGGGAAGCGAGTGTCCTGCATAGTGCAGGGTGTTGGACTAGATGACCCACAAGGTCCCTTCCAACTCTATGATTCTATGATTCTATGAGACCATCATCTTCAGGACAGACAACTGTATCCTTGTTCAAGTGTAGTGGTTCACTGTCAAGGAAGTCACTGTCAAGGAACCACTGTTAAGTGGTTCACTGTGGATCACTGTCAAGGAAGCTTTTTTTTTTTTTACCCAGTTGAGAGAAGAAATGATGGGACCTAAGTTGGTTATAACAGAAGGAAGGGAGAAGCCTTCACTATTTCAGGGAGGAATTCCCAGTAGCCAAAAGGGTTTTGTTTTTTGGGGTTTTTAAAAATAAAACCACATATTCTGTGGTAAAGCTTACCTCATCACAAAGAGGCATTAAATACAAACAGGTTTTATCTAACAAAGAAAGGTGGGAAATCAAGGTAAGAAAAATATGTACCAATAGTTTTAGGCAATACAATTGAAGCTAAAAGCAGAGGATATCTCCCCCCCTCCCCACCCCCTCCACAGTAAACCTGCAGTATCTCATTTTCCCGTTGGCTTTTGTACAGGCTGGCTGGTTTTCTGAACTCGTTCTCTTTCATGTTGCTCACAAGACTACACCGTTTTCAACATAAAGAACATCTCTTTCTCCTTTTCCCTCATAAATCTATCTTCTCTGGAATCCCTCTTCACTCTTTCCCCCCAGAAATCTTTCCCCTTTTCTTTTTCTCAGCAATCTCCTGCAATATCTGCTAAACTCAAGCCATTTCCTCGGGGGGGGGGGGAGAACCCAGAGAAATATATAATCAACAAATCAAGATGTCTTTTTGACAGTGTTTTAGCAATGCACCCATATTTTTTTCACAGTCAGAGTAGTTCAGGAGTGTAATAGGCTGCCTAAGGAGGTGGTGAACTCCCCCTCACTGGCAGTCTTCAAGCAAAGGTTGGATACACACTTTTCTTGGATGCTTTAGGATGCTTAGGGCTAATCCTGCATTGAGCAGGGGGTTGGACTAGATGGCCTGTATGGCCCCTTCCAACTCTATGATTTTATGATTCTATGATTCTATATATGCAGGTAATACCAAGGCGGGACAGAAAGAAAACTGATGCCACTGTGTCTAAAAACTAATTATTAAACATGGGACCGTGGAAGGCTCCTCTTGCATCAGTTCCATGCTAGAAAAGAAAATAGGTAATTTAGACCTACAGATCTCAGGACAAATTTGGATGAGGACCATTTAGTCAACAACTCTGAAAAATGATGAAATGGTAGAGATGAGAAGGGTTAGCTATTTCTTAAGAACTATGGAAGGTGGAGGAGGGGAGAGACTCACATTTCACCATCTGTAAAGTTTTATGAAAATCTGTTGCCTTTTCAGCTCTGCTATAAATCTGAGACATGAAGAAGTTGGAACAAGGATATTTAAAAAACAATGCATGCGACAGATCACTAGCTTTCATGACCCACTGCTCCTGGAGAGCATCAAGTGAAAATACTGGATAATTTTTATGACTACATAATACTATTTGTAATTATGCAGAGTATTAGAATGATAAGCTAATCCCATGCTTTAGGGAGCCATGCGATTATCAGCAGAGAGCTGAAGGAGATTGTTTCGTTTCTCTGAACTATTCGCTGAGGACATTATTTCTTTATTCCCACCTTTCTTTTAGTATAGAAGATATTTCCTGCTATCCCATTGCTCCAGGACAATCTTTGGAGCTTATTTACTTCTTCTTTTTTTAAAAATCCTACTCCTTTATCCATGTGTGTGTGTGTAAAAGAGAGACAGAGAGTGTGCAAACAAATGAATGAAAGCCACTTCAGTTTGACACTCTAACCAGGAGTGGTTTAAGGATTCACGGGGCCCATAGCACCAGAATGGATTCATGGGGTCCTAGCAGAGTACAATTGCAGTGGGAGCAACCAGACTGGGCCACAGTGGAAACAGGTGTCACTCCAAGTGTCCTTAAAGAGGGAAAAGGGGAGAGCAGAGAGGCTATGGCCTTGATCCTTGAGGGGTAAGACACCGCAAGACACCGTCCTTGGAAGCATGAGGCCCATAGCATGTGCTACATGGATAAACTGACCTGACCCTAACTGCTGTACCACACTGGTTTTAGAGATAGGCCTCTTAGAGTCATTATGTTCCTGGTGCCATAAACATGACAATGGAATGAACTTGTATATTCTAACTGCAATGTCAGACACATCCAAAGATACTTAACTCTGGAGACTGGATCCATGAAAAGACAAGACAGATCTTTCTACAAACCTGAGTAATGCCCCAGTTTTGCTGAAAATTCTAAATATATTCATGCACACGCACTTTGATTAATTCACCTTCTCCCCAATAATAAAAGGCATGCCTGTAGATTCCCCCCATAGCTTTTGAAGAAGAGCTGGATTTGTTACCCTGCTTTTCACTACCTGAAGGAGTTTCAAAACAGCTTACAATTGCCTTACCTTCCTCTCCCTGTGAGTTAGAAGGGATTGAGAGAGCTCTGACAGGACTGCTCTGTGAGAACAGCACTATCAAGGCTGTGATGAGCCCAAGGTCACACAGCTGGCTTCATGTAGAGGAGTGGGAATAAAATCTGGTTCCCCAGATTAGAAGCTGCCACTCTTAACCACTACACTACACTGGCTCCATGCTAATGCTGGACAATCACAACGAGTTTGGTTTCTGTTAGTCAAAGCAATGCAGTGGATAGTGGATTTCCCACTGTGGACCTGGACCATAGTTTTCCCTCATAAAGGCTACCATGGGAGTGGAATAAGGGAAACCTGAAGATGGTTAGAAGAGATGCTAGGAAGGAGAGAAGGAATCAGGAAAACTGGAAACACCATGATGGCTGCCATGAAGGGAAAGAAGAAATAGAGGGGAGGGCAAAATGAGATGACTCCTCTGCAACTACTTATACACACTCCCCCCCTCTCAATTTCCAATACATTTAATCTTCAACATGGCCAAATCTGTGGCTACTTAATGCTGCAATTGGAGCCATCCTGGGAAAAGCTCCAAGTTTGATGACATTTCTGAAATCTTAAAACAAATCAACCAAACAAAAACCACTGGAGGTTAATCCATGCAAATACTATACAGACATGTAGCTTTAAGAAACAACCCCCCTTGGTAGATGTTGCTAGGAAACAGTACTGTCAGCCACCAAGCCTTAGTTTCCATCAGGGGGAGGGGACAAGATTCTTTTCAGGGCTATTTCATTGTTATTGGAGGATTCATCATGAAGTTGTTTAGGCTTAAACTGTGCAGTCATACTCTTCACATGTAACGTGGCTGTCAACACTCTTTCACTGGGATTTTGAAACATTTGTTTGTCATGAAGGCGCAACCCTTCACTGTCTTACCTTATTGTTTTCCCCCTTATCTTTATCATTATATATTTCTGGTAAGGGATTGGAAGAGGAGCTGGTCTCATGGCTTAAGTGCCACTCAACACTTAACACCAACTCAGGGTGGATGTCCCACCCCTGAGTGCCTCCTCCTCCAACCGGCTTGCCTGTTTGTCCAGAGGCCAGCCAATCGCCTTCCGTTCCCCACCCCTGACCACTGCCCCCTCCTTCTACTTCCCTCTGAGGCTCAGAGACTGCAGATCCCTGCTGCGTGAGAGTTGCCCCTGCTGGTGAGGCCATCTACAGATTTCTTCCACACACACCCCAATCTAGCACCCATTGTATTCCTGAATGTAACAAGCTTTGTCACTAATGATCTTAGAAAATTCCACCCAAAACCCTCATTTTTGATCTGTGAATCATCAAGAGACAATATACTGAAAGTTAAAGTAGTTTTGCTATCCACTTCCTCTGGAGAAAAAGAAAGGGGATAGGAATACTTATATCTTTAGCTCTGTGTGTTGGGGGAAGGGGACAGAGACCAGTGCCTCAAATGCTGGAAGTTAAGGTCATTTTGGTATCCTGGGACTTGCAACTTTAGAGAACAAGAAATGGAAGGCATCCATCTATCCATCCATTCTTCCACTCCCAGCAAGCTGGCTCACGGTGGTTCACAACATATAAAACATCACATAACTTCTAAAACATCTCAACATTCTCATCATACAATAAAACCCATATTTCTGTCTTTAGCTGTGTGTTAGGTCCATGGGGAGAAGGGGCCAGTGACTTAAATGATGGCATTTAAAGTGATTTGGGTATCCTGAGACTTGCATCTTTAGAGGAAGGGGGGGGGTGAGAAGATAAGGCAAGCATTTTTTTTGTTTATGTGTATTTATACATAGAGCCTCTTGTGGCACAGAGTGGTAAGGCAGCACACATGCAGTCTGAAAGCTCTGCCCATGAGGCTGGCAGTTCGATCCCCGCAGCCGGCTCAAGGTCAATTCAGCCTTCCATTCTTCCAAGGTCGGTAAAATGAGTACCCAGCTTGCTGGGGGGTAAACGGTAATGACTGGGGAAGGCACTGGCAAACCACCCCGTATTGAGTCTGCCATGAAAACGCTAGAGGGCGTCACCCCAAGGGTCAGACATGACCTGGTGCTTGCACAGGGGATACCTTTACCTTTATTTATACATGGGCAGAAGGATACAGCTTGTTATTCAAATAAAAAAAGGGAGGTGACTATCCAGGAATCTACTTCAACCAAACCAAGGTCAGGGTATTTGAAAAGCCAATATTTCCTGTGGGTTTACTGCGGATTCTGAGATACATCTGGAGATTCATATTCATATAACTGTTAGAGTGTGAGTCTAAGATTGGGAGACCAGTATCCAAATCCCCATTTAGCCATGAAGAATCCTGTGTGACCCTGGGCCAATCACTTACTTAATAAACTTGGTGTCATGATTAAGTGCAGCGGCCTGTAATCTGGAGTTTTGATTCCCCAGTTCTTTACATGCAGCCAGTTGGGTACTTTAGGCCAGTACTTTCATAGCTTTCTCAGCCTCGTGTATATCACAGGGTGTCCTGTTGTGGGGAGAAGAAGAACAGGTGATTGTGAGCCACGTTGAGATTCCTTCAGATAATAAAAAGCAGGGTATATAAAAGCCCGAATGCTCCTCTTCTATAGTGTAAGTTGTAAGTAAATGAGAGAGTGGGGGAAGTATTTCCTTACATGCACAAATGAAATATTCACTCACATGGTTTCAGTGAAGAGGTTCATAATATCTTTCATTTCATAAAGTCCTCTTTCTTTGAGATTCAGACTATTATGAGTGAAAAAATGTTTTAAAATCACATGATTAATTGTTGATAACATATGTTTTTAGAAATACAAATAATTTCAGATATTATTATTATTATTATTATTATTATTATTATTATTATTATTATTATTATTATTATTATTATTATTATTATTACATTTCAATTTATTGTCTGCCATTCCCAAATGGCTCATGGCGAGTTACATAAGTCTGGATAAAACCCCCAATAAACCCCCCATTAAAACCCCAGACATAAAAACATCAGAATCCATTAATCCCAATACAACAAAATGAAATGATATAATATAGTTTACTAAATGTGGCCCTGGACCAGATTCAGTCCTGTGAGCCCCCAGGAAAATGAGAAATCTATGCCCCTGATGGAAAAGATCCCTCTGAGGTGGTTTATCTTCAAAATGCTGCTCTCCAAAAAATTCCTCCTGTAAAAGGAACATGACAATTTTGTGTGTGTATGTTTTATATCCCAGAGAACATGACTAAATCACTAAATCACAGAGTGAAATACTACTGTTTCAGATAATAGCAAACATTGTCATGAACAGGATATGGAATTTATTTTAAGCATCTGAACTACTGCAATCAAGTCAAATACTTTCCCTGCAGCACTTCCTCATATGGAAAGCTTCAAAGAGAGTTAATATTATATTATACACAGGTCACTAATGCACAAGGAATGCAAAGAAGAGGTCAGAACCCTAAATGGAGTTTTGAGCAGAGAGTATTAAACAGCAGTTTCAAAACATCTTTACACTTTCCTATGAATTCCATCATTGTGTAAATTCCATCATGGAGCTCTTAGAACAGATATATTCTATAGGACTATGGTTTCATATTTTGCTGTAGAAAATTGACTCTGTCTCCCCCCCCCCTTTTTTTTTATTTATAGGTACATTCTTCTTTGTTGCATTAAGGCCTTTTGATTTTATTTTTGTCAAAGCAAAGGGTGTGCTTTGACTATTTGTGTTCTGTGCTTCTTTATGTCTAATTCTCTTGTGAGCAGCAGTACAGCTTTAGAAATGTGCCAGAATACTTTCTGTTTCCAACTGCAGGACCACAGACTATTGCTGTTAGAATTGTTGGTTACATAACGATTAAAAAAAACTGCTGAAAAGGAATACATTTTTTAAATGTTCAAGTTGCGATGCACACCAAAGGTAGCACAATTTCTCCAGATATGGTGTCATGATTAAACCTCTCCGATTCATGTTTATTCTCCCCACCCTCCATCTGGGCTTATTCCAAACATGTTAGATAATGCACTTTAGAAGGAGATTTTCCTGTTTTGCACAGGAAAACCCAGCTATAAAATCACATTGAAAGTGCATTATCCAACATGTGTGGAATTGGTCCTGGTGGAAAATGCCATCAAGTCACAGCTGATTTTTGGTGACCCTGTAGAGTTTTCAAAGCAAGAGATGTTCACAGGTGGTTTGCCATTGCCTTCATCTGTGCAGCTACCCTGGCCTTTCTTGATGGTCTCATTCAAGTATTAACCAGGACCAACCCTACATAACATCCAAGATTTGGTGAGAGATAGGCAGAAAAATAAGAACTTCATTCACTCCTGAAATTGCTGGGTGTCCAACCTGCAGGTGGGAACCTGAAGTCCAGACTACAGGGATCACTTTCTTGGAGAAACTGATGTTTTAGAAAGTGGAGTCCCTGGCAGCACATCCCTTTTAAACTCTCTCATCAAAGTTTGCCTTCTTTAGTCATTGACCCCAAATCCCTAGTAATTTATGAAATCAGAATTGACAGAACTAATTAGGAATGACAGCTTCCAGTAGGCAGCAGGGGTAGGGGGTAGGGGTCCCCTAGAATTACATCCCATCCCCAGACTTTAGAGATCAGGTCCACTGGAGAAAATGAATGCTTTGGAAGTTTGTATGTTTAATACTCAGTAAGAGAAATATGGAAACAGAGGGCTGAATCCAAATTTTGTTCTTTAGTAGATGGAGTGGGAGCGGGGATGATTTTCACATATTTGATACCACCAATAAAGTAAACTCAGATCTTTCATAGAAACTTTTCCAATAAATATTTTACTGGGGGGAGCAGTTTCAGTCTCATAGAGAAACCACCATATATACAAAATACACGTTTCCTAAAAGTAAATACTATTTCTGTCACTTGAAATATATAAGTGGTATATGTCCTCATATTAAAAAGCTATCTCTGCATAAAATACCATGGGTAACATTATTGTAAACCAACTAGTCTGGGTGAACAAGAGAAGGAGGGAAAAGATAAATAAGAGAAAAGAATTTAACAGAGTGCCAGAATAATCCAAGAGTCTTATTTAATGTGAAGAACAAATCAAGCATTTCTCTGCTAGAAAAAAAATTCAATTTTTATACTAATTTATCTGTCAAGACTTCTATCAGCAGTTTGTTAGGAGTGCAGATAGTTTCCTGTTAGTGATTTCTAGTTTCCCCTCTCAGAACTGGCTCAGGTAATTCCCTGCAGATAACAAATAACTATTAAACCAGCTCATCTGTGATGTAGAGCTGCTTTTCTCAGATGTTTTACCATTGAGAAACTCCTGAAAAAATTCTTTGGACTGAGAGAAACTCCAGAAGTGGCCCAATCATGCACAATATGTACACAATAGCTGTGTACATGCCCAACTGAGGCCCCTCCCTGAGGCCCCTCCCTCTGGCCCACCATTGGCCATTTTGGAGGGGGGAGCAGGTCTACATGACCATATATGGTCACTTCACAGGATAAACATTTAACAAATTTAAAAATATATATTAAATTAATTAAAGCCCACCCATTCAGGAAACCTTTCAAGAAACCCTGTTTGAGAAAGCCTGATGTAGGGATATGTCATTGTTTGCTACTGCGAGCAGGACTACTTGAGAGGAAGCTATTCAAGTAGTTAACAGGGTTAAGGGTCTCTTATATGTTTGTATTACTTAACTGCAAAATAGTGACAGTAATCACATCTCATGGGCTGATATTAAAGAAAGGCTTTCTGAATTCCCAAACAGTGATATTGTTAGGAATTGAATTTTTAAAGGGCTTTCTGTCCCTTTTCACATTAAAATCCACCTTTCCAGGCACGGTCCCAAATTGCCTCCTGATTTACTTCACATTTTGGAAATTCCTAGTAACAGTGATTTCATCTGTCAAGGTGGAATCTAATTCAGGACTGCCCAAAGGAGGAAGATGTGCATTCGAGTTTTTCCCCCCATGCCTGCCATTTTCAGTCATTTGTACACATCCCTTTCCTTGCTGCCATCCTCCCTTCCCCTTTCTCCCTGCGTTCTGAAAAATCTGCTTGTTTTTAAAAAGTGGGATCATGTTACAACACTTTTTCTAAGTATAAAACACCAGTCTTGCACAGCAGCATTGTAATGCAATAACATTCAGTACATTGGGGGGAAAGAAAAAGGCGATTGAGGTGCAGAATTGTGGAATTAAGGGGCACAATGAAAAGGAAGGTGCAAGCAGGCACCATTTTGCAAACAAACAAACATGATGAAAGGGAGAAGAGAGCAAAGCATGAGGGGAGGCTGCCTGTCTGATGCAAAAAGTATCTCACAAATTTCAGCCTGGGAAACAAGGGTTCAGGAAGCCTAGAGTTGACTCGTAGCATCCAAAGGTAATCCAAAGTGAGGCTAAAACAAGGTATGTCTCATAATGCAGAAACGGTCTTTCACTGGGAGGGAAGAATCAGTGGAAATTCCCATCCACTCTTCTAAAGAATTAATGCTATCAAGTCTTCAGAATGACATGGCTGGAGACATGCCTCCATCTTTTCCCCAGAAAACATTGTTTTATCACACTTTGGCACAAGTTATAAAAAAAAGTGGATGTGTTACGAGACCTGTGATGAAACTATGAGTGAGTAACAGCGTAGGAGGAGCTCTGGTTTGAACTTTGTGACCATCACATGCATCTGGGAGGAGGAAAGAAATGCCACAGGCAGTGAAGAAAGAAAGAAGAGGTTACTGTCAAGGGCATTGAGAGGATATTCTTTACTGATGTGGGTTCCATTCCTTTCAAGAATGAGGAAAGGACTGAATGAGAATTGAAAGGTTTTCTTCCCCCAAAAAAGTTGAGGGTTATGGTCAGACAGTACGATCTTGTAAAACAGAGGGCGACTTTTAAAAATCACCCACTGTCTGAGTAAAATGGCAGCAAATATAGCTTTTGTATAGAGAGGAGAGGAAAAAGTGCCTGGGAGGAGGAAATTCATTGTTGGTTGGGTAGGCTTGCGGTCTGAGGTTTTCTTAGACTCCACACTTAACTCGCCCCAGTAGTCGGAACAAAGGTGAGACTTCTCTGTTTAAAACTGGTACAGCTTAAAACGCCAGGCTAAAGGGCAGTATGAAATTGTATATGAACTTCAGGTAGCGTTGCCAATGAAAAGAATGGGGATTCGTAATGTTGCCGTGGCTTCGGAGCGTTATGCATAAAGTAGCTCATTGTCAAGACCGGGAATGTCCACTTAGATTCCTCTGAGATTCATTTACCTTATAGCTTCTCATTGTTTTAAATAGATTGATTGGATCCATTATGTTGCTCCAGCCAAAGCTACTTTAGATATAGGCAGGCTGTGGTTTGGATTGGTTTTCCTTTGGAGGATTGCAGATTGCCTTTCCCCATAGAGCTGAAGATGATTTGCAATTTAAAATTAAAGCAATAACAACTTAAATCTTAAAAGAAAAGAAAAAAATAGATCCACAGAATGTTTTTTTTTTCAGAAAAGGAAGTTGAAAAGCAGCTTAGACACAGCCTTTGCAGAAATCACCCTCCTCCTGGAAATGAAAGAAAATAGCATCCAAGTGAATGAACATGCAATTATCTTCCATCAGCGTGACACCCCTTCTCAACTCACAGAATGCTTACCACCCTCTCAACCTCTCTCCTGGGTTACGGGGCAGAAGCCAGTCAAGATGACACATTCACCACACTTCTTGTCTCTTTTAGAATAGAGAGCCATGACTAATTCAAACCACAGGTCCTGTCTCACTCCCAGAGACATTCACAGATAGGGTAGCCCAGCCCCCTTTAATAACAATCTTCACTCACAGAGAATTATTAGGGTTGGAGGCTTATACCCTACTCCATTCATATGCAATCACCATTGTTGTTCCTTTCATATTATATACAGGCAAACAGAGAGAAAGGGTGAACGAGACATTAACTTGTTTGTATGTGTATGTTTTTCCTGAGGCATAAAGCCCACAGGGTTAAACAAAGCCATAAGTTAACATTTTAATTGTTTGACTATAAGACTGAAGAAAGTAGGGTAAAGGTAACGGCATTTCATTTCCCTTGAACTTTTGAGCTGTGTCCCTAGTCCTGCAACTGATATCCTTTATTACAAAGTAATTCTTTTCAGGCAGCTGTAGGCAGCTCCTCTCCACAGTTTCATTCAATCAGCCATACTCTTTTTCTTCTCAGCTCCCAAACTTGCAATTGCAGTCTTAACAACGGTTTCCAACTGTCCCTTAAACATTCTGTCCACTCTTATTGGTTGCTCTTAGGAAGAGGAAGAACATAACCTGTTTGTCACAGTGAGCTATAACACATTTTCTGTGAGTGTATGGAAGAAGTGGGGTGCAGGGTTATCCCCGTCTTCTGACTCCCCACCAAGTTATTTTGGGTCTTCTGTCTCACAGGACCAACTTTGCAAGAAACTGGGGGCTTCAGCATGAGGGAGAAGCAAAGAATTCATATTTCTATGGATAGAAGTTCTTGTGTGCAGGTGTTTTCGGCAGGATTCAACCCATTTTTTTCAGGCATATTCCTGTTACAATGTGGTAAATGTTGACATGATTTGGTTGGGGGAAACATTTTCAGGTTGTCATTTGCTTATTGGGAGTGGATCCATCATGATGATTCTGTCTACATTGGCCCCTGATGAAAGCCAGAGTCTTCAGCAAAATAATTGTAATTTTTTTTTTTGCTAGACTTTTCTCACTGAGAGTTGGCATCCAAGTACAAGACACCATTCAGTGGTGAAGCTTGGCAGGGTGATCCTCATCCAGTCAGCCTTTCTCAGTCTCACCTACCTCACAGAGTTGTATGGAAAAAATTGGTTGGGGGAGAGTCTTGAAAAAGGATGGAGTGAAAAGGTTGCATATCAAGGAATCCCTAAACCTTTTAGCAGGCACCTTTGGAATTCTGACCCAGGTAGGGGTGCCAGCTCTGGGTTGGGAAATACCTGGAGATTTTCAGGCTGGAGCCAGGAGTGGGTGGAATTTAGGCTAGGAAGGGACTTCAATGTTGTATAATGCTATTAAATATACCTTCCAAAGCAGCCATTCTATCCAGGGTAACTGATGTCTGTAGTCTGGAGATGACCTGTAATTCTGGAAGATCTCCAGGTCTCACCTGGAAACTGGTATCTCTAGACCAGCATTTCTCAATTTTTTTTATCATTGAGAAATCCCAGAACGGGCATGATGGTATGGAATATGGTTGGGAAGCATAGCTGCATACATGCCCATCCAGGGCTCCTCCCCTTCTCACCTTCTCCAGGCCCATCACTGGCCATTTGTGGGGGCAGGTGGACATGACGATATGTGGTCATATCACCCACTAAATTTTTAACAAATTTTAAATATATATATATATAAATAATTAACTCCCATCCATTTGGAAACCCTTCCAGGGCCATCAACAAACCCCAGGATTTCATGAAACTCTGATTGAGAAAAGCTGCCTTATACAAAGGGCAATGGCTGCAATCACAAATTGGCTGCCATTGGAAGTAGAGCCAACCACAAAATATTGGGAAGCAAGGTTATGCACAATAATGATAATAACATTTCAGGCATACACACAGCTTACCTTCAGTCATGCAGTGAAGATCCTTGAGGTCGATTCCTCACCAGCGGCACGACTCTGAGCTGCTGCCAGTGCGTTGTTGCAAAGCTGAATGCTCTGCAGCATACTATGTCCTCAAAGGGAACACCTTTCAGTGCCAGATTTGTTCCGGCACCCAAACGTGCCCTATGGGGGACACATTCCAGCAAGACACCAGGTATCCTTCTGTAATGTTTCCCTCTGTGAAAACAAGTGGTGGCAGAAAGGTTCCACTGCATGTCAGTGGGGGGGGGGGTTATTTTGCAGGAGGGTGGAACACAATTCCACCCTCCTGCAAAATAAAAACAAACACCCTGGTCCACCCAGCAATGCTGGGTAGCATCAGGAAGCTGTCCAGGGCATTTTTTGCCTTCTTCTGGCCTCTGTAGGGTGGGGAGGGGCCAGGCCTTCCAGGCCAGGTCTTCCCGTCCAGATGGAGCTGCCACAGGACAGGTCCCATTGGTCCCTGCAGGACCAAAAGGGAAGGTGGAAGGATATGCATTCCCTTAGTGTGGGGCCTCTGTGCTTCAATTCGCTAAGGCCTGGGAGGGCGGCAGCCTGGTGGCAACATCATATTAACATATACCTACACTAAGGTACACTATACCTACACGTCAAAGAGCCTTATACTCTGTAACTACCAACTGCCTAGTGATCCCTGACTCTAAGGAATATCACTTGACCTCAACCAGCGCCAGAGTTCTTTCCATCCTGGCCCCACCTGATGGAACGAGCTCCTGGAGGAGATCAGAGCTCTAGCAGGGCTTAAACACTACTGCAGAGCCTGCAAAAGGGAGCTCTTCCACCAGGCTTTTAGTTGAGGTCAGCCTGAATTCAATCACTTCCCATTAGCCCCTAAGCATCCCCTCCCAGAGAGAGCCAGTTTGGTGTAGTGGTTAGGATTGCGGACTTCTAATCTGGCATGCCGGGTTCGATTCTGCACTCCCCCACATGTAGCCAGCTGGGTGACCCATACTCACACCTAAAATATTTGTGATGGAACGTGGTTCATGAACCTTGCAGGTCACAAGCCAAACTGAATTTCCCCAGTTTGTGTGCATTCCTAGTCACGCAGTGCTCTAGAAATGCAGAGGCTCCTAGCCAAAGGAGAAGAAAAGGCAGGCAGCATCATGCCTCAGCCATATTCACAACTAAAAATAGAATTCAGGAGGACAATGCAAGAGCAGTCCTTCCTCGGAAGGCTGAATAATTTCCTCAGTTAACCCCCACCAGCATTTGTGACGCCCACCAGCATTTGAAGAAGATGTCACCTCTACAAGATAAGGAAAAAATGGGTACTCATGGGTCTATGAAGACAGCAGTTTTAAAGAGAGGGAGTTGAGTGCTGGCTGAAGAAGAAGCACATTGGGCTGCAAGGTCCCTCTATCTCTGGATCTGATGTTGGACTTCCAGATCTATTTCCTTCTGAGAAAGCCTCATTTTCACTCCCTATTCTTTGCTTATATGATTATCAATAGTGCAAGCATTTAAAAGATATTATATGTGGCAAGTACTCTGGGATGTCTCATTTCTCAAATATCATGGAGACTTCATGGCACTTTATGTGAGTTTTGACTTCAAGATGTAATCCTGAACATTTATAAACAAGGTGCAATTGGCAATTGATATCTAGTTCTCCACCCATACCCCATTAAAAATAAATGCAATAAATATGTGAAGGGATATAATCTGTACCCAAATAGTTAAATTCACTGGGAAGAAATCCCTGCTTTGCCTTTACTTTTAATGAGAAGCTGTCTAATGGAATAAATGTCAACAAGAATCATTTCATCAATGATGTGTACTAATAATTTAGAATCCTGAGAAGGTATCTGGGGGAATTATCACATGACAAAGAGTCTTAAATTTGGAGATTATGCTGGATATTTCAAGATAGCTCGCATGTTATTGGTATCTATGGACCAATTATTCAGTTTCTGAGCTGATCTTTCAACCATATGGTCCTTCAGCTGGTTCTAATCAAATAAATATGTCTGCATAGCAGCCGTTCATCAAGGCTTGAGCCAATAGGAGAATTCAATATCTATCCGAGTTGTGCTAAAACAAGACTCATACTGCTTTACTTCAATTGCACTTTGCATATGTGACGTTGATAAGTGAAAACTTGGGAAAGATAACTTGGGTCACAGAAGCACAGCATGACTAATGTATGCCCCTACTGAAATAGAATGTATAATACATACCGTAAATAGATGTGAAAGATGTGTTTGTATTTAGAGGTCAAGTACAGTGTTTGAAACGGAACCAACTCGATCCACAGCTCTCTAGTCACTTATGTATAAAAACTGAGAACACAGTTGGAAGATAACATTTCAATTTCATTAAATAAATTTGGATTATGGTAGCTGGCTTGTCATCTTCTGTTTCTAAAGACTCTAAGCAAACATGTATTTCAGATAGGTGTCTATTATACATCCTTGTCACAGCTAACAGCAAAATAATTTGCAGGATCCAAAGTAAAGTAAATGTATCTTAACAGTTACGTTCTTTGCAGATTTTCAGCCAAGTGAACAGCTTGGGCAGTCAAGGAAAAACTCATGCTTACTATAACTCAAGAGAGTAGCCATATTGGTCTTTGGTCTTCAAGAGAGTTTCTATTTTGAGAGTTTTGGTGTTGAAAGTTTCACCTTGAAAATCTTGTTGGTTTCTAGGGAAGCCATTCTCAACCTTTTGTTGTTGTGGTTGTTTTTGCCATGACTATTTTAGGAGCTGTTCTCAGCTTCCAGGGCCTCCTGCAGTAGGCTGGCTGTTTGCACAATGAGATAGGCTAAAAATGGCCTGATCTAAGAGAGAACTAAGTATACTCAGTGCACCTTGCCTTATATATACGCACAATAGATTTCTAGAACATTTGACCAAGAGAAGCATGTACATTCATTTTTTTTCTTGAGTGTATGAATCCAAGAACACACAAAGGACCAGATAACATGATTTCTTTTTATTTTTGGGGAAAAACCCAGAAACCAAAACCAATTTTGTTTGTTTAAATATATTATTTCACCCTAAAACAAGCTTTCTTCATAGGGGTTTCATGAAACCTTGGGGTTTCTGGGTGGCCCTCGAAGGGTTTATCTGATTGGGTGGGAGTTAATGTATGTTTATATATTTTTAATCTTTAAAAAAATCAGGTGATAAGGCCATATGGTTATGTTGACACCCCCCCCCCAATAGCCAACGATGGGCCTCAGATGTTAGAAAGGGGAGGGGCCCCATTCATAAAAATCCTTCCTGGCTAAGACTCATTGATTTGATAGTGACTGGAGTCTGGAGATGTAAGTACTCCCATTTTAACTTAAGTGCATGGGGGAAGTGGTGGGGGCAATGGAGTGGCAAATGCCTGCCCCAACTTTGTTCCCAGCCCAGCAGAGTAGGCTACTGGCCAGTTTCTGGCATTGGAGGAGGCAACAGAGCATGATGTCACATATGGTGGGAGTGTCTTGGTAATGCCTCTTCTGGTAGCATGTGACTTCTGGGGGAGTGGCAGTGAGGTGTGGCCTGCTGATATCACTTTTAGGGTTCCTTGAAGCCTAAAGAATGTTTCGGGATTTCTCAATGGTAAAAGTTCAAGAAAGGCTGCCCTAAAGTATGTGCCCCTCAAATGCCATATTTTCCCCTCCATGCAAAAACAGCAGGAAAAAAGCAATCAACTGCTAAAAGATCAGCCCCTACTAGATGAACCATCTCCTCTAATGTATGCTTTAACTATGCACTGTCAATAATAAACAATACTGTGGTGTAGAATCCTAATACTTCCACAGTATTAGTATTCCAAATTCCAAGAACTTCTTAGTTCTTGAGTTTGTTCTTTTAAAAGAATCTAGGCCTCGGCCATTGTTGACACATCAAGACAAGTGTGTCCCACCAGCCATGTGCCACTGGGCAAAGTCTGTCAGGGTTTTGATAAAAGCTCCTGTATTGCTGCTTGCCAAGGACCACAACAATGTCAAAGATCTCAAGCATTTGACAGGATTCAATATGTCACTGGTAGTACATGTACTATGGGTAGCAGCTTTGTGTGCTTTGACTCTAGCTAATCTTTTAGCAGTTCCTTAGGTTAAGTTTCTCAGAATCCATTAAACTAAAGTTACATCATAATGTATCTTGGAACTCTGATTGTATTAGTAGACAAAAATGTATGTCAGTCATCAAAATTAAATTGGATAACCAGTGAACCAAAGAATAAACTATTACAGCTTGCAAACATTACATATAAATCCCTAACCATCCCTAACCATGCTTCATTGATTGGCTAATTAGTGACCGTTTGCTGCACTTAAAAGTCAAATGAAAGAGAGTAAGAGACCAATCTTGTTGTTCTCTTCAGGGTTATACGAAACATATGTTAAAAATATCTGTGGGGGGAAAAATGTTTGGTTCTCTTCTTAACTTGTTGAAACTCAATTTTACCCTGTGTTAAAACTCACTTATTCGAAATGGCACAATTAGGAAGATGGGGAAAGGAAAATGGTACGAAAAAGGAAGCAAGCTTGAGAGTTACATTCTGGAGATAAACAAGGGAAAAGTGTTTCACAGAGGAGGAGGAAGAGAAGGAGAATGAGGAGGAGTTGGTTCTTATAAGCCACTTTTCTCTACCTGAAGAAGTCTCAAAGTGGCTTACAGTCGCCTTCCCTTTCCTCTTCCCACAATAGACACCCTGTGAGGTGGGTGAGGCTGAGAAAGCCCTGATATTACTGCTCGGTCTGAACAGTTTTATCAGTGCAGTGCCGAGCCCAAGGTCACCCAGCTGGTTGCATGTGAGGGAACAGGGAATCAAACCCGGCTCAGCAGATTAGAAGTCCACACTCCTAACCACTACACCAAGCTGGCTAGCTTGGGTATCATGTCCTAACATTTTTACCCCTCTAGGGGCTGACTTCTTATGCATACTTGATGTTGTGCATTCCAACCAGATGTTGATCTCAAAACTGTCCACTTCATGTTGACTTCAGTTTAACTGAAAGTAAATGTGTGGCTGAACACCAATTGTCTTCAATAATGTGTGGAGAGTGGCTCAAGCCATGATCCTTGCTGTTAAAAATATCGTCATCTGCAGCAGTTGAAATGTATGTTAAAAACTAATATTTTGTGTTTTGTTCCATATGCCATATGGTGTTGATACGATTAAAATCATTTGTGGTCGAAAACTGGTTTTGGGTTTTGGTCCGTTGGGAAATTCTGCAATAAAGAACTGCTGATACTCAAAATTAACTCTCTCAAACATCTGTGTTTGAAATCCAAAGAAACCCTGCTTTTTTAGATGCAGAAGAGAGAGAAAGCACCCATTCTTCTTCAAAAGAGGTTTAAGTGAAACAATCCAGCATGGAAGTGCTGAATACATTTTTACTTCAGGCTTCAGCAAGGACTTGGTGTTTCTTACTCACTAAAGGTGTTAAATGTTTTACCAAAACATGGAACTCCTCATCCATTCAATGTTTCAAGTAGGATTGAAAAAATAATGAATAGTCTCTGTATTTGTGTGTGTGTGTGTGTAAAGTGCTATCAAGTTACAGCCAAATTTCAACCAGGAAACCTGCATAACTGTTCTACATCCTAAGTATTGTGTGTCCGGCAACAGCTTCTGATTGCATAGTTCTTGTTTAGACTTTCCATGTGTCGCATAAGATTGAAGCACAAGAAGATGGCTTCCATGTTTCAGTTAGGCATGCTTACATTTTTGTTGCTGAAAGACAGTAGCTGGCCTGTGTGTTACCTGAAGTGGATCCCTTGAGGGAAATTATGGGGAATTTGAATATGTATTGAAGATTTGGCAAGACGCTGGGTAACTGCATGATCTTTTTACCAATGTTTACAGGATCCTTTTCCCAGGTAGAAATTATTTTAAATAAAGAGGACAACAACTTGCACTCAAGATTTATTTGGAGAAAATATTGGGGTATACTCAAAACGCACACAAGAGCAAAACATAGATATTATAAATAAATGAAATAGAGAAAAATTGAGAATTTAGAGTAGAGTCTGGTGTACTGATTTCTGAACACAATAAAATGGGTCTGAAAGCCATTCTTTATAGCTAAAATTTAACCTGTGGGCTTGTTTCTGAGAACTGGGAATTTCCCAGGAGAAAACAATACCTGTTAATTATTTCCAAATAATTATGAACTGGTGTGGATGAATGTTTGCATAAACTGATGGACCCAAGGTAATAGAACAGGGGAGTGTGTGTGAAAGAGATTGCTGGTCCATTGATGCAGATGTGTTAGGAGCAGGAGTACGTCACAGCTTTGGCCTTTTATGCATGGTGGCAGCTACTGCGCACTGTTGCCATACTGTTGTGGCAAGGCAGGATGCCCTGCTGTTCCCCGTGTATGCACGGGGTGGGGCATGCAGGGCTGCCCCGGTATAGTGCGCGCGCTGAACGGCGGGGCCAGGAGGTAAGCTGGAGCGGTGGAGGAGAGGTTTGGATGGCCCGGGGGGGAGTGGGGGGGCCAGGCCCCCTCCACATGCCCAGGTGGGGGCAGAGGGCACCCCTGCCAGCTCCGGAGCTCTGTGGAGCCCGCAGGGGCATGCGGTGTCCCTACAGGGACATCGTAGGGTCGGGACTGGGTGGGCTGACAGGCCTGGCGCTGGCGATTATGCACAGTGCCAGCCCGCCACAGCCCCGGCTTCCCCAGAAAGCTATGGAAGATACTGCATTTGCTTAACTCGGGCCTTCCGTAGACCGGGGCTGGGAGGTGGTCCGTGCTGGCGGCGGCAGCGAGCATTATCAGTGATTTTCCGTGAAGCACTGCTGCTGCCAACGCAGGCATTATGACCCGTGCACAATGGGCCTTTATGACACCCTAGTGTCAGGTTGTCTCATCTTTGTTTGTTTCAAACTCCATTTTTTGAACACAGAGATGCCAGAACCCAATATAATGTTTATTTCTATGGAGCTATGATAGATGCCTCTGGGGGCCAATTTAAGTTGTCCTTCTAACCATGAAAAGGAAGGGATGTCAGCCTGGTATCACAAGGTCATTCAGTAAGTTAAATTACTCAGTGACAATTTAAACCTTGGTCTCCTTCAGTCTAACCCAATGTTTTAATCTCTACACCATGCTGGCTCTCAACTGGCACAAAATGAACCCAGTTATGCCCATCTTAGGGTTTTAGATTTCCTTGTCAAGCTTCCGGTGTCTCTTCTTCCCTGCTCCTGCTCCAGTATGTTGATTAGAACATCTAGATAAGTGATCTTGGATGATCACAGTGAGTTTACCTGTTCATTGTCCAAGTAATGGTGTGTGCTAGCAGGGACAAGGAAAACAAATCCAGCATAGTGTTGATGCCCATGCTGAGTGTAACTTGTAAAACTGTTATTCCTCCGTGGGCTACCAGCAGAAGACAAATAGTACTGAGTTATCAGGCATATGTGAAGCAGGCTGTGAAATGTTTGCCAGCTTGGGCAGGAGCCATGAGCAGCTCTGCTTATTGGACCAAGAGCAACCAATAGTACACTTCCTGTCCTTCCCGCCCAGATGAAACAGCAAATCAAAACATTTGCAATAGCATACATATTTTATATATGGATTGCCATCAAGAGGCCATTTTAATACATGAACAAATCCAATTACGATTTGCTTTTGTTATGAAACAGCAGGGCGCATGCAATTTAGTCAGCCATAAGGGTTGAGAAGGCACTTCCCTTAAGGGGCAAGATAATTTTGTTCCAATTCATCCACACCAGATGGCTTACCCGTAGGATAGCATTCTCCAGTGAATAGCCAGCAAAACTGAGAAGTAGCATATCTTCTTAACTCAGTAGAATCTAGTGTTAATAAACCGTCTTCTTACAAACCCATAAATACATAATCATGTTTATATAGCTATGTCCTTGACTTCTACATCTTTCTTACATGCATTCTTGGGAGGGAAGTTGTGATGTGCAAGCTGGGTGAGTTCAAACTGGGTGGGGATGAGCAATCTATGAATAGAGTATTTGAGCAATAGCCAGTGTGGTGACAGGATTTCGGGGTGACTGACAGGAATGTATCAGTGGGCTGAATGTGGCCCGATATGGATACTGTGGGACATGGATGGATTATGGCTTCTGCTGCCCTTGTTGAAGAGTGAGTGACATTAGGCATGTGAAGGCCATGCCTGAGCTATTAGAAGAATGGGAACAAGTTACTAGGAGAGGGGCCTGTTTTAGGTATTGAAGGTGGTTATTCAGCATGCTTTGGACTGGCCATTGAAAAAAGAGGACCTTGATACTCTGTATCTGGGCCAGTAATTATGCCATGCAGTCACCAATAAAGCTGTTTTGAGCAAAATTATTAGGAATTATGTGTGGTCTTTCTATTCCACAAAAGGCAGATACTTGCCAAGTTTACTGCAGCCAGCAACCCTGCAGATTGGCTGATTCATCTACCCCATGTGACAAAAGCCCTTATCTATTTTGTCTTCAAGAATCTAGTTTGGATCTCCATCTGATTTCTCAACCCAGCGAAGACTGTTATGAAGTTATGAAGCTGTCTGTATATCTCCATTAATATGCAATGCCTCTAGTGTGAAATAATATTTCCTGACCTACTGCTTGAAGTTTTCATAGCCTCAACCTAATACTTTCTTGATTATGGCATATCTCTTCTTTCTCCCATCCTTGCCTATGGCAACTGTGCTTATTATTTCAGTTCACAACTACTCTTCTTCCTTGGCATGTCTCATTCTCACCCATCAGTGGTTTCAACCCCTTTCCATCCATTCCACTAAGCAAAATTTGAGGACGTCCTCCATCCCTTAGGCCTTCCTTTGTTGTATCCTATTATGAATCTGGAGATTCCTGCTTACAGGATTTTTTTTTTGGGGGGGGGGTATTCAAAGACGACAACGTTTCTGTAGGACTCGATTCTAGGAAGGATGAGGATCTGTATACATCTACTGGGGCCAGTGGAAAAAGTCATAGTAGGTGAGACCTTGATCACCCTTTCTTCTGGATGTATTAAGTGCAACCAGATTTTGCATACCCAATACAGGAAATATAGAAGATGGGTATACAGTATAGTGGGGTGCTACAGGAAATTTTATCTACTTTATAGTTACAGCTTTAGAGCCTGAGAAAGGAGTATATATTTGTTTGCTATTTGGAAGAAAATAAGATTATCAGAAATTTACTCAATAGTGCTTCTTATACAATAGTTCCATTTTCTTTTGCTTTTAAAAAAATAATAAACCACACTACTCAGAATTGCAGGAACAAGAGATTACCAAGTCAAGTTACATGTACAAAGTGTTAGGTAAAGAACATTTATATCATCACCCTTGTCTTAATAGGACATTTCCTTTGGGCTAATGGAATTCTGCAGTGGTGGAGAAAAGATGGGATGATTTTGTACATGCTGTAGATATGCCAGACCCCTAAAAAGATCTCCCCCTCACTCCATTTAAACTCTGTAGCATCCAAATTTCTAAGCCCAACAATTCCACCAAAAAGTGGGATCTCCAGGTTCCAGTTGAAGGCTGGCAACCCTGCCACTGTTCAGGAATGCCAGCCCCAAGATGGGACCTGGAGAACCTCCAGAATTAAAGCTCCTCTCTAGACTGCAGAGATCAGTACCCCTGGAGGGAAGGGCTGCTTGGGATGGGGACAGGGGGTGTGTGGCACTCTACACAGAAACACACACAGAGAGAACACAGAAGACAAAAGTATTAATTTTGTCTGTAATTGCAAACCTTATTTACCACAGAATCACCACTCCATGTAGGAAATACCTGAATGTCTCCCTCCTTGGACTGCAATGAGAAGCCATTGGCCAGAAGGTCCAGATTTAAAGTAAAAGAATTCCATAACAGTCAATGAGCAAATAAAAAAAGACTCACATCATCCTTCTTCAACAGCTTCTTCTGCCTGTGCTATAGCTACATCTCTTCCAGGCAATCACAATTTGTACAGCTTGGTGTAGTGGTTAAGATCAGCAGCTTCTAATGTGGTGAGCTGGATTTGATTCCCTGCTTCTTCATGTGCTGGGTGACCTTGGGCCCTGTTAGAAACTGTTCTTACAGAGCAGTTTTGCTCAGAGCTCTCTCAGCCTCACCTATCTCACAGGGTGTCTGTTGTGGGGAGAGGAAAAGAAGACAATTATAAGCCACTCTGAGACTCCTTTGGGCAGTAAAAAGCAGGGGATAAAATCTGACTTTTCTTTTACTGGGAAGGTACTACTGGAAAGTTGCTACTGGAAAACAGTGTCTCCCCTCTCCACATGTCCCCATGGCCTCATGGTACTTTGTGCCTCGTGGTACTTTGAACAGTTTCCCCAACTTCCATGACATTCGTCTCAGATTTGCTTTATTGTGATGATCTTTGGAAACATTGCTGCAAGACCAAGATCCATATGAAAAAGGAAAGTCTGCATCTTCCCAGTTCCACCCATATCAACCTTATTTTCCCTGCTGTAATTGCTGGTGATAGCTACTCCCAAAGAATTTCTCCTTTCTCAAATTGCAACTGGCAAACCTCATATGACTTGTGACTAAACATTACCAGGTCAGTTACTTTTCCTGGATACCCTGAATCCTAGTGGGCCATCATGGGGTTTGTTTATGGGCCTCCTGCAGTCCCCACCCCCAGAAGGTGCACAGAGGCTGCCCCAGCTCCCCTTCCCCATGTCTTCTGAGCTGATAGAAGCCAGGAAACCAGGTCAACTTACTAGCAACAGGGAATGCTTTGTCTCCTTGTCCACCCAGGAAACTTCTGAAACTGGCAGGAAGTTGGAGGTAAAGAGCTGACTCCTTATTAAGCCCTTCCTGGCTGAGGGCTGTCTCCTGATTGGGTCTAAACTACCTGGGCAGGGCATTCCTGGATGAGGGCCAATCAAATATTGGGTGAATAGTCAGTTTGGCTTTTAAAAGGTTTACTGAAAAGGTTTAATCTCTTAGGATACATGTATCAATGACAGTCTGTTCATCACAGTATAAGAAACTTCACAAATGTTTTGATGCGAGGCCAGCAAGCAAAGCTGACCAGTTCAAAATACATGACTATACCGTTGATAAGAACAACTATCCAAGTAAATGCCAGTTTGTTGGCAATTCATTGTGTACAATCTGTAGCATCCCATCAGTGCAACTGTGATAGACTGTCAAGAGTTAATGTCTTCCAGAGTCTGAGAATCTTTGAGTTACAGGCTGGTGAGCATCAGTTAAGAAATGATAGTTGGGATCTGACAGTTGAAGAAGAGACAGTTTAGCACTGACTGAAGACTGGGGAGAAAGAATTTGTCGATCAATGAGGATCCTCATTTAAGCTGTAAAGGGGAAATTGTGTATAGTAAAAAGAAGTCATCCTTGACCAATGAAAAGAGAACTAGCTCAGGGGAGGGGGGGTGATCCCTGGTCTGTGTATATAGAAGGATTTCTGGAATTTGATTGTATGTTCCTGACTTCTAGATTTTAATAGTCATTGAAACTCAGAAAACTATGCTTGAGTATTTGAATAGCAACTGAGAGGAAAGTTATTCTCTTCAAAGCTTCAAGGACCTGTGGGAATGCAAAAACACTTGTTGGCAAACTATTATGTGAATGTAGAGTGTTTACAAAGTTACTTTAGTATTTATGATCAGTTCCCCTCATATGTTCCCCTATTCCTGATTCCATCTGACTTTATCCTCACCAAGTGAAATATTTTTTTTTGCTATTTTTTAACATTCAAAAGCCTCTCATGTAAAATTTCAGAAGGTGAATATAAGAATGCAGTTTTGTCTCTTCCCGCAGTTCCCTGAGCTGAGCAGGCTTCAAAATATATGTCTAGATGTGATGGTCATAGGCAAACAAATAATAATAGGCATAGGACCTGTGCAGCAAGAAAGAAGAAAAGGAAAAAATCCTGTGTGTGAGAGAGGGAAGAGGGCGAGATCATTAAGCATTAATGTCAACAATGCATGGTGCTGCCCTTATACTACAAAGCTCACACCAGTCCTGGCCATCTTCCATAAGAAGATCAGCTGTCCTGCTTTATCTTGTTCTTTCAAATGGCCCTCCAAAGATACAGTCACAAGAGTGGTAGAAAGTGCTATGAAGTCACAGCTGGCTTATGGCAACCCCTTCAGGTTTTCAAGGCAGCAGATGTCCCGAGGTGGTTTGCCATTGCCTTTCTCTGCAAAGCAACCCTGGACGTCCTTGGTGGTCACTCATCCAAACAGTGATCAGGGCTAACCTTGCTTAGCTTCCAGGATCTGAGAAGACTGGGCTAGCATAGGCTATTGAAGTCAGGGCAAAAAAACAGTACAGTTCTTGAAGTCAATGGACTTAGCAGGATGTCACTCATTTTAGGATTGTGCTGAAAGCTTTAAAGTAAGACTTAATTTAAAAAAATTGAGAACCATGGGACTAAGATACTGACTTTTGTCTTTGCTATCACAGAAGGCTAAAAAAATGTGTTTGCTTAGTGGTGAGCACCCTAACAATTTTAAGATTTTAAAATAATTTGAAAATCTTGGCGCGTGTATATACACACACACAGACACACACACACATGCCAAAATATATCTGAGTGAGCGGTTGAAAATCTGTTAAATAGTGATATGACATTTTTAAGACCCAATTTTGACATGTCACTATTACAGATATTCATTAAGTTTCTTACCATAACATGAAATGTCACTTTGTCTTTATATCTGCTGGCAGGGGTACTACCAAATAATGGCCAAGGTCCAAAGGACCACACAACCAGAGGCTTTCCAGCTTGCTTCTCAAGGGCCATCTCATCATGTCATGTGTCAAGTCACTTTTGAACAGAGATCGCATGGGGTTCTGCTTTGAATTGCGTGGGATCACAAAACAGAATAGGACATAATCAATTGGAATGCAATATCATTTTGCTCCAGGTCCCTTGCCAAGTGGCCATGAGATGTCAGTTCCACTTTCCTAGCAAAAGGTTACTTCTGAAATCTTATTTTCAAAGTAGTCCTTCCATCCGCAACTGAAGAAGGTTTTTAATTATAAAACTATACCAATCAGAGCAAATGTAAAGCGAGGAATATAAAATTGCATGCAATTAGAAAGCCATTGTGCCGGTCTTTTAAAAAACAAAACATGAGAGCCATGCTAGATCAGACATAGGTCCATCTAAAGTAGTCCAGCATCAGGTCTCACACAGTGACCAACCAGTTACTGTGACACAGAGGATGAGGTGTTCCCCTGATGTTCTCTCCTGGCGTTGATATTCAGAGGATTACTGTCTCTGAACATAAAAGTTCCCTTTAGACACCATGGCTAGTAATCATGGACAGACCTATTCTCTGTAAACTTACCTAATCCCCTTTAAAGCCATCTTTTAAGACCATATGAGCATTCTCTCACCAGACTTTTTTTGGGACCTAACCTCCACAAATCTAATCCAACGCTTTTATATTGTCCCCTATATCATGTTTATCATAATTTTAATCTATTGTTCAGGAAAGAAGTATATAAACTTCACTGGGTGCCTCCAAGTCCTAGTATTCTATGAGAGTGAGAGAAAGTTCTGTCTGCTTTCTCTACCTTGTGCATTTTACATCCTTTTAGATCCTGCATGTCATGACTTCAATAGGAGACAGCACCTCTTGCCTTGCAATTTGCAGTAGATTAATTGTATTCCAAGAAGAAATAAACAAATGCCATTCCTTTTTAAAATCCTTATCAGATTGTCATTTTCCTTCTCAGAAAGACTTGCACCAACTTGATTTATTCATTAGCATGGTGTTTCAAACACTCTCAACAGGAGAATTTCCAGAAGGGCTAAATAGGCAGTGGTTCTCCTGCTGTTCAAAGAAATATCTCTTGACCCAGGACAACTTGTCAGCTATTCTCCCATCTTGAACTTAGACCTTCTGGGGAAGATGCTTGAAAGGGCTGTCATGAACCAACTGTCAGCATTCTTGAAAAAAAGCTTCAGACTTAGACATATCTCAGTACGGTTTCTGGCCAGGCCCTGGGATAGAAACAGTACTAGTCACCCTGACGGATTACCTTTGTTGCCAGTTGGACTGGGGAGAGTTGGTGCTGCTCATGTTATTAGACCTCTCAGCAGCATTCTACACAGTTAACCATGAGCGTCTAGCTCACCACCTTGCCAATTCTGGGATTAGGGGAATTGCCCTTCAATAGCTGATATCCTTTCTCCGGGATCGCGGACAGAGGGTAGCAATAGGAGAGAGTTCATCAAGCTGACACCAGCTCCAATCCTATTCAACATCTTTATTCACCCTCTTCCTCATGTAGAAGTTTGGGCTGAGTTGTCACCAACATGCTGATGACACCCAACTCTTTCTCCTGATGGATGGCTGCCCTGATTCTCTACCATAAACTTTAGCCAGCTGCTTGGAAGCAGTGATGATGTGGCTCAAGCAGAGTCATCTGAAGCTCAACCCTTCAAAGATGGAGGTGCTGTGGCTGGGCAGGAAGGGTCCAAGTGAGGAAGCACATCTACCCACCCTGGATGGAGTGCAGCTATCAGTGGCTCCCTCTGCCAGGAACCTGGGCGTGATTCTCAATGCCTCCCTCTCCATGCAGGCTCATGACAGTAGCACAGCTGGAATTTTATTACTTTTGCCAAGCCAAACTACTAGCAACCTACTTGGCCTCAGAACACCTAGCTACAGTGATCCATGCAACAGTCATCTCTAGACAGGACTTCTGCAACTCAATCTATGCAGGCCTGCTCTTAACCTTGATCTGGAAACTACAGCTGGTCCAGAATGCAGCACCCAGTGTCCTCAAAGCAATACCAAGGAAGGCCCACATTCAGCCCACTCTCCAACAGCTGCACTGGCTTCCAGTCAAATTCAGGATCAGGCTTAAGGTCCTGGTAATCACCTTTAAGGCCATATACAGTCTGGGCCCAATGTACCTGAGGGACCACCTTTCTGCCTACACCCCTCAAAGAGCATTATTCTCCACTTCCTCCAACTGCCTGGTGATCCCTGGCCCCAAGAATGTTTGCTTGACCTCAACCAGGGCCATCACATTCTCCATCCTGGCCCCCAACCTGTTGGAATGAGCTCCAAGTTATCTGTACTGTTCCTTGTTGCTAAATTCTATGTAAACCACTCTGAGCCTCAGGGGAGGGTGGTATATAAATATAATAAATACATAAATAAATAATCACATATATTAGTTCTACATGGAAAACCTTCTTTCCAGAATTGCCCATAGCCAGCTTGATGGTGTCTCCAGGATCATAAAACTGATGAAGAAGAAGAAGAAGAAGAGTTGGTTTTTGTATTTTGCTTTTCATTTCCCGAAGGATTCTCAGAGCAGCTTACAACCACATTCCATTCTCCTCCCCATAACAGACACCCTGTGAGGTAGGTGGACTGTTAGGTCAGAATAGCACTATCAGGGCTGTGATGAGTCCAACGTCACCCAGTTGTCTGTATGTGGAAAAGTGGGGAATCAAACTCTGCTCAGCAGATTGGAAGCTGCCACACTTAACCACTACACCACTCCGCCTTTCGAATGCTATGTATTAAAGACACAGTATCAAACAAAGAGACTAATGTGAATATGTTAGTTTGTCAGCCACAACTGAGTGAGCTAGAAACCTTGTATAAGTCATTGGCTTTTAAATTAACTGAAGCCATTGGAGAAGGAGACTTGGAAATACCTCAGTACATGCTTCAGGGAATAAGCAGTGAAACTGCTGCCTGAGGTTAGTGAGAACCCTTCCTCGTGGATATTTTATACTATAATAACTCATTATAAAGATATTGCATTTTTTACTTTGAAGTTGCTATTACTAGCCACAGTCGGAAGCCAGATCCTAGACATCCTCTTCACAAATAACACTGGAGAGGTTTCATCTTATTTTTCAGTAATTTTCTGTGTAGTCTTATCTCCTTCTTGGAGCTTTGGCTTCTGGGGGGGGGGGAACCTTGAAGTTTGCCATCCAAATTAAAGGTACAATACAAAAAAAGAAAATCTTCTTGTAACCTGTCCTGAATCTCCTTCCTTTCAACTAGTCTGTATAATCCTCACAAATCCCAGGCTTACCTAACAGCAAGAGGCAGGGTAGATGGCAAGTGTCAAGATATTCCTGCAAGATGTTCTGATCAGAGCAGGAGAGTTTGAGCTGTCACTGCATTGTCTGTAGGCCTTGGGGTCTCTGGTTCTTCGGTATGGCTGAAGTTTACAAGAACTCATGGGAAAACATAGAAAGCTTACATGAATATAAACAGAGTATTTTGGGAGCATTATTCTATAGATCAGACAGTATGTTTGATCAGCATGTTTCATGATCAGCAGCCCAAGGTGTTGTGTCTGTTGCTAAGTGCTACCTCTGCTGTGGGAGTACGGAATTCTAGATTCTATGGGAGTACAGAATTCTAGATGGCTTTGTGACTTAAGCAACTTCTAGCTCTTTGTGATCTAATAGAACATCTGTGAAAAATTCTGAAATGTTCCCTATGGTAGAACATCAGATGGTTAGAGGATAACTAAATAAGATTTACAGTTGTCAGAAGGCAGAACTTCAAAACCTCGTTAGCTTTTTATCCCCTCTAAATTACATAAAACAAAAGTATGACAGTTTGCTTAACCTTGGGAATTTTTACATCTTTCACCTTTTGTAACCTTGATTAGGTCATGGTCAAAAAAAAGTTAGAGCAGTCTTAACATTTTTACCACGGAGAAACCCCCTAAACATTATTCAGGCTTTGAGAAAACCCAGAAGTGGCATGATCTTGTATAATATGGTTGGGAAGCAGAGCTGTGTAAATGCCTACCTAGGGCCCTTCCCCTCCCCTCCCCTCCCCACCCCCTCCAGGCCATCATTGGCCATTGGAGGAGGTCAACATTACCATATATGGTCATATTATCCAGTAAACATTTAACATCTTTTTTAAAAATTAAAAGATACCTGACTCCCTCTCATTTGGGAAGCCCTGCAGGGCTGTCAAGAAACCCGGTTCAAGTAACTTTTGAGTTGGAGACTGTGGTCGCGTCTAAGCTGTGAGAGTTTTTGTCTTGGATGGGCAGCTGACAAAGTTCTTTTTAAATGAAACTCACTGTATTGAAGTCCAGTTCTTTTGTCAATTGAATTATCTTTTCTATGGAAACAATTTAACTGAAATTAAAGATACACGTAAGAGATGATCGTGGACTATAAGAAATTTTTATGGTTTGTACGTTCATGGCCTGGCCTGTAATCTTGGATATTACCAAGTGCTGCAATTCAGAAGCAGGTTATTTGGGTTGTTAGCTGATGATGGTTTCTGAGTAATCCAGAGAAAACTGGTAGACCTTGTTTTCACTTTGGCTGTCAACAGGACCCCAAGCCATGCACAATTCTGAGGAACACACCAGAGATCTGTTGAGAATAAGTTTCTGTCTACACAGGCAAGAGCAATTTTGTTTCTTTACACATCGAAGCAGACTTTAGACAAGGGGACAAACAGTCCTCAGAAGGAAATTGGGTGGGGAGCTTGGAGTGAGGTGCTTCTAATATGTGATGACGCCCAGGAGAGCAAGTTACAGAAGTAAATTCTTGAGGTGATTGTCACATGGATCACCATGGCCAGGTGCTCTGTGGACAGGTAGGAGACTTAGTAGCCTTGCCTGGCATAGTTTGTAAAATGCCTGGTGGGATACCGTCAATATGTGAGCCTCCATAGAAAGGGAAGCATCGAGGATCACCCCCAAATTCCTGGCATGGGGTGCAATGTTGAGTTGTGTCCCAACAAGGTTGAATAAATGTGCTTCCTGGCCTTCCCCCTTCCTCCATAGCCATATGACCTCCATCTTGGAGGGGCTGCATTTCAGACAACTCTGCTCAAGCCACCCAGCTACAGCTTCCAAACATCTGGCAAATAGTTCCAGGGGGAGCCTGGGCAGCCATCCATGAGGAGATAGAGCTGGGTGTCATGGCGTATCGATGACAACCCAGACCAAAGCTTTGCACCAACTGAGCCAGAGAACACATTAAAATGTTAAAGAGTGTAGGGGAGAGCACTGCCCATTGTGGGACTCCACAGGGGAGACAAAAGGGGCGGGACAGCTCATCCCCCACTGCAACCCTTTGTGTCCGGTTCTGCAGGAAGGAGAGCAGCCACTGGAGGTCTATCCCATGTATCCCTGTCCTGGTGAGGCAGTGGGCCAAGAGCTTGTGGTCAATCACATCAAACACAGCCAACAGACCTAACATCACAAGGATGGCCAAACCGCCTCTATCAATCTTC
Organism: Paroedura picta; assembly: GCF_049243985.1. Classification (NCBI taxonomy): domain Eukaryota; kingdom Metazoa; phylum Chordata; class Lepidosauria; order Squamata; family Gekkonidae; genus Paroedura; species Paroedura picta. Next base: position 102,382,793 of record NC_135374.1, read on the forward strand.
CATCAGAGCGACCAACACCACCTCTACCCTGTGGCCAGGACGGAAGCCTGACTGGTATGGGTCAAGTTTTGAAGTTTCCCCCAAGAATGCCAAGAGCTAGTCCGTAGTGGCCCTTTCAACTACCATTCCCAGAAATGCAAGATGGGAGACTGGGCGGTAGCTGGCCATGTCCCACAGATCCAACAACGTTTTCTTTAGCAGACAAACCACCATGAATCATTTAGCTGAAGGGGTGGGAGAAAAGCTGTAGTTAAGACACTAATTGAAAACAAATGTATTTAAATTGTTGACCTTAATGCATAATTTATATGAGTATAAATATGTTTTCCTATTTCGCATTTCATTTAATTTTGACAGCGTCATTCAGGACTGAGGATCAACCACTTATCCCGGTAAAACTGTGACCTAGAGCTATGGTGTAGATATAAAATAACTATATATATATATGTTATCATTTCAGAATTACCCAAATTGGCAAACTGTTTTTAGCTGAAACAACTTCATGTCTAGCAGGTTGTTTGAAGTTCGCAATGCTAGAGGAATGATGCTGTGCGTTTCTTCTTCCTTCCATGGTGTCTTCTAAAGATAATTTTTTGAAGGCTCCCCCCTTCTCTGCTGGCCTCTGGTTTGTTGAGAATTTGTTCCTGATGCAATTAAGAGTCCTATTATGGTCTTCTGTAGCTTGCTGAAAGCTTGTTAGAGCTATATGGGGGCTGAAACATTATATATTTTCCCAATCCATTAAAAATATGAAAACCAAAATTACAATTACAATTTTGTTTTAAACCTACACAGCCTTCAAGGAGCTCTGGGCAATATACATCACATTTCCCTTTCCTCCAGTTTCTTTGCAGTGACCCAGAAGTGTCTCAGGGACATCAGAGATATAGAGTGGTGATGCTCTAGATTTTGGCTGCCCCCTTCCCACTCCCCACATCTCCCAAAGTCCAGACAAGGCAGGGAAAGTCACAAGGGGCTGCCTCCTTCCCACCACATACATCTCCCAAAGAACAGGCTGGACAGGTAAGGCTTGAGGGAGGCTGCCTCCTCATCTCCCCACAACTTTCAAGGGCCAGGCTGAGTGGGAAGGCTGCTGGATCCCTAAGCCCCTATTTGGAGAGGGCGGGTGGGGAAAAGAAAAAAGCACTCCAATAGCCACCTGAAGAACCATGGGTAGGTGTTATGAGCCTAGGTCCTGTTAGTGAGGACTCCTAGGAGGAAAAATCTTGCTAAGAGCCTTCATTTGAGCCTCAGCTGGATGACAGTTTCACCCAGCCCAATATTCAGCAGACATAGACCTCTGATCAGTAGGAGGGAATGAAGTTACAGACAAACGAGGGCTTAGATTCCAATGTTGTTGCAGGAGCTCCTCATTAGTCTGCCCAGGCTCCAGCTTCAGCTCACCTGGCTCACCAAAGCCAATTAAACAATTACAGCTATATCCTAGAAGAGAGCTCCAGTCTAAAAGGCACCACACCATATTAGCAAGACAGTTGCTGATTGCTGAAAACAGTGGGCCATTTCGCACAGAGCTCAAAGTTGCTATTTGGTTGCCGTTTGTGAAAGCGCTACTTCAAGTAGCGAAATGTAACTAGCCGTGCCCGTAACGCACAGCTGCGGTTTTTGCGGAATTTGGCACTTTCACTTCTCGCCACTTTCGTAACCCACAGGCTTCCGGTTCTCCGTCTTATCGCTACAAAGGAGGTCCCTTTTTAGCGCTTCTGGCCTCCCGTGCCCGTCAATCAAACTGCAGGCACACCTTTGACCTCGACCCTGAAGCCGAACTTGTCGGGGTTCCCTTTTTTTTTAAAAAACCCAGGAAACCCCGTAGCAACGCGTTATCGTCCAATCATTGGCGCCCTTGGAACGTGTTTTCTATTGTTTTCTAGGAACCAGATGCATTGACATGTTTGATTGGTTAATCCCCGCCCACAGTACACGCCCACAGGTTACCTGCTTATATGCACCTGGGCAGACACGCGGTCGGCCTCACTCTTTTGTTTGCGTAGCCTACTGCCCGCAGCACAGGTCAACGTTGCAATGGAGAGGCTTATTTTTCAATTGCTGGCTTACATGCTCGCGGTGGTCCAGCGCATGAATATCGCCTTGTCGCGTCGGACGTCTGCTATCGCGGAGTACCGAGAACGGGTGGCCGGAACGCTGACCAGCAGCAGAAGACGTTCTGTAAGGGTAACCATGGCGGCCAAGAAACGCTGGCAAGCTCTGGCAGAGGTCCGGTTCCCCAGACAGTTCTGGGTGGACGAACGATCCTCTGACTGGTGGGAGAATTTTGTGTGGACTCGCTGGGATGATGACCACTGGATTGCCAACTTCAGGATGTCGAGGGGGACATTTTTTGAACTCGTGGAGGCTCTACGTGGACGCATGGAGAGGCAAGTCACTGGCATGCGGCGCCCCGTTCCAGTTGAAAAAAGGGTGGCTGCCGCATTGTGGTACTTGGCCACCCCTCAGTACTTCCGGACAGTAGCCCAGCAATTCGGACTCGGAGTCACTACGGTTGGCGATATCCTTAAGGAGTTCTGCCTCGCCATGGAGGCGGAATTGTTCAGCAAAGTCGTGTGCCTCGGAGACCGGCTTGGAGCGGTGAGTGTCATTCTATCCCCTTTGCCCTTTAAATTTTTTTTCTTGTTTGACAGGTCAGCAACGAAGACGCGATACACCCCACGCTGACATGCCATGGCTTATATTCTTTTCTTTCCCTTATTCCAGAGTATGGACGGGTTTGCCAGGCTTGGATTCCCGCATTGTTTTGCGGCCGTCGATGGAAGCCACATCCCTATCCGTGCCCCCGGGGGAAGCATAAAAGAGTACGGGAACAGGAAGGACTTTTGCTCTGTTCTCCTGCAAGGAACAGTGGACTTCTCCGGCCGGTTTATCGATGCCGAGGTGGGGTGGAGTGGCAGGAGGCATGATGCCCTTGTTTTCAGGGAATCCAACCTCAGGAAAGCCATGGACGAAGGGGTCTTTGTTCCAGGAAACCCCACCGCCACCATTGAGGGCGTGCGTGTGCCGGCGTTGGTCCTCGGGGACGGAGCCTACCCATTACGACGCTGGCTCATGACTCCCTACAAGCGGCCAAGGACGGACGTGCAGAGCCACTACAACCTCAGTCACTCCCGGGCAAGGAATGTAGTGGAGCGTGCCTTTGGACGTTTGAAGTCACGGTTCCGTTGTTTAATGTCACGACTCCATGTACATATTGACAATGTGACTCCGCTGATAATCGCATGTGTGATTTTGCACAACATATGCGAGGACAAGGGACATAACATCCCCTTCCCTGAGGACGAACCTGAACCTGTAGTCCTTCAGGATACACAGGACATCCCTGAAGCAAGGAGAAAAAGGATATATGCTGAGGGGTGCAAGGTTCGGGACGCCATAGCCACCCACATCTACAGAAACAGGAGGCGTGTTTAATTGTTTTTCCTACTCTGTTGTTGAATAAAGTTTTGTGTTCTTTGTTTAACCTTGTCTTGTGCGGTTTGTGTACTTTGCCAGCAAAAAAACGGGGATTCTCTGGTCCAAAAGCACTTTGACAGCCCTAAATGCTAACTCCCCACTGAAATTGACAAACACAATACGGAAGCGCTGAATGGGGAAAGTTCGGGGAGGCGGGTAGCCAGGAAGTATTGGCGACCCCTGTCAAACCGGAGGATCAATCCACTCATGTTCCAAGGAATAATTTTATTGGTGGGCAGCTTTGATACATTTAAAAAACGGGGTGGTCGATCGGAGCAACGCACGTTCGTTCCCTAACCGTCATTCCGAAGATGCCGAAGCCACGGAAGGGCTCCTTCTGGCAGCGCGCCGAGGCTGAGGCACTTCTGGAGCTTGTGCTACAATCAAAAAGTGTTGGCCGCCTAATGGCCAGCACCCATTGCCACACCAAGGGTGCCTACCTGGTGTTGGCTTCAAAGCTGAGGGAGAGGGGCTACGTCCGGACCTGGGAGCAGGTCCGGACAAAATTCAAGCGCCTTAAGCTGGACTTCCTAAACAGTCTGGAACAGTGGGGGGGGATCCCGCAGCCAAGTGGGAGGACGGTCTTCCACGACCAGATGGTTAAAATATGGGAGAAGGCTGGGAAGCCCCCCCTGGACATGAGGAGGCATATGGGTGAGTGCTGCCCTCGTTGTGTTTTGCCCTTAAACATGCATGGAATGACTAGCTGCCTCTTTCCCCTACTGTCCCCAATGAAATTCGAGAAAGTATTTAGATGCTGTCAACCCCCTCAGACTTAGCCAGCCAGTACTGTAGAACCACTTTGGTTATGCGCTTAGACTCTAACTGTGGTGTGTCTACCTGCTGTGTTTCATCTCTGTTTTGTGTGCTTTTAATTATGATTTGTCTTTTTCTTTGCCCAGCCACACAATCACCATCCAAGCTGGCAACAGCACCTGAGCGTGAGGAGGGGGAGGAAGAGGGACCTTCCACCTCGGGACAGGCTGCAGGTGAGAGTTTTATGCCTGTGCGGGAGACCCATGTGTGTGTACCCCCATGGAGCCATATGGGAGCCTGCTGTGATGCTCCCATTTGAAGTGTTATTAAATTCTTTGTTTGATTTCTATAGCTGAAACTGTGGAGGCAAGGCTGCGTGCCATGGAGGCCAGAGTTACTTCCCTGGAGGCTCAAGTGGCAGAGCTGAAAGGGGAGATTGAGCAGCACAGGCAACAGAGGGAGGCGGAAGAACGTAGGTTATGTTCCCCACTGCCCAACTCATCTCACACTGTGGCTAAGGCCACTTAAAAGTGTATGCATGTAAACTAAAGAAATTTGAAAATATGTGTGGTACTAATGTGTACTTTTTCTCCCTCCCCACAGTTAAGAAGAAGGAGGACGAAGAGCTCTTCCGGCGCAAAGTTAGGGGGACCGTGGGACGGCTGTGCAGGAGAGTTAGGGCGATGGAAGGGGCTGGGGAGGGGAGCGGTGGGAACTGAGTTTTGTTTCCTGTTTGTGTTTTGGGGTAGGGGTTGGGGGGGGGGGCTCCAAGTTTCATTCCCTAATGTTTTTCCCCTGTTAAATGTATACCTTTGTTAAAAAAAATAGGTTTTCCAGGGGGGTGGGGGGTGGTGGTGCTGGTGGGGCTCCAAGTTTCATTCCCTAATGTTTTTCCCCTGTTAAAATGTTGTTTAAAATAAAATGTTATTGCAAATTTTATAACAAGACTCCAGTGTGACTTCTTAAACTCGCACATATTTAACCCCACACCACACTCCTAAAACTCCTTGAACTAACACCCCTCCAACCTCCAACCCACACAGCAGTACCACAATATACACAATCACTAGAGAGGCCGCTTTCAGCCTTGCAGATTCTACAGTAGGGTACACAGAGACAGAGTCAAAAATATAAACTTTATTCAACAAACAACAAAACACAGATAACATGAAATAGAAAAAGTGGGCAAAACTAGGAGGGGGAGTACTTGTCTGCTGGTTTAATTTTTCTCTTTCCGAGAATAGTCCTCCTTCTTGTTTGGGTGGAGGCATTCTGAGAGGGAGTTGGTGGGGTGGGTGCTGGAAGTGGTGGTGTTGGTGTGGGTGGTGGTGGGGGGGCGATTTGTGGAGGGTAGGCCCTTTCCATGACCGCTACTGCCCTCTCCATGAGTCTCCTTATCAGTCGCACCTCCTCCACGCCTTCGCGTAGGATTTGGTTTGTCTCTCTAAGGACTGCCCTCAATTTTCTCCCCTCCTGGGCAATGAGTGTGAGCATGGCTTGGTCAGCGGCCGCGGCACGCCGTGACTCCTCATAGCAGTGCTCAAGGAGCCTCTCTCCCACGCTTGTCAAGACTGAGACGCGCCTCAGCCTGCCGCGTTCCCTCGTAAGCCTCTCCTCTGCTGGGAGCGCACCTCTAGGTGGTGGGCTGCCTGGAGGCAGGGGTGGTTCCTCCTCCTCATCTGAAAGAACCTCTGTTGGCAAAAAATGAGAAACAAAACTGTTAGTAACATCAAAAAAGTCAAAACACACCATGGTGGACATGGTGTCCTTTTTTGTCCCCGTGTTTTCCTGCCAAGAATTTAAACAATCCCCGGTGAGCACATGGCTATTGTTTGTTTGCCCATGTTGTGCTTTTACTTTTGCCTACTTTCACAGCAGGACTCTCAACAATTAAAAGGGAGCACATGGTTAGTGCCTAGCGACATTGTCCTGCAGCTATGGCTCGAAAGGAACAGGTCATGCACGCTCACCATCTTGAATCTGTATCCGCCTGCGCCGGGCAGGAGGTCCAAGCACCCCAGGCTGTTCCTCCTCCTGTGTTCCGGGTATGAAATCTGCAAAAAAAGGAAAAAAAAAAGATCTAGGACCAAAGGGTGGCAAAGCCAGCTTCAAAGCCTACACCAGCAACGCAGAGGGACTCTCTTCTTTCTCTTAGCAGTGCTGCTGCCCTGCACAAACAGAAAAGCACAAAGCAGTTAAAACAGCCCCCCCCCCTATTTTTACTAATACTTACCAATGTTAGTTGATGCCCCCGAATCACTATCCACGTCAGGTGCTGCTGGAGACTCTAGGGGCCCCGTCCCTGGCAACTGTGTCTCTGTGGACAAGAGCAGAAAATAGTGAAAAATGAGCAAGCATACACCATGAACCACAAAGCAAGCTCCCAAAGTAGTGAGCCAAAGTACTGCAGAAGGCCTATGGGCGAGGCATGCAGCAAATATTTTGGGGCTGTGGGTTAAACATGACCGTTTAAAATACTAACCACATCAAGCACTCCACAGCCAACCATCTTATTAAATCTTTTAAAAATTAAAATTAAATTATAACATTAAAACCGTTTCAAATAGTAACCACAGCAAGCACTCCACAGCCTACCTTCTTTTAAAATCTTTTAAAAATTAAATTATAAAATTATAAAATTAAAACCGTTTCAAATAGTAACCACAGCAAGCACTCCACAGCCTACCATCTTATGCGTTGCAACGAACACACGAGAAAACGATGCCCAAACGTCAGAACACACATTTGCTCAAAAGGAAATATAAAATAAAAAGAAAATCACTTACCGGAGGCAAGGGGCGTTTGCTCAGGAGCCTCCTCTTGCTCCCCAGGAGCGATGGCGATCAGGTCCAGCGTTACCGATTCCGCGGCTCGTTGCTGGACGGGGGGTGGAGGGCGAAAGCTGGACGAGGTTCCCTCGCCGGGATCCTCCTCAGCGGGTGGTTCCTCGACCGGGGCAGCCGGCTTCCGAACCACCTTAAGGCTCCGGCCGACGCGCTTCGGCCTGCCGGATCCTTCCCCGTCCCCGTACAGCTGGCGCTGCTCCTCGAAGTAGGGGCAGGTAACCTTTTCGTTGCCGGAACCCTTATTATGGTTCACGGCACGCATGTACTCTGCCCTCATTGTCTTGGTCTTCGACCGGCATTCAAGGCCGGTCCTGTTGTGGCCCAGGGCGCGCATCTTAATAGCCACTTGTTCAAAAACCTCCCTATTCCTGTGGGAGGACTGGAACGCGTCCTGGATTTTCTCCTCCGAGAAAATCCCGATCAGGTCCCTGATCTCCGCGTCCCTCCAAGTAGGGCCACGGCCGGTTGCAGGGACGGACGAGGCTTGAGAAGACGATTCCATGTTGCTTTCGCTAGTAGCTGAGCAAAATGGTGGTGGGAGGTGCAGGGTGCAACGGATCATATACCTTCCCGCACACAAAGACAAAGGGACTAGCCGGCTCCTGATTGGTGGAGGGCAGCAGGGGACACGCACATTGGCCACATCAGGTCACATGTCACGTTCAAAACTCCTCGCGCGGGAACAGGATCTGCTCCTAATGGCCAGATTGGCGCCCTTGTTGTTTGACTTAACGCATGCGCGTATTCGTTTACACGCGAGAAGAGCAGTTTGAACATGCAGCGGGAGCCATTTTAGGAAAATGTCCGCCATTACACAAACGCATGCCGGTGTTCAACCGAGAGCAAGTGCGGCAGTACTCGGCAGTTCCCCAATAATATTCACCAGCCACAGCATAAATCAACCAAACATGACATGTTACTGGCGTACGTTCGTTGGCACGCTCAGAGGAATGTTTTTTAAAATGAACGGGGGACGGCGACTCCGCTTGCCGGAGGTCTAGCCGCCAATGGAAGGGGTTGTCCGCACCCAAGCACAAGCACGCACCGGGAACCACACAAAGACCCACTACACATAAGCCGCCCCTCATGATATCACCACGAATCATGTCTATTGAACCCCTGTAAGCTAAGCAGGAGACTGCGAGCGGCGAACGTTCGTTGGCACGCTCAGAGGAAAATTTTTTAAAATGCTCCCTGTACGTTGACTCCGCTAGGACTGGCCGATGGTAGACGGGGTTTTAAGCTTTGGGCAAATTTTGGGAACGTGACGGTGTGTGCCACTGTGCTTGTGAAAAACTCTTGTGGTGTCCGGGCAGAATTTCCGAAAGTGATCGTGCTTGAAAGCCAGTCGCTGTCCCGTTGCCTCGTAGATCCCCGCTCGCTCGGAGAAAAAAAAAATGGCGAACAGTTCGCCGGAAGTTTGGAGGACAGGCTCGGGAGGAGGGACTTTGAAGAACCCGCAACAATGGTAACGCACAGGTCTTTTGCGCTAGTGTTGCAGATTGGTTGCAGGAGTGTATCGCTATCCGGAGGGTGAATCCAGTTTTCTGGATTCCCCTAGAAGCGCTACAACGAAGCGCTTTTGGCGGTTCGGTTTCAGGATTGTTGCAGATTGTTTACGACGTCGTGCGTTATGGCAAATTAGTAGCGTTTTCAATCAGCTACCATTGTGCTATTTTTAAGCCGTGGGAAATGCCCCAGTGAGTTACCACATAGTGAGAACTGAGAGGCTGATGACATCCTATATTCACTTCAGGCTGGGAGTCCTGGGTTATGGATCTGCTCCTTCTGCTGATGGCCTTGGACTGCCTGAGTAAACCCTTGACTCACTAGACTGAGTTAAGACAGTCATTGCATTCTGTCTGTTCCTTGGCATTCTGTTTTTAAAATACTGATTCTCTCTGCATTCCCATCTGTGCTTCTTTCCAGCAGAGAGCTGAAATCTGAGACCAATGTAGGAGAGAAAGGAAGCAGTTGGCTTTCCCTCCTTTGCCTGGGGGAGATGGAGCATGGGAAGAGGCTGAGGATGGGGGAACTTACTAGTAGCAGGGCCTTCCAAAGAAGCTGGCATCTCTTCCACCCAGCAAACAGCAAGAAAAAGAATTGGAGGATAGATAAGCCCCATGATTGGAAGTTTTCTTACAGTCAGTTCTTACTGAAGCCGACTATGAAATTCCTCCCAGGGAGAGAGGCCCTGAGAAGTATCTGCAGAAGGGAATGACCGGAAATGGGTAGTTTAATGTGTACTCATCAGATATACGACTCTAGAGAAACAAACTATCAATGGTAACAGTAATAAGAAACCCCTTCAAGATTAGTCCTTGGCAAGCTGAAAATCTCATGACTTTCTTCTGTTGTAAATACTTGGTTGTATTTTCCCTAGAATCCCTGATTCTTGAAGAGATGAGGAGCTGTTTTTTAATATCCCACTTTTCCCTACCCAAAGGAGTCGCAAACCTGCTTGCAAATGCCTTTCCCTTCCTCTTCCCACAACAGACACCCTGTGAGGTAGGTGAGGCTGAGAGAGATCTAATAGAACTATCCTGCAAGAACAACTCATGACTAGACCAAGGTTATCAAGCTGGCTGCATGTGGAGGAGTGAGGAATCAAACCTGGTTCTCCATATTAGATTCTGCTGCTTTGAACCACTACACCATACTGGCTGGATTTCAATGAGTGACCATGCATGGGTCTGAAATACCCCTTGCCTTGTTCATAATCTCAAGGGAGTAGAAGTGCATACTTTCGTTTAACCCTTCACTTTAGGAGTGATGTGGAATTCTAGAAAAATAATACTCTCGTGACACCTTTGAATGAAAGATGGGTGAAACATAAAGCAGGACAGAGCTTATGAAATCCACCAAACCCTAATAAATGGCAAGAATCAACTAATCAACTGTATTTCCCTTGAGATTGCTAACTCTAGTGGCAACCTCATATGTAGAAATATAGAGCCTTAGAACCTTGCTGGATCACCCCACATTTCTATCTTGTCCACTTTTCTGTTGTGAAGAGCAGGTTGAGTGCACGGTCAAGCAGGTAGAACTTCTTCCAGTGCTTTACCTTTGTGCTAGGAATTCACCTGCTTTTAATTGTGCATCACATGGTGGCAGAGGTGTAGTAAAAGAAGAAAACAAAACACTGCAACCCCATGTTCATACAAACAGATCCACTTTATTATTGCACAGGAGTTAGTCTCATAGAGAATTATAAGAATGTATATCGGCTTCTGCACAAAGACTACATTTTAAGTATCTATTTTTTTTTCATTTTGAAGCAAATCCAAACAACCTTAAATTAGATGGTGGCAATAATACTTGCTTAATAGGAACCTAGGATAACTGTCAGATTCTTTCAGAAGGTAATAAAGAGAGCTGCATTATCAACATAAATTTTTTTTCGATAGACCCTCAAAAGCATTCCCTCCTGGAACGGTCCTCATAACAATGAACATTCAAATATAGAAAAAAAAATTATTTCAGATTCAAGATCTGACATTTTCATCTAACTAGAAACTGAAGAGGGATAATCCCACATGGGCAGTTTAGAGCGATGAGAAAATAAACCTTTTGTAAAATTAGAATTTCAGACTTACATATGACAAAAAAAAAAAGATCTTGCTTCTGGAGTCTCCTCGTAAAAAAGAAATGTTGCTAAAACGTGACACAATTTCTGAAAGGGAAAGACATGTGAGGGGCATTCCAATCTTGCATTCTTCCTGCTTGATAAGAAAAGGCTGCAGTAGTACAGTCACTCTGCTATGGTAAGATATGAATTTGGGCTTGCACAGTATGTAATCTGCTAAACCCCATGCCGGTCAAGCCATCATGTATGGTCATTATGACCTTAGGAAAAACCTTTGGACCATTTACTCACTGGGAACTTTGCTGCCGCAGTTCCCAAGCGGGAGCACAAATTTGGGGTAGATGAGGTGCACTGGGCCAAATGCTTCCCTTTGCTGGAACAGGAAGAAGCAACCTGCCCCAACTCAAACTTGAGCCTGCAGCTCAGTGTAAAGCCTCCAGTGTGTAGATGGTCTTGGTTTTGTTGCCCATCTACACAGCCTCCCAAACCAGAAATGGTTGTGAAACATCTGGAATACCACAATGCAATGCTTGCATTTATTTCTGCCTCCTCCCCCATATCCTCCAAGGGACCCTCCGTTTCAGTGCACAAAACCTGGTGACAATCCCCAGCCCAAGAGAGATAAAAATGACATCAGTCAGAGCCAGGGCTTTCTCATCCCTGGCTCCTGCAAGGGGGAAACAACCTCTCAAGTGAGACCAGGGTCCTGCGGGATCTGAAACAATTCCTCAGGGCCTGTAAGACAGAGTTATTCCACCAGGCCTATGGTTGAGGCCCAAAGAACATCAGCCATGTTGACCTCCCTCCCTACACTCACCTATACACTGAGAAATAAAGGACTAACTCCAAATGCCTTAAAATATCTCATTGGCATTTTACTCCTCCCCCACTCTGAGGAAGGTTTACGCTCCAAGCAAATACAATATATGCCAGAAATGGTCTTTTAAAACTGTAATCATAATTTTATTAATGGAACAAACTGTCTTTTATCAATGTGACTGTGATTTTATTTCACGAGGGAAGGGCACTACAGAAATGTGACAGATGACAGACAGAGAGATATAGATATTAGACAATGTTTGTATTATTTCAGGGGTTTATATAGTCCTTGTTTGCCTTAAGTCACTTGATGGGCTCCTGGTCACGGATACCATTTGAGATCTACACATTCTTAACAACAATGATAATGATATGAAGTTGTTAAACAGGGACAACGCTGAAATTTTGGTCACTCTTTGTTGTTGTTTTAGGTGCGAACTCGTGTCCGACCCATCGTGACCCCATGGACAATGATCCTCCAGGCCTTTCTGTCCTCTACCATTCCCTGGAATCCATTTAAGTTCGCACCGACTGCTTCACTGACTCCATCCAGCCACCTCATTCTCTGTCGTCCCCTTCTTCTTTTGCCCTCTTAAGAAGTCACAATATGAGGCAAGGTGTGGAGCTAGTTTGCATGATCAGGTGAGGGTGAAATACTTCCAAGCAGAGATTCAAAAATGGGATGTTTCCAAAGTCAGCAGTTAGAAGGGACTGCTGCTAGAGGAGAAGATATGCCCCATTGGAAGATCATTTACTTTGCATGTAGAAGGTCCCAAGGACAATTCCTGGAGTCTCCAGGTAATAGGTCCAGGTAATAGATAATGTAAAACCTTGAGACTTTGGAAAGTCACAGCCCATCACAGTATGCATTATTGAAGTTGATAGATTGATGGTCTGACTTAAAGTCAGCTTCATGGGCATTCAGCTTCCCAAGGCCTACTGCATGTGAATCAGCCTTAAACCATCACAATATAATGCCTTGATCCAGGTGCTGCCTCGTCCAACTGACAACATCTCATCAAAGTTTCAAGCAAGGACTTTCACTAGCACTACCACCCAAGGTGATTTTAATAAGAGATGTCAAGTACTGGACCTGTGATGTTTGACTCTTACTTGCTTACTTATTTACTTACTTTTTAACTCTGAGCAGTTTACATTGAAATTTTCATAATTTAGTACAGTATAACATTTTGATTTGAATACATAGTGTTTTTTAACAGTGAGAACAATGCATTCATAACACAATGTAGTACAGGACATCTTGATCTTGCTGATACAGTTTGACATTCAACAATGAATATTTAATTCAGTTTTGCTGCACTGTGGGTTGTGTTATTTTGTGGGTGCAGCTGATGGTGGGAGGGGCTTTTGGGCTTTGGTTGCTGGTAGGTTCATTTGCCTCAACTGAAAGCCTGGTGGAAGAGGCCCTGCCAAATTGTTTTAGGTCTGGCAGGGCCCTGATGTGATCTGGGAGTTCGTTCTACCAGGTGGGAACCAGGACAGATAAAGCCCTGACTCTGGTCGAGGTCAAACAAGCTTCCCTGGGGGCCAGGGAACACCAGCCTGTTGATGTTAACAGAGCATAGTGCTCTCAGGGAGGGGGGCATAGGTATAGAGGTGGTTACTCATAGTCCAGATCATGTATGGCCTTGAAGGCATTTACCAGAACTGTAAACCTGGTCCAGTAGTTAACTGGTAGCCAGCGCAGTCATTGGAGTGTGAGCTGGATATAGGCATAGACAAATAGGCATAGTATATAATCCCCCAACTTGTAACCCTCCCTATGAGAATCTATACAATGCAAGAAGACATCAAACAGTCACAACAACCAGACAGAGGCAGAGCCCAAGGTCGCATGGAGATGGATGGAGTAGAAGTGTGAATGCAAGAGGAACTGACCAAGGCGATAAAACTTAGCCAAGAGCCTGGCTACGTGTCACTGCTATGAACCCCACGGCAGGTGAAAACACTGAATCAATTACTGGGTCCACCCTGCTTTCATTTTGTGGGAGGCAGGACAAGTCATCATCATCAAGGAAGTTCTATTGGCCTGGGAGATGCTTAAGCATGAATGAGAACTGAGAGAACAATTCAGCCCAACAAATCTGCTTAGGAGACAATTTCCTTGGCTGGAGGAGGGCCTGCAGGTTTTTGTGATCCAACCACACTGTGAATGGACACAGAGCCCCTTCCAGCCAGTGCCACTAAGCTGTTAAGGTGAACCCTCTTCCTTCTTCCAAATTTGCAAATTCCTCTTTGTTTTGTTGAGTTTTTTAAACAAATACATGCAAGGGTACAGTGCCCATCTTTTCCTTGCTGTAGGAGGACTTCCACATTTCCACATCACTAGAATCTACTCGCATCACAAAGAGCCTGGTGGGGTCAGCATGGTGGAGAATTGGTATGGTGGTGAAGTGCCACTTTAATTTGTCAAATACCTGCTGGCACTCAGCTGTCCACTGTTCTGTACTTTTGGCACATTTGGTACTCCCTAAACAACAGTTAGCAATGTCATGATAAATTCTTGTATTTCCTTGTTACACAATTTCTCCTTGAAAGGAAAGCCCACAATCCATTTTTCCTCTCTTTTTAGACATTTGAAGTTTGTTGTAAATCAATTCTGTTTTGATCAAAGAGAAATTCAAAGAGAGGAGGGTCAGGAAAGAAAGTTCTGCAGAACTTCATAATTGTACTCTCAGAATCACAGAATTATAGAGTTGGAAGGGGTCGTACAGGCCATGTAGTCCAACCCCCTGCTCAGCGCAGGATCAGCCCAAAGCATCCTAAAGCATCCAAGAAAAGTGTGTCTCCAACCTTTGCTTGAAGACTGCCAGTGAGGGGGAGCTCACCACCTCCTTAAGCAGCCTATTCCACTGCTGAACTACTCTGTGAACATTTTTCCCTAATAGCTAGCCTATATTGTTTTACTTGTAGTTTAAACCCATTGCTGTGTGTCCTTTCCTCTGCAGCCAACAGAAACAGCATCCTGCCCTCCTCCAAGTGACAACCTTTCAAATACTTAAAGAGGGCTATCATGTCCCCTCTGTGCATCTACTCTGTAGATGCACAGAGACAGGCAATGTCTTCCTAAGCCTCTCTAATCTTCCTATGAAAGCATCACAGAGTGTAACCTAAAACAACTGCAAGGGCTAAAGTTACAAAAGGGCACATTGATTTCTCTTCAAAGAGAAATCTCTTTTTTAAAAGAAGGGGGGAAAGAATATCAGGAAACAATGGCTATTTTTAAATTGAATTTTGCAAGAAAAAGAAATTCCATTCCCCCATAACAATGCTCACTATAAAAGATAGCAGAATTGGATGGTCCCACACAGGAGCTATGCAGCAGTGATAAAACACATACACAGTGCTAGGGGCTTCCCCGAAGAACTGCATAGCAGAAGTTATTGATGCAGTTTCCGGGATGGAAGTTGGTGCATCTCCTAGTTCTATTATTTCCACTACATGTACTACAAAGAAATTAGATATTTGAAAGAGACACGGACACTGAACAGTTTGTGTGCATTCCTGTAGCCTGTTAACAGTGTCAGGCTCGCCTTTGGCGCTGCACAAGAAAGATGCGGCTTTGCTGGCGGCAGAACGGGCCGCGTTTGCATCTAGCATATTTCACGCTGCCTTTGTGCTGAGCTGTTTAGCAAAAATTAAATGTCATGCTAAACAGTCCAAGACAGATACTAAATTCAGATGTGGAATAGCAAGAGGAAGAAACTATCAAAGCAACAGAAAAGTGCACAGGGAAATATGCAGTGCAAAATCAAGAGGGAAAGTGGAATGTTATATACCACAGATTGGTTTACCAAGCACCTTTTTTCACTGCTGTTCGCTAAACCTTATTGGGAATGCCTTATTGGCAGTGGAATAGGCTGCCTAAGGAGGTGGTGAGCTCCCCCTCACTGGCAGTCTTCAAGCAAAGGTTGGATACACACTTTTCTTGGATGCTTTAGGATGCTTAGGGCTGATCCTGCGTTGAGCAGGGGGTTGGACTAGATGGCCTGTATGGCCCCTTCCAACTCTATGATTCTGTGATTCTGTCATTTATCTGCAGCTAAATGATAGAAAGCAATTGAGTCTACAGGGGTCACTACTTCACATACCTTTCAGAAACAATGTGAGGGTGCTGATGGCAATTCTGATGTTCAGCAGTCTAGTTCACACAAAAATGCCTGTCCCTTGTCCACTAATGTGGGAAAGAGTGTCAAGGCCCTCCTGCCCTTCTGTGCTGCTTTCTGCTTTCCTGACAACCTCTGCTTGGGCTCCTGGCCAGGCCGCAGATCAGAGAGGAGAGGAGGTTTTCACTACTGGAGGTTCCTCTTCTTCTCCACCAGCTCTCCACACTCGATGTTGGCAGGCCTTCTAGAGCCCTTCTTATACCTCCACTCTCTAGGGCTGATTCCAATCCTGTTCCACCTCCTGTGGGATCTTGTCTACCCCACCCCACTCCTTCCATTCATCTGTCGGTCCTAGCCCAGCTGCTCTTGCCTCCAGCTGGAGTGGGCTGTACCTTCCCATTCCCCAGCCAAGGCTTTGCAGATGCCCTGTCTCACATCTCCTTCTGGAGTGCAGCCCCACCCCTGGTGGGTTGCAACTTCGACCACTGTCCCACCTTCCAATCCAGGCATCCCAAACCCCATGGCTCCCCGGACATTGCAGAGCTACTGTCCCCATTTGACTCCTCTCTCCTACCTATCCACTGAGGCCTTGGAGGAGGGATGTTGTGGTGAGGAGGGGGACCTGCTCCCGACTCACCAGCCATCTGCTGCTTTGTGGCCATAGGGCGTATCTCCAGCATTAGCAGCCTTCCTTCTTTGTAGGTTCCTCTCCCTCCTTGGAGCTTGCCCTCCTTCTGGTCTTCTCCCTCCTCTCTGCTTTCTGGTTCACAATTGGATGGTTTGCTGTCCAAAAGCTGGGAAATCAGGCATTCACTTGGACTTGTGTGGATTGGTGGCTGTAACCGCCTCTCTTACACATATAGTCATTTGGGGGCTCTTGAAAATGGATTTGGGGATCAGCCTGATATTTTCAGATGAAATGTAAGGACATTCTGCCCATGCATATGCATTTTGATCTGATATGTCAGTCTTCCTAGATGATGCTGTATTCTAAAAGTAGACAACCTGTTTTGGCTTGAGTGCTGAAAATATGAATACCCTTGACCCTTGAAAGCCTAATCTTCCCTTTCCCACTGAACAAGAGATCCTACATTTGGGAGGAAAACAGAACCTGTAGTTCAGCTGTCCGTTTGGAAGGCAGTTCAACGATGCATCATCTCATGAGGATTCTTTGCAAATAGACGCTTTGAGCAGTAGGTTTCTAGGCTGCTGTTTGGAAATGGCCAACACTCTTCAAAAGCCATGGAATGGCCTTTTCAAAATGCTTTCCATCACCCAGTTAGGATAGCTGCAGAACAATAGCTCTGTTAATGTATAGATATTCTTTTTCACACCTCCAGTTTAATGCACTTACATATCTTGGCTCTATTCCAGGCTAGATTATTTCCTAATGCAATTAAGGCAAGTAATACACTGACAACCACTTCCTTGAAAAATAAAGGAGAACAGGTTGAAATAATTGGTTCCATTGGCATAAATAATAAGGAGGGGGGAAGGAAGGACTCCTTCGGCTCACTCAATGTTAGTGAATTTTTCTCCAAAGAAGGAAGAGAAGGAGATTAATGCCTTATAATGGCTCTCTGGGCTTTGAGTCTCACTTTCTAGAGAACGGTAGCAGCCCATTAGTAGGATCAATCACAGCAGCTCAGAGCATGTTTCCCAACCAATGCACAGTAAACGAGCATTGACCTTTTAAGTGATGCATTTGTTCTCCAGATGACATTTGGACTGGCCTTGTTCTTTTTTGCTTCCCCTCCTCCCTTCCCTTCTATTGATACTAGTTATATCTGCCATTGGGGAAAGTCCGCCAGAGTGGAAGCTCCTCCCAAGAAGACTTTCTTAATTAATTAGAAATCTTTAGTAGCCTCTCTTCCCCTTTTTGTGGAACTCATAGCTTACCATATAAATGAAATAGGTTTGGGCCTCAGTCTTGTCCCTTGCGAGAAACCTCCTGTTTCTTCTCAGGTAGTCTGTTTCTTTGTGCTTGTTTAGTCCATTTTAATCCTACCAGTCCTCCAATGAAGATAGCTGCAGGTGGGTATTGATCTACAACAGAAGAGCAAGACTTGTGTTCAGTTGCCCCTTAGAAACCAACAAGATTTTCAGGGACTAAGATTCCAAGGAACTGACTCTCAAAAGCTTATACCTTGAAATATTGTTGGTATCTAACGTGCTCCTTGGTTTGTTCCTCCAATGAGTCAGGGTGCTATCTATGGTTTTCCTCCATGCAACGGTCACATCTAGCATAGATTTTTGTAACTTGCTCTATGCAGGCCTACCCTTATCCCTGCTCAGGAAAATTCAACTAGTATAGAATGCAGCAACTAGAGTTCTCACAGGAACACCCTGGAGGACGCACATTCAATCCACACTCAAACAGCTTCACTGGCTACTGACTGATTTCTGGATCAGGCTTAATGTCTTGTTAAGCACCTTCAAGGCCATATAAGATCTGGGCCCTGCATTCTTAAGGGACCACTTCTCTGCTTATGCTACCCAAAGAGTTTTACGTTCCCTGAATGCCAACAAGCTTGTGATCCCTAGCCCCAGGGAAGCTCATCTAGCATCAAACAGAACCAGGTCTTCCTCTGTCCTAGCCCACATTTGGTGGAATGAGCTACTAGAATAGATCAGGGCCCTGCAGGAATTTTTTTCAGGGCCTGCAAAACACAGCTCTTCCACTCATGGCTCAGTAGTCAATGTTTGAGCACCACACATTTTATAAATCCAAAACTGTGCTGTATTTCTGTATTGTTATATTCAAATGCTGATTCTAAATAGTTATTATGTGCTATGTATTATGAGCTATGAGCTTAAACTCTTATTGTAAACCACCCTGAGTCGCAAGGGTGGGGAGAGGAGAAATGTAACAAAATATATAATGATGATGATGATGTTGACCTTATCAACATCAGGTTACACTATGGAAGAATGACTGGCCTGTGGTCCTTGAGTGATTACCGGGTTCCTCCTGGCTATCGTGGAGGGCTTGGATGGGGCTTACCAGGAGTGGAAGAGAGGTCCCAGGCTATGTTGCCAGCAATGTTACAACATCACTTCCTGCATGTACCAGAAGTGGCATCATCTCATCATAGTGTGGTGATGATCTGGTAATTGTGTAAAATCTCTATGGTAAAAATGGCTTCCACCATAGAGCTTTTGCTGAAATACCAGAGCATCACCACAGTATCACCAATTTAATGGCATTACTTCCAGTACATATTGGTACATATTTCTTTTATGCTGATAGAAATAGTGTGTGTGTGTGTGTGTGTGTGTGTGTGTGTGTGTGTGTGTGAGAGAGAGAGAGAGAGAGAGAGAGAGAATATATATCCATCTGTCTATGTCACATATTCAGGATCTGTTACTCTATCGACTAGTGGCTATCTATAAACTGCTACTAGTCCGTGTTCTGAAATGTCATTTAATTTCCCCTTGCAATAAGCAACACAATTACATCTTTTCCTTGGATGTTTGTCACAGTACTCTTTTATATTTCTGTGGCTTTAAATGAACTTTCTGTCATCATGCATCATTATTTCCCTGCTTTGCTTTTGGGTTTGATTTGTTCCAACATCTGAACAAAGGCATTATTGAAAATTGGGCAGCTCATTTGTTCAGCATCTGCTTTTGTTCTTTGAGAGTTGTACACAGTGTCTGATGAAATAATTTGAATCCAGCAATCCTGGGGAATTTTCTGATAAGGCTGGATAGCATGTTTGATTTAATTGATCTCTTTTGAAAGACACTCCCTTGGAAGGCTTATGCTTTGCACAAATAATGCAGGCTTTGTCTCAAGTTGAGTGTCTTTTGATGTGGTGTCAAGGTCATTTGTAAGGCAAAACTGAGTCTCTGGCAATAGCTGATGGTACCTTCAATGGAGTGTGGGTCATGGTTAATAATATATGTGTACATCTGTACATATAGAGTTACCTTATACTGAATCAGACCATTGATCCATCAGGGTAAGTGTTACCCACTCAGACTGACAGTGGCTTTCCAGGGGTTCAAGCAGAACTCTTTCCCATCACCTCCTACGTGGTCCTTTGACTGGAGATGCCAGGGAACGAATCTGGGACCTTCTGTATGCCAAGCAGATGCTCTGCCACTGAGCCACAACCCATAGGCTTGAATCCTATGAATAAGTTCCATGGATGGTATTTTCTTCCATTGATTATACTGTCTCTTTTACTAAAAATTGCACTTGAACAAGGTCCAATTGAAAACCATGGATTTTGTGGATACTGAGGGCTATTCCGCACCTGAAAAAAGTGAAATTTTTACCTTTTGAAAATGCCATATTTTGGCGTTTTGCATGAGAATGTGAACATTCAGCGTTACAGCAGCAAAATGGAAGCTACATCCTCCATTCTAAAGCGCTTGCAGAGGAATTGCATAAACTGGATTCCCCCTGCCATGTAGCGGGACCAGGAGGAGAGCAGCCAGCAAGCCAATCGCAAAAGACACGTCCATTACCAAAGTGGCTGAAGTAGCAAGATCTCCAGCTCCAGTACCAGCCCTCGAGCCTGCCTCCCTCTCTCTTTATCCAGAACGGGGCTTTCTTTTTAAAAAAAAACTGCCTGGAGCAATGAATAGACATACAATCACCCAGGCAGAGCATAAAATAAACTTTCCCCCACCAGTTTACCCATAAAGCAGGCCTCTTCCACACCAAAAAAAAAAATCAGCCCCAATTTTTTTTTAAGATTCAAGGCTCTGGATTGCAAAAGGTCTTGCAGTAAAAGGAGCCCTATGCATCTACGAACAGATGCATACGCATTTTAATGCATAAGTCTCATTTTTAAAAATTAGCATGCATTGCGGTCCCTTTAAAAGAGGGAAAAAGATGATTGGCCACCTGTCTTGATAGACTAGCATAAGTGAGGAGCGTGTATAGCGCATTACCCTCTTCCACCATTTCAAGCTGGTGTGCAAAATGGCAAGAAGCACTAGACGGCAGCAGATGAGTTAGCAGGTGAGGAATTCCCGGATACACTTTTTTTTTTTTTTTTACCGCTATGCCATTGCACTGGCCTAACACTGCTTTTTAAATTTTTTACTCTGACATTTTAGCAGAAGAGGAAGCACACTACACGGTGAGACTATAAAGAGGCATGGAATGTTTTCCTAGGATCCAAGCCAATAACAGATTATAACAATGCAAACCAACAATTTTTCCTCCTGTGAAGTCACCGGCTGTCATTATCAGGTGTGGGATCATGTTGAAAATAGTGCTGGATAAGTTGCCTTTAGCTCAAAACATATTGGGTTGGCAGATGCAAGCATAAACTTGTTGTTGTTGTTGTCAAGTCATAGCTGACATCTGATGAACAAATGAGTCGCCCACAATTCTCACAACCTATGAATATTTAGAAAGCCTTATTAGGCATGCTGGAGTTTGGGGGATGGAGAAAGCCTAGAGTATGAAGGTGGCTAACTGGAACAGCCAGGATCAAGAAGTCCTTTGACTTCTTGGCTTGCGATCTTATTTGGTGAAACCTTTGAGGTCTTATTTGGTCAAAGGCCCTTCCGGTTCTTATCTTTGCTGGAAAGACTTAGGCTGACTTCCCTGAATATAAGCTGGACATTTTGGCCTCCGAGTCCCTAGGCAATCTTGAAGGGTTACCAAGTGATATTTATATCTGCAGTCTTTAGCATCTTTTGCTCTCCCGCATACCCATCACTAAGCAGACCATGCAGTGTTCCAGCATTTAAATTGCCTTGTTGCTGGGGCACGAAGCCAAACTGCAGTGCACCAACACATTGCAGGCTTTATTTACCATCCACTTATTCTCTATCCACCGGGTCGGATCAAGAGTGGATGACCCTCTTACAATGCAGTGCTAAAGAGAGTAAGAGGCTTGGGAATGGTGTACCTCTGCTTATGAATGCATTTTAAGCCACTGAATATGTAAACAGGCTGCGGTTTATCCGTTTCCTGCATTTTTAATCTTTTGTTAAAAATCACCTGTTTGTATTTGGGG
Source organism: Paroedura picta (assembly GCF_049243985.1). NCBI lineage: Eukaryota > Metazoa > Chordata > Lepidosauria > Squamata > Gekkonidae > Paroedura > Paroedura picta. The sequence continues at coordinate 102,404,394 of NC_135374.1, forward strand.
AATGCCTTGCATATGCATTTTTTGCTGCTAGAGAAAGGGGGCCAGCAAGGCCTCGTAATAGTGATGAAACATTCAGGAGGTGACCACTGACTTCAATGATTCCACTTGGAGAAAATGCAAAGTGGATAGAGTGCTGCCACCTTTCGGCTGTACGCCAAACGGATGCTCTGGTAAAATGCAGCACACAGAGCCCAAATGATTGGCATGTTGATTTACAAGTGACTCGTGATGAGTTTGGAGAGATTCCCTGCAAAAGGAAGCGTGGCCTAGCCTTTCATGACCACAATCGACTACTACCTTGAGCATTATTTGGAAATAAATGGCACCAGAAGAACTTGGAAGTAAATCTAGCTACTATTGTGCTGTATCTCTACACTGCATTTAAAAAAACAGAAACCTTTCTGCCACTTGCACAATCCCTGATTACAGATCCCACTGAAACCACCACGGTAGGAAGGAAGGGGGTTTAGCCCAGGGTTGAGCATCTCCTTGCCATGCAAGTGCAGATTCTATTTCTGGCTTCTCCACTTAAAAGGATTTGGCAGAAAGGATTTGGAGAAAAATCTCTACCGGAGACCTTGGAGAGCTGCTGCCTGTCAGAGTAGTCTGTATTGACCTTGATGGACCAGGGATCTGATTCATCTTCATGACTTCATCGGTTGGTTGCCTTAGCAGCACGGGACATACTTTGAGAGCCAGCACAATGTAGGAATTGAGTGGTGGACTCTAATCTAGAGAACCAGGTTTGATTTCTCACTTCCTTACATGCAAACAGTGACTTTGGGATAGTCACAGTTCACTTAGAGCGTTTCTCACACAGCAGTTCTCTCATAGCTCTCTCAGCCCCACGTACCTCACAGGGTGTCTTTTGTGGGGAGATTCAAATGAGTAGCTGTGTTGGTCTGAAGTAGCACGATAAAATTAGAATCCAGTAGGACCTTTAAGACCAACAAAGATTCATTCAAGGCATGAGCTTTCGAGTGCAAGCACTCTTCGTCAGACTAAGAACTGACCATCAAAAGAACTGATCCTGCGTTGAGCAGGGGGTTGGACTAGATAGCCTGTATGGCCCCTTCCAACTCTATGATTCTATGATTCTATTCCTTATGTGGGGAGAGGAAGGGAAAGGCGTTTGTAAGCCGCTTTGGGACTCCTTCAGGTAGTGAAAGGTGGGGTATTAAAAAACAGCTCTTCTTCTCCATACCAGCACTCCTTGCTAAACCTCATCATAGGAATGAACCATGTAACTTATTCCTGTATCAATATGCCTCCCTTCCATCGTGGTGGCTGGTGTGAGCATTTGCATTGTGATTTTACAGCTCCTATCTGATTTTAGGTATATGATTACTGTACAAGCAGCTTTGGGTATTACCACCACAACACAGGAGATATTTCTCCATGGCAGCACTTGAATTGGGGCAAAAGGACCTGTGAAGTCATGTATCCAGGTGACCGTACTGCAGCTTGTTTGGTTCCAAACACCGAGTTTGAGATTTGTGTGCTTGTGTGGCCTCAATAGAGCAGAGGCTTCGCTGGTCCCAAGGCATGGTTAGATGTTTCCCCTTGCTACCACCACCCTGCTTTTCCCACTCACCTCATCATTAGCAGGGCACATGTCTGTTGAGGACTGCCCTGTTAGTCTCTTAACTCACTCTCTGTCTTTGCTGGGTGCTCGCTGCCCTCTCTGTCCTTTCATTTCTGGAGATAGGTCTTTGTTGCCCTGCAGAGATTTTGGCAGGTCAAGTGATCTCCTGGCTGAGAATGGGGATATTTCCCCAGGGATTGTTCTCTGCTTCTGGAGTCATGCAAGCCACTGGAGTAGCAAGAGAAGTAGTTAGCTTGCTGCAGCCTCTACTAGTACCCTTATTTCCTCCCCCAAGGTTTCTGGCCAGCTATTGTGGGGCAATTAGAGTTGGGAAATTCCTGGAGATTTTAGGGGTGGAGTCTGGGGCATGTTGGGTTTAGGAAGGGTAGGAATTTGTGTATCGTACAATGCCTTAGAGCAGGGGTAGTCAAACTGCGGCCCTCCAGATGTCCATGGACTACAATTCCCAGGAGCCCTTGCCAGCATTCGCCAGTGAATGCTGGCAAGGGCTCCTGGGAATTGTAGTCCATGGACATCTGGAGGGCCGCAGTTTGACTACCCCTGCCTTAGAGTCTACCCTCCAGAAAAAACTAACCTCTGTCACAAGTTATAATCCTAGGAAATCTTCAACATGGCTTCTTTTATACAGTGATGCTCTGTATTCTTGGTGCTTGAGGGGCCACAGTAAGAGGACTTCTTGAGTTCAGGCGCCACTGGTGGTCCTCCTGATGGCAACTGGGTTTTGGTCAATGTGGGACCCAGAGTGTTGCACTGGACAGGCCATTGGTCTGACCCAGCAGGGCTTCTTTAATGTACTTATTCAACATAAAAAAATAGTTTCCCCTTTTTTGTGATGTCTTGCAACAGTTGTTAAGGCAATGCCTCCAGATTTAAGCACCAAGTGCCTAGGGGAGGAAAGCTTTCAATGCAGCTCTTGGAACTGTAATTAGACTTTTGTCTGTTTTTCGGCCAGGGCTCAATGCTAACTGTTCACAGTATACTGACTCAGAGATTTTGCTTGGGGGTAAATGTGATGGTATTTCTGTTTACATTGTATTCTAGTTTTCCTTATGCAGTTCTTGTACTGAGAGATTCTGGCTTTCCTGTCTGTCAAAGGTGTCTGTTTGAATCTATTTATCCCTTCGCCATTCTTGACCTGTGTTTGTTTGTTTATTATATTTAGATATTGCCTTCCCTGAATGCTCAGGGTGGTTTGCATAAAACAGGAACAATACAAATAACTCAGTATTTATATAAATAATAATACAGTGGTAACAGCAGACAACATAGTAGAATGGTAGAACAACGGGGGGAACATTAAGTCAACCAATGCATACTGATGGTCATGTGGGTTGGATGGATCGGCAGTGGTAACTATAGGAAGGAGGGTTAGGGTCCAATGGGAAGTGGATGGTTCAGGTCAACCTCAACCAAATGCTTGGCAGAAGAGCTCCCTTTTGCAGGCCCTGTAGAACTGTTCAAGTTCTGTTAGGGCCCTGATCTTCCCTGAGAGCTTGTTTCACCAAGTGGGGGTCACGATGGAGAAAACTCTGGCCCTGGTTGAGGTCAAGTGAGTTTCCTTGAGGCCAGGTAGTTGGAGGCAGTGGAGCATAAGGGTCTTTGAGGGGTCTAGGCAGAGAGGTGATTCCTCAGGTACACTGGAACAAGGCCACTTATGGCCTTAAAAGTGATAACCAGAACCTTAAGCCTGATCCGGAATTTGATCGGATGTCAGCACAGCTGCTGGAGGACAGGCCAAATGTAGGACCTCAATGGTGTTATGGTGAGGACCCTGGTCACTGCGTTCTGAACCAGTTGTAGTTTCTGGAACAAGGTTAGGGGCAAGCCTGCATACAGCAAATTGCAGAAGTCCAGTCTAGAGGTGACCATCATGTGGATCACTGTGGCTAGGAGTTCTGGGGCCAAGTAGAGCACTAGTAGTTTGGCTTGGCGAAGGTACCAGCTGTACTACCAACATGATCTGAGCCTCCATTGTGAGGGAGGCATCAAGAATCACACCCAGGTTCCTGGCAAAGGGGCCACTGGTAGCTGCACTCCATCCAGGGTGGGTAGATGTGCTTCCTCACTTGGACCCTTACTGCCCAGTCACAGGACCTCTGTCTTTGAAGGGCTGAGCTTCAGATAATTCTGCTTGAGCCACATCATCACTGCTTCTGGGCAGCTGGCTAATGCTTCTGGGTGAGAATCAAGGTGGCAATCCTACAGGAAGAAGAGCTGGTGATAGCCCAGCCCAAACTTCTGCACAACTTGAGCAAGTGGGCACATAAAGATATTGAATAAGACTGGAGAGAGAATTGCCCTCTGTAGGACTCCACATGCCATTTAGTGATAGTTTGATGAACTCTCTCCTAGTGCTACCCTTTGTCCGCAATCCAGGAGAAAGGAGATCAGCCACTGAAGGGTAGTCCCTCTGATCCCTATATCAGCAACACAGTACGCTAAAAGCTCTTGGTCGACAGTGTTGAACACTGCTTGAAGGTCTAATAATACAAACAGAGCTGACCTGCCTCAGTCCACCTGGTTATGGATGTAATCCATCAGGATGACTAGCGCTGTTTCTACCCCATGGCCAGGCCGGAAACCTAACTGAGATGGGTCTAAGACTGAAGCTTCATCCAGGAATGCTGACAGTTTGTCCATGACAGCCCTCTCATGCATCTTCCTCAGAAATGCTAAGTATGAGACAGGATGATAGTTGATGGGTTGGTACAGGTCCAGAGGTGTTTTTTTTATTAATAGCAGGTGAACTACTGCCTATTTAGCCCTTTTGGAAATTCTCCTTTGAGAGTGTTTGAAACACCACGCTAATGAATAAGTCAAATTGGTGCAAGTCTTTCTGAGAAGGAAAATGACAATCTGATAAGGATTTTAAAAGGGAATGACATTTGTTTATTTCTTCCTAGAATACTATTAATCTACTGCAAACTGCAAGGCAAGAGGTGCTGTCTCCTATTGTAGTCATGACATGCAGGATCTAAAAGGATGTAAAATGCACAAGGTAGAGAAAGCAGACAGAACTTTCTCTCACTGTCATGGAATACTAGAACTAGAACTGGGTGCCCAGGAAAAGCCTCTGCCCTGGTAATATTAACTCATGAATAAGTCATGTGAATTTTGCAGTGTGAGAAGGGAGGTATGCTTTGGGGTAGCCATCACCGAAAATTGCAGCAGGGAAAATCATGCTGATGTGGATGGGACTGGGAAGATGCAAACTTTCCCTTTCCATGCATGCCATCCTGTCTTGCTTCAGTCTTCCAAAGACCATCGCAACAAAGCAAATTTGAGACCAATGTCATGAAAGATGGGGAAACTGAAGAGGGCGCACAGAATTACCATAAGCCTAGGGAGACATGTGGAGAGGGGAGACACAGTTTCCCAGTAGCAACTCCTTCCCAGTAGAAGAAGAGTTGTTTTTATACCCTGCTTTTCACTGTCCAAAGGAGTCTTACAGTTGATTATATTTGCCTTTCCTTCCTTTCCCCAGGTGAGACTGAGAGAGCTCTGAGAGAAATTGCTCTGTGAGAACAGTTTCTAACTGGACTGTGGCTAGCCCAAAGTTACCTAGCACATGGAGGAGCAGAGAATCAAATCCAGCTCACCACATTAGAAGCCACTGCTCTTAACCACTACACCAAGCTGTAAAAAAATTGCCATTGCCTGAAAGATATATAGCTACAGTACAGGCAGAAGATGCGGTTGTAGGAGGAAGATGTAAGTCTTTTTTGACTTGCTCATTGACTGTTCTGGGATTCTTTTCCTTTAAATTTGGACCTTTTGGCCAATGGCTTCTCAGAGCAATCCAAGGAGGGAGACACTTGAGTATTTTCTACATGGAAAGATAATTGTATGGTTAATATGGTTTGCAATTTCATAAAAAAAAGGAATCTTTTTGTCTTCGGTGCTCTCTGTGTTTGTGCCATGAAGTGCCAAACAGCCCCACTCCCCATCCCAAGCAGCCTTTTCCTCCAGGGGAATTGACCTCTGCAGTCTGGAGAGGAGTTTTCATTCTGGGGTTTCTCCAGGTCCCATCTGGAGACTGGGATCCTTGAACACTGGCATGGTAGCCATCCTCTGGCTGGGACCTAGAAATCCCAATTCCAAGGTTTCTTGAAGTCTGAAGAATATTTATGGGGGTTTTCGATGGTAAAAAGAGCTGAGAACAGCTGACATAGAGGCAGTAATCGAGAAACCCTCTGTAAGTTCTTTACCAACCAATGTTTTCATGTTTGTATGATAAATACAACTGGTTGTTTTTTTTTTTAATTACTTTGATATTCTGCTGCACTGAATAATGGACAGGCTGAAAGATTTTCAGTTCTTCAAGCAAATTTTGCTATAAATTAAATATTTTCTTTGAAACTGTGACAAGTTTATGAATTATTTGATGTTTATTGTTATTAGCAATTACTTTCACACAGCATTCCTCTTTGTTTCCCAGCTGGAGTCTGGCATTCCTGCACCTCCATGGGATTCAAAGCCAGAGAGTCCCACCTGCAATTCCAGCAAATCCCTGGGTCTCAATCTTTCTGGGACACAGTGCCATAGAGCAGGGGTAGTCAACCTATGGTCTTCCAGATGTTCATGGACTACAATTCTCATGAGCTCCTGCCTGCAAATGCTGGCAGGGGCTCATGGGAATTGCAGTCCATGAACATCTGGAGGACCACAGGTTGACTACCCCTGCCATAGAGTTCCCCCTTCCCAAACAGCCCTTTCATCTCCAGCATCCTGGAGATGAGTTGTCATTGCAGAGCTCCCCCCCAAAGAAAACAGCCATTTACCCCTTGGAAGCTGATCTCTACAGTCTGCAGATGATCTCCGATTCCAGGAGATTTCCAGCCACACCTTGAGGTTGGTGATCCCTGGGTTAGAAATGTTCCTTGACGGATGGAGGTAGAACCTTAAGGATCTCAGGGGGTGCAGGAGAAGGAAAAAAGGCTGCCCACCAGCCCATGGGACCCAGCTTGGCCTCTGCATCTTCTCTGCCTGCCTTCTCCCTCCCATGATTTATGCTTTTGCCATGTATCCAGCCCCCTGGAAGGCCATAGTTCTGTTGTATATTCTAGCACCCGTTGTTTCCCTGGGTACAATGGGCTTTGCTTCTGGTATGACCATATAAGTGATAAATGTTTAACAAATTTAAAAATACATATATAAAAAGTTAATTACTCCCACCCATTCAGGAAATCCTTCCAGGGCTGTCAATGAAACCCTAGCTGAGATCAAACAATCATTTATTCACAGCCATTAACAATAGATACAAAAAGCAAATAAAAATAATCAAACAGACAACACCCCTTCCCTCGCCCCAAAAATTAAATATTAAAATCTGGCCAGCCTGAGGTTCTGATGTCTCTATGGGCTGATCCTGCATTGAGCAGGGGGTTGGACTAGATGGCCTGTATGGCCCCTTCCAACTATATGATTCTATGATTCTATGATTCTATGCTGGAAGTGATTTATTCCATCACAATTAGATCACATGCACAGGGAATCAAAAAGGGATTGAGCCTTCCTGGCTTAACTGGGGAGGACACCTGTTCTTCCCTTGTGCCTCCTGGATTCCCACACTTTGGTGGAATGCTTGCAGTGGGCTAATGACCTTAGGCCCCAGTCATATAGCTGATTTCCAGTGTTAAAGTCTATTTACAACTGCATGGTATTTATCTATCTGCTTTGGAATTTTATCGCGAGACCCCAGTAAAACAAACTTGCATGGGGAATTTGATGGGCCCAGGGGCAGGAGAAGTGGGTATGTTCAGTAAGGGAAATAGTGATCTTGCTTCTTTCCTAAAATAAAACAAACAAAAACTTACGCTTTGTGGGTGATATTTTCTTGGTCGTTCCAGGCTCCAGGTAAGCATGCCTGGCCTTGACTAAGGCCAGGGCCTTTTTGGATCTGGCCCTGACCTGGTAGAATGAGCTCCTGGGTTAACTGCAGGCCCTGCAGGAGCTTTCAGCGTTCCACAGGGCCTGCAAACCGCCAGGTCTATGGTTGAGGCTGGGGGCAGAGAGGAAGATCAGTGTGGCCCCCCCCTGCAGCGGTCAATGTCATCTTGACCCTCTTTTCTTCCCCCTTGAGGTAGGGATGGGGGGGGAGGTTGAGGAGGTGATTTTGCTATGTTGTTGCTGATTTTTGTTGCGTTTTATTGTCCATTTAATAGGGTTTTTTTATTGGACACATTTGTAACATGCCATGAGCCAATTTCAGTAGTGACGGGTAATAAATTGAACAATAATAATAACTGAAAAGGAAGATAAACATTTTCAACTTCATCCAAAATCCCAGCCATAGGAACAGTTGTTCCATCTTTAATCTCTAATGTTTTTTTATATGTTCTTGAAAACTTACAAAACTTTCAAAACAATAGCAAGCATTTAACTTGGATTCACCTCTGCATTTTTGACAAGGTACTCTTAAGTTTTGAGAATGCATGTAAATGTGAAATACATTTCTAAGAAAGTACTCAAAGTAGCGATTTCTTATAATTGACTTTCGCACTGTGTGATTGCACATAAGTGTCCTTAGTAGAATTTTAAATGCCTGCTTTCCCCCTGCATAATGTGGATTCCTAACCTTTTCCCTTTAAATAATGTAAGCACAAAAGCACTGTGAAGCATTTTAATGACAAAGTATTATGGTCATGAGTTTGTGTGTGTGTGTGTGTTGCAAAAAAGTACTGTGATAACAAGGGGCCAAATGAAAGGAACAGAATAATGCATTGCTTTGTCCACTCTGGGAGTCAATCTCTGTGATGCCACCTGTGGGAGTCCACTCTGGGAGTCTACCATCTCTGTGATGCCACCAGTGAACTGAGACTTTCAATCCCAATCTAATCTGTGGTTGCTTATTTATGTTGCCTATTTACTCTTCTCATAAAATTGCCACACAGTTAGGGTTTCTTACTTTGCACAGGAAATGTCTAGAGATTTGGTTGTGATTTGGGTTGTGGGCTCCGTTGCGCTTTGGCAATCACTGAAGCCCGAAGCGGCCAGCTCCACAGCACGGAGGGGAAAGGCAGTGCCGTCTGGCACACCGCTGACATCCCTCCCCTCCATTCCATGCTGCAGCACTGGCTGCTTCGGGCTTAAATAATTGCCAAAGTGGCCAAAGCACAACGGAGCACACAACCCTAGTTGTGATGCCTGGGTAAAGTAAAGGTTGGGAGATGGGTGGGAACTCACCAGGGAGGAAATGCCCTAGAACCGATCCTCTACAATTGCCATTTCCTCCCGGGGAACTGATTTCAGTCTTCTGCAGACCAGTTGTCACTCTAGGAGAAGCTTTCTCAACCAGGGTTTTGTGAAACCCTGGGGTTTCTTGATGGCCCTGGAAGGGTTTCCCAAATGACTGGGAGTTCATTAATTTTCATATAGAATTTAAATTTGTTAAACATTTATTGGATGATATGACCATATACAAGAGCCTCTTGTGGCACAGAGTGGTAAGGCAGCAGACATGCAGGCTGAAGGCTCTGCCCATGAGGCTGAGAGTTCAATCCCAGCAGCCGGCTCAAGGTTGACTCAGCCTTCCATTCTTCCGGGGTCGGTAAAATGAGTACCCAACTTGCTGGAGGGTAAACGGTAATGACTGGGGAAGGCACTGGTAAACCACCCCGTATTGAGTCAGACATGACTCGGTGTTTGCACAGGGGATACCTTTACCTTTACCTTTATCTTTACCTTTATGACCATGTTTAGTCATATTTACCTGCCCCCTTCTTCCCAAATGGCCAATGATGAGCCTGGAGGGGATGGGAAGGAGAGTGGGACCAGGTGAGCATGTACACAGCCATGCTTCTCAACCGTATTCTGTACAATTGCTTCCTGGGGTTTCTTGAAGCTTAAGGAATGTTTCAGGGGATTCTCAATGGTAAAAAGATAGAGAAAGGCTGCCCTAGAAGGACTCCAGGACTCCTTGAGTTTGTTAACCCTGCATGCAATGCCTTATTCTCTACACATAACCCTATGTACATTGGAGTCATAATCCATATTGAGGAAAAGTTCTGCCCTTGTGGATCAGGGGAGGTTGAAAGTATAGCTCATGTCCTCCTTTATTACCCATTTTATTCTGAGGTGCACAATGAGCTAACTACCCCTCTGCTGGACAATCATCACTCAAATTTAGGAAAGACCAGGCAGCTACCGGAAGATGGAAACCACAATTTACAGTGCCAGTGCCAAGTTTCTTGCTACAGCTTGTAAAACCCACCAACTGATAGTGAATTCAGGGCTAGGATAAAAATTACATAATTTTAAACTCAACTGATAATTTGATGGTTCTTGTGCTAAACAGAGCTGGTTCTATTTCTCTAACACTGTAATTTTAATCAAATTCAAATTTCAAATTCAAAAAACCTTTAATTTAAATCTTTGATTATTGGATCTTATGACTTGCTGGCCTTTGACCGTACAATAAATATCTATCTAGCATTGGATTCACACACACAGATGGGGGCACAAATGTGCTAGCTCCATCCCTCGCCCAAACATGAGCACTGGCTGGTGAATAAGACACCTAGATATGTAGGAAGTTTATTCCCTGGCTCCCTTTGATTGGGATCATCTGAAAGGGCAGCATTGCCAGTCACAGGAAAACAGTACATAAGCACCCTATACATCTAGGTGCCATATTCCTTGGGAACTTTTGACAGAGCAGTATTCCCAGTCACAGGGCCCATGCCCATGCACACACACACTCCCAAAAGTCAGCCAGCCTTGGATCTTCTGTGGTGTAGGCAGCGTGGTGATGGTGGGGCTCCTGCTTGGCCTCCACCTTCCTGGTAGGCTGCTTGCTGGCCATTGCTATGGGCAAGGTAAGGTTCCATCCTTTGCTTCCAACACTCCTTTCCACTTGGCTTTTGTTGTCCTTTGGAGCCTCCAGTCCAGTCATGGGCAGGTCTGCTGTTGAGTCCAGGATCCACTGGACCCAACTGTCAGAGGCTGAGAATGGGGCTATGATCCTGGACAGACGCAAATTTATTGTTGTGTCTTTTCTTCCAGCTGACACCAAATCTGCTGCTGCTTTGGTACCAATTTTCCCTTTCCCAAGTCTATATTTTGTTTCTCCTCCATTGAGTTATGCCAGCCAACAGCCACTTGGGCCTTGCATAATCAACATGACACCATAACATTAGGCATCCAGTCAGATTTGGTTCTACATGTCACCTTTTATGAGGAAAGAAAGTGAATGTCCCCTCCTGTTTCAGTTCAGCCCTAATTTGTAATATGCATTCCTCGGGTGCTGTGCATCATTTTGCTCTTATTTCTTTAAGATCGTCATCCTTGGATGCAGAGACATCTGGCAACCTGGCTTGGGATCTCAGAGATGCAAAGGGATGCAGGGAAATGCATTTGGAAACAGCAGCAACAGCAAGCTAGAGAAAGTTTGGTGCCAGTTGCTGTTTGTGTCCAAGTGACCCATTTGTCTGCTACCAAATTCACAAGTGGAGATTAACTTCTTGGAACGGCAGCAAGGAGCAATCCGTAATACGGCCCAGCAAGAGATAAGCACATGAATGCCTCTTTGCTCGCCTGGCAAATCTTGTGAGGTGCAGATCTAAGGGAGCTCAAGTGTAGAAGAGTTACCTCTCCAGCTTCCCTACCATAATCTTAAGGCTTATTCTCTATTCCAAAAATACAAACTCCAGTCCAGAAATGAAATTTACTGACAAACTGCTGGCTCATGCTAGTACTTGCTCCTAGGTTAATCTCTGAGGTTAATGGGATTACATTGAGTTTATAGCCAAACAGCATATATATGGAGTTTGTGTGGGTGTGTTTGCACAGCTGCCTAGGCATGGGGGTGTCTATGTTCTCATTACAGTCTGGGCAATAACAGTAGCTTTAAAAGTGCCCCAAAGATCAGGCAGGCTAGGCATGGGTGTTAAGTGCTGTCATGTCATTTCTGGTTTATGGTGACTATGAATTAATGACTCAATGCTAGCAGGCTTGCTCAGGTCTTGCACTCTGAGGGCCGTGGCTCCATCTCCTGTTGAGTCTTCCTCTTTTCCTAGCAATATTGTCATTTCCTATGACACCTGTCTTCACAGAACGTGACCAAGTACAGCAGCCTCAGGTTCATCATTTTACCTTCCAGAGAGAGTTCAGGCTTGATTTGAACTAGCAGTTGCCCTAAATGTCTTTGATTTACAATTGCATTTAATAGTACATCCAGAAAATGGGTGGAAATCCAACACCACCTTACAGTGAACTAGGACAAAAGGATCAATCCTGCTGTGTTTTCTAGTTCCACTTAATACAAGGTTCCTTTGTCCTTCCTTTTCCTGAGGTCTAATTCACTTAGGCTTATTGCCATCCTTAGGATATAAGAAGTCAAAAGGCCAAGTCTCTCATAGTTTCAATTTAAAAAGTCTCAGCAATTGACGTTGTCTGAGTTGCTAGCAAGTACAGGTTTTCTAACACAAGTCTAACTCCCTTCATTTGGGCATTCAAATTAGGATACACAACAGATGTTTCCACATTAATTACAAATCAGAATCAAATTTACCTAACTGATGGACTAAAGGGATGTTATCATCAAAAGGGCACGCACTTTTGCAACTCATAAATAATTTATTTTGGCAGTCCATAGTATCTGTAGAACTCTTCGCCAGCACCATCTTTCAAATGAAGCAACTGTCTTCCTGTCAGCTTTCTTTATTGTCCAACTTTCACACCCATACATAGTAATGGGGAACACTATGGCATGAATTATCTTGGTCTTGGTTGCCAGTGATGCATCTTTACCCTCAAGGATCTTTTCAAGCTCCTTCACGGCTGCCCTTCCCAGCCTTCATCTCTTTATGACTTCTTGGTTGCAATCTCCATTTTGCTTGATAATGAAGTCAAGGGATAGAAAATCATTCACAACTTCGGTTTCTTCAAAGTCAACCATGAACTCGTGTAATTCCCCAGTAGTCATAGACAGGATATGATAGCGATGTCAGCAGATTAAATGGTGCACATTTTATGTTTTGTTCTTCCCACTTGAAAATGGAAGGAGAGGTAGGATTTATTTATTCATCTTTTTGGTGAATTTGTATTGACTATGTTTTAATTGAATTATTTTATGTAGACTTCAGTTTTGATATTGTAATGTTTGGATGTTTTGATGTTCAGTTCCTTGGGGATCCTACTGGATAATTGGATAAAAATTATAAAAGCCTTTCACTCTTGTATATTCTTAGAATTGGGTTAGTTCAAGTAAATCCTCATGTAATGATACTTTGGACCCCAGCTGTGTCCTTCCTACATAGCTAATCTTTTTTTTTTGGGGGGGGGAGAGAAGAGATGAAGAGACAAGAGTAGGGAAGAAAAGATGCAAAGGAATAGGCAGGGAAGGATGTTCAGGCAATGGAGAGGGGAAAATCTTTAAGTAGGTGGGGATGCCTTGGGAAAAGACTGCCCAACGGCAGGGTTAATTGGGAAACAATAGGAAAAAGAGGACTTAAGGAATGTAAGCTGGTAGCAAGATGTTGAGGATCAATTTCAGGAAGGGAAACAGAAAGGCAGAAGGAAAAGGAGAGGGGTCACATTGCAATTGGCTGGATCTGATGGAGAGTAAGGGTCCTTGATGGCTGGGCCAAACTGGATGACTATTCTCCAGTATCAGGGCACAACAATTTTCTTTGGCCTATTCCTTAATTAATGAATGTTGCTCCCCTAGATAATGTGATTTTGAAGTCTTCTTCTCCCCTTTTAGGCTCTGAGCTGAATTGCTGTTTTAATTTTTTTTCAAAGTGCAGTTTTAATTGCTGTCCTAATTGTCCTGTTTTAATTGCTGTCCTAATTGTCCTGTTGTCATTGTCTTAACTGTTCCTTTTGCTATTTTAGGTGTTGTTTTAATTACGTTCTTAGATGTTTGTTGTGCTGGTATTGTTTGATTTGTATGTTAACTATTATTATAGGGACTGCACATATTCTATTGTAAGCCACTTCTGAAGACTTAGAAAGGTCATTCAAGTAAATAGATGTGTGCAGTAATATATGGCACATGTGGCACATTCTCCAGATGGGTTGACTTCATTGGTTGGCAGTGATGTAAAGAAGAATTATGCTTGGTGTTGAGAAAGACCATTCTAAGTATTTCTTTATTTGATTCCTTGGGGTATTTGCTTTCTGACTTTCTGCCTGAAGGGACCTAGTGGAGCTGACAAAAAACACAACAATAAAATAAATCAGGAACACAAATAACAAAAAAAGAAGAAACAGCTTCAAGGCTGGTCTTACCTAACAAGACCAGCTAAAAGGTCATGGGTAGGGTCACCATGGGTAGGGTCATCCTTGGATCCCCCAGAAGACTTTGAGGGGCATAGAATGGAGAAAAGGACCTTGTTGACATCTTGACATAATTTCCAGCTAAAGCTTGGAAGTGACGTCACCAGCACTCCATGATTTCACCCATTTCATTGGGAAATATCAGCAAAAATCCTAGTCCATTGGTGACATCACTTCTGGGTTTTGGCTGGGAGTAAGATGGATTCATCACCAATTCCCCCTACACTTTATTTTTCTCCTGCAGCTCAGTGGCACATTAGCATGGAATAGGGTGACTTTGAAAGCATAGAAATTGCATCACTAACCCCAGACCACATGTCCCAAGGCTAAAAGTCAAAGGGTCAAGAGCATCTTCTGGATGAACAAGACAAAGCTTAGTCTAACTAGCACTCATGTGCTACTGGCTTGCTGACAGTAAGATCTTCCACAGTTCCCCCTATTGAAAAGTCAGCTGTCGGCAGAAGAGTTGGCACACAAGAATAAACCTTAAGACAAGGTCAAAGCTTATGAGTTTCAAACTTGTTTACTGTTCTCCCTGAACAGTTAGATTATCCTTAATGAAGAAAATTCTTCAAGGAAAGCATACACTTTTGATATTATAACAATGAGTCATACAGCCATCTCACCCATTGTTTGTACATCTCAGTAAGTTTTAAGTAATGCCAAACATTACTGCTCCCCATAATGGCATGTCTTTAAAAACACCCACACACCAATAGCCTCACAGTGCAGTTCTAAACAGAGTTATACTTTTCTAAGCCTCTGGATATAGAAGAGTATAACTCTGCTTACGACTGTGCTGTTAAAGACAGAGATTCATAGTGTCAAGCAAAGTTTGTGGTTCGGAAGGGATATATCTAATACAGTTGTTCTTGGTTAACTTGACCAAGGCAACATTATGTGTAATATTTCATCACCAAATAGTTTATGATGGAAACAAGGGGAGGAGAGATCATAAGTTCCCACTATTTGCTGAGAAAGGGGGAAATGAGGTGTATGTGGAGGGAAGTAAAGCTTCTGCCACTTAACCCAGCTCATATTTCACCATAAAAAATGGAGCGTTATATGGGGGGTATTATCCACACTGGTAAATATGGCATTATATGATGGGTGGCCAGCATTTTAAAGTAAAGTATCAAAGACAATATGGGTTTCAGGGGACTGTACGTATTTCTGCAGTGTGAAATAAACATGCAATTCCATGAAATCAGTGTGGCATGGTAAGGGGTTACAACAACGACAACAAAAAGGATTGTCATTTTCAGATGGGGCTGGAAGGGAACACCATGTGGACCATGTGCACAAAGGCACTGGGTTGTGAAATGGAATAGTTTGTCATACTTCATTTCGGCATTAAATAACCTCTCGAGATGGCTGCCAGACTCGAGCTGAACCAAATGTGCAGTTGTGCAAATAAAGATGAGATTTCTGATGGAATGAAACAGCAGAATTTTTGTGGAAGGCACAGAAAACCTTCTATTTCATTGTCCGGGTAGGTGGGTCTGAGTTATTTTATTGCCTTTTAGCATAGGAAAAAAATAACTGTGGAGCACAGAATAAACAGTTTACATAAATAAAAATGACCTTCATTAGACTGTTGTCACGGGCGGCTAGCTGGATGAAAACTGAACATGCAATACTGCCTTATACTGAGCTGGACTATTAGTCAGCGAAAGTCCAGTACTGTCTGACAAGCAGCAAAGACTGCCCACTTATTCTGCCCAAGGCAAAAAAGAATGTCAACCCCCAGCTCTAATTCATATATCTGAGCAGGGGGGAAATGGCTTCTAGAATTTTCTTTACTGTTGAGGTTGCCAGGAGGTCTCCCATGACAGGAAAAGACTTCCTGGCAAATCCATCTGCTGCCTTCTGGTGCCTGAAAGGGGGGAAGTTCATAGCAGCATTGTGCTGGCTTGCTAAAATCACTTCCAGCGAAAACAGGAAGTGACATGTTGTGATGGGTACTCTAGGATTGTACCATAGAATTTTTTCCACAGCTTAGAGTACCCCCGAAGCCCTGACATCATTACTGATTTTCACTGGAAGTGTGTGAGACTGCCCTGGCTGCCCGGCTGCTAGGGCTCACCCTAGCGCCTGCCTCAGAATGTGAGGTTCAGATTCCCCTTTCAGAGGACACCAAATCCTCCACTATCTGGGAGGGGATGCCATTGTCCAAATCCTCCTCCTTGTCCATTGCAAAGGGCTCCTAGTCAGCTTCCTCTGGGTGCAGCTTATGGCTTTGCCCAGCTGCTGTTGCCTCTGTTTGTTACTCCTCCACCTTCTCTCTCTCTCTCTCTTTCTCTCTGCCTTCTCCTCTCCAACCCCACGGTTCACCACCTCCATAGCCACTTTCCTATGCACCTGACCCCACTCTGCTTTTCCTTCCTCCTTTTATTCCCCCTTTGCTCCCAGATATCCCTGTGTGCCATCCCTCCCCTGAGCTGATAAGAACCTCGACCTTCAACTTGGTGTTTTCTTCCTGCTCTTCCAGGTGCATGGCAGCCTCAGGTCCCACTGGTGGGCCCAGGCTGTCCTGGCAGGCAGGTGGTCCAAGCTGGGACAGGGTCATTATCGGCTGACTGTGCCAGTCCTCCCTCACCGCCACACCCTAGCTGGGTGTCACAGTCATCTGCTCCAGTGGCAAGTGGAGAAACCAGGGATGCTGCAGCCCTGTGGCACAGCATGCCCTGACAACTCTCATCTCCAGCCCCCTGAGGGCCCTGCAGGAATGAAGGAGAATCCAGCCTGGTGAGTCCATGGCTTGGCAGGTTGCAGGGTGGGGGTGTGGGGTGGAGAGGACAAATCCGGCCTCCTGAGTGGGAGCCCCAGAGAGGTTAAACAAAGTGAAATTAAAAAGTCAGCACCATGCTAGTGTGCCAGTTCCTGCCCCCAAATGCTCCCAGGGGATACAGGCTGTAGCCTCGCAACCCTGCCCACTATCAACAATAAAAAAAAACATGGAGAGGAGGCAGCCTACAGCATATCCTAGAAATAACACCGCATTCTCCCCAAACTCTCTGCTCCCCAATCACTCCCTGCCCAAAATCACTTGGTTTTTGCTGATTAAGAGTTGGGAACTCTATGGCGGCATCCCTGAAGCGTCTCAGGGAATTGCTTTCACGGATTTACTATCGAGTGAATTTGGAGCAGAGATTCCGGGGATTAGGAAGAAAACTTTTGTATGATGACTACTGAGCTACGAGCTCCCTCAAATGTGCATTGTCCACCTGCATCAAAATAGACATCGTGGAATTCAATAGGGGTTATATAAGCATTACTCCATGGATGTGGATGTGCATTTGTCATTTGTCATTTATACAGATGGCAGATGTAGGATGAAACCCTTTTGAAGGCTACTCCTCCCTTCCTCCACCCTGTCTCTCTGTCTCTGTCTCTGTCTCTGTCTCTGTCTCTGTCTCTGTCTCTGTCTCTGTCTCTGTCTCTGTCTCTGTCTCTGTCTGTCTCTGTCTCTCTCTCAGCTAAATACTAGCAAATGTTCCTTTTTGATGTGTCTTAGTGCAAAATATGGACAGATACATTTTTAAAAGGCTATGAATTTTATAACTCCCCAAATCGGAGCCAGTTTATTTAGAAATGTAATCAGCTGTACAATCCATCTTTGCTTTCCTACCCTTGGGGCCAATTTATTTTCCCCAGCATTTTGGCAATAATATTCTGGCAGCAATCACCTGCTTTCCAGGATGTGCATGTAACATTTCCCGAGTTCTTTTGACGGCACACAAAGGTAAGTGCTTTAAAAATCAGGAAAGAACTAAAGCTGTTTAATTAAGGAGAATATATTGACGCTTCTTTAACATTTTGCTTCGGCTAAGACGCCTTCCTTGCGTACATGTACTGAAGCACAGTATTGATATTTGCCATTAACTCTATGGATTAGCACTTAATGAGATTGGCGAACACTTTTCATAAACTAGGCAAGTGCTGGTTGGCTTTATATGGGGATCTGTCCTCTTAAATTATTACAGAACCTCTGTAAAGCATATAATAAACCTTCTTCCCCGATTCATGCTCCTCTCTGTGTATAGACATTCCTTGCAGTTACACATTCTTTGACTCTTACAAAACATTTATTTAAGGTAGGTTTATATCATGATGAAAGAAGCCCGTAATGGCATCTCAGAAATGTTGTGTGTAGTTCTGGTGGCTATGTGATTGTGATCACTTTGTGGGAGCTCCCAGTACTAGATATCACCTCTGTCCATATTCAAGGTGATTCTTATGGCTTGTGGTCATGTTATCCCCACTTGTGCCTCTGTCCATCAAATGGCAGCTCTTGGGTAAGTCCAAGCTGCTATTGTCCACAGATCAGAAATCCAGAAACATAGCTAAGTCAATGGTTTTCACAGCCTGCATTTGAACGTGAGGTGCTGATCACTGTGCTCCCACGTACAGAGGGGAAGAAAGTGGCTGGCAACTAGAGACAGGGCTTTCATGGTGATGGCAGTGCCATTCCCCTTTGAGGTTCTCTTGCTTATATCTACCTACCTCATTGACTGGTTTTTTTGGACTGTTTCATGGATTGCTGCTAAGTCAGCTTTTTCACAGTCATACGTGTGAACCTGCCTCTAGAAGGCCACTTACAGATTCACTAAATAAATAAAGGGTGGAAGGGTGTAATTGATGGCTTGTGCGGGGTTTCCCTTGACACTCTTTGTGTGCATTGTTTAATGTCTGTTTTCCCCCATTCCATATAACAATATTGCAACAATTTACCTTTGTCATCTTTTTCTGAACAAAGGCATGTATAGTTCAGAGTTCTGGACTAGGATGTGAGTGGTCCACATTATCAACAGGGGGCATATGGCTACCTGGGGTCCCCTGGCCCATTTGAAGAGGGTCACAGACTGAAAAATATGAGGTGGAGCCCAAAGGGTTTATGGGGGTCCCTAGTAACCGAACTGATGAAATGCCCCTTTTGTCACACATGACATCATTAATTGCTAGAAAGTCCAACCTTTGTCAAGGGAAAGAAAAAGAAACAACGCAATCCATTTCTTTGTGTGTGCTTGTATTAATGCATTTGAGGGGGGTGGACGGGAATGAACACACAGATTTTTCTTGGTGGAATGTACTGGAAATCTCATGGATCTCAAAGTTCAAGGTGTCTCAAAGATAGTGAGTTAACTCTTAACTTGGGTCTTTTTTAGCCTAGCTCATTGCCCAAGCAGCACATCTACCACAGGTGGCCCTGGAACCCAAGAAGAAGTCCTAAAAGGGCCGTGGCCAAAAAAAGGTTGATAGTGGCTCATCTTAATGAATAAAATTATAGACCCACAGAAACAAAGCAGTGTGGAGAAACAACAAGAGCTTAGGAACCTTTCTCTTTCTACTGCTAATGTGAGAAATATTCTTGCTAAAGGAATTGTGTCCATGGTATTTATGTGTCAGTTATACATGGAGTTAGTTCAAGTTGTTGATGAAGTCTGTACCTTGAAGCGTTCTCTATTGAATAATTTTTTTCTTAAAGAATTTTAACTTCCTAGCAGCCTGCTGGAAGGGATGCTGTCTTTCACTTCTTCCCACAAGGGATGCTGTCTTCCTTGCCTCAAATCATTTCCAGTCCCCTATTTGAGGAGGGGGGGCTTTGGGGAGGAATCTACAGGCCCTCACCCCAAAGCACATAGAGTTTGTCTTCCAAGAATAGAGTAACAGTTGTGATTTCTACTACCGATCTGTCATGGTGACACAGCAATTCAAAAAAGGCAATAAGAGACTAGGGTGTAAACTGCACAGAGCTTTTATTCCAACCTCAGATCGATTCAGTCCCTGCCCTCTACACAGAATGCAATTTCCGTTTTGATTTGGGGCGATTTAAATTTTCCTTCTGCAACAAGAAGGATTGATCCGGAGTGACCCTACCTTTATTGTACGATATCTTAGAGTGCTTTTAATGCTCAATATCCGGATTGGGAAACCAAGGTAGAGAACCTCTGATAGGCTACACCTAGTCATGTGACAAACTTGCCTTAAAGGAGAAGCCCCTAATTTCTCTGAACTTCTGTTGGCCTGGATTTTTCCTCCCTCCTCTGCCTTTTTCGATCTTCTCCCCCTCCCCTCCAAGAAAAGAAAGAGGCTCCCTGCCTGGCTCCTCTCCCCCCCCCTTCAAGAAAAGAAAGAAAGAGGCTTGGTTCCCCCCCTTTCTGAACTACCCTAACCACGTGCAGAACACTTTCCTGTTTCAACGGGGGGGGGGGGAGAGGAAGACCCGAGTTCAAAGCAATCTGAATTCAGGAATGACAATGGAATAAAGAAAGTAAGTGCAGACTCTGCCCAGGTTCAGATACTGGTTTTATGATTATACACTTGAAGGAAGTAGCAAATTCACACATTGCAAGCTCCGAGCAAAGCGACTTGTGCTAGAAAGTTGCAAAATTAATGCTGCAAAGTATGCTGATGCGATGAAAGATTCTTACCTACATTACAAAATCACTCAAGGGAAGCCAGCATTTTTGAGGAACTCTTCAGCTGCACTGTCCCCTTGAATCATTAAATAGTTTGGATGCACAGCCTTGTCTGAATTAATTCTATTCTTGAATGATTTATGCTTCCCTTGTTACCCTACCAACAGGGGCAGTTAAGGATCAGCAAATGTTCTCTATTTTGCCTCTTTCAAAAGAAATATATTGTTTTAGAAGAGTCTCAACAATTTTGGTACTACGCTTTTCTTTTTTGGTTTGGTAGATTATATTGCCAAAGGACACTGATGACTAGGGTTGACAACACCAGTCTGGGAAATGTCGAGAACTTTGGGGGGCAGGGTAGAATCTGAAGAATAGGGGTGAGAACAGAACCCGGCAAGGTATCACGCAATGAGGTCCACCCTCCAATGCAGCCACTTTCTCCAGGGGAACTGATTTCTGGAGTCCAAAGGTCAGCTGTAACCATAGGAAGCTTCCCGGTTCCACCGGGAATGTGGCAACGCTACAACTGGGAAAATAACATATTTGCTGGAAACTTGCCTAAAGGAGACAGATATGGCTGTGGTTTCCTATCCTCTCCAAGAAGAGGACAGAAGTTGACCGCAATCATAATCATAACACATACATCTGAGATTTTATTTCAAGCATGTTTTGTGTTGGTTGTTCTGGGCACAGATTTTGTTTTCCCTGTAATGACAAGCTATGGAGCGCATGACTGTCTGAAAGCTGGGAATTTGTAGGTGGAGTACAGACATATTGGGCGGAGGTAGTTGTCAATAAATGTCCCCATAGAGCTACTGCCTGGATTGTGAGAGATTTGCCCGTTGCATTTGGAGGTCTTGAAAATGAAATGGGAAGCCCTGCTGAATGCAAGCATGCCTGCTGCTGTGGTTTGGGAAAGCTGCCAAGAGACACTTTGCATTTACCTTGGAAGAGGAGTAATTAACTGCGGCAAAGCAAAGCTGTAGCCCTGAATGGCTCAATATTTCAGTGAAGTGTGTGTTTATATCTTCTATAGATAGGGGCTCACTTTGCTACAGTGTCTGAAGAAGTACCGCCCAAGTGTTCAGGTCTGAAAAGTAAGAGGTGAGATTGGAATCTGCCTAATTGGTGCAGTTTGGTGCCAGTTTGGTGTAGTGGATAGGAGTGCAGACTTCTAATCTGGCGAGCCGGGTTCGATTCTGCACTTCCCCACATGCAGCCATCTGGGTGACCTTGGGCTCACCACGGCACTGATAAAACTGTTCTGATGGAGCAGTAATCTCAGGGCTCTCTCAGCCTCACGCACTTCACAGGGTGTCTGTTGTGGGGAGAGGAAAGGGAAGGCGACTGTAAGTTGCTTTGAGACTCCTTCGGGTAGAGAAAAGTGGCATATAAGAACCAACTCTTCTTCTTCTTCTAATTCCCTCAGAACCATTTTCCCCTCCACGTGTGTTCTGTGGCAGGAGGGAGATTCCTGGTACTTCTTCAGAGGAAGGAGAGGGGGCTCAGCAAATCCTTCAAAGCTCAACATTTGACTCCATTTGCACCTTAAAGACCAACAAAATGTCCCCAATATTCCGATCTAACAAAGGGATCTTTGACATTGCACGTGAAGCTACTTTCAAGGCACTTTAATATTAACACGCCGAAAAGTCCATCGCACATGGAAACTTATTTATTTATTTGTGGTCATTTAGACCAGTTTAACCGTTGGCTTTACAAGTAAGAAACACAAGATATTTCAGTTCGATAATGTACCACATATAGCGCAGATGTGCAGCTGAAAATTATCCCAAAAGTATACCGGTAAAAACAAAACAGCAAAAACAAAATGAAAACATTTAAAATAATGTTAAATGATCCACCACACGTGCTGGGTGAAGAAATGGAGGGCTGCTGGGGAAGGGTGAACTGGGGGCACCAAAATCAGGGAGTCAAAGTAATGTAACGGCTGGTGAAGCTAGAATTATGTTGCGTTCAGCAAATGCATTTAAATTCATTTTACTTTTAAGACAGATCTGCACTGCAGCCACTAGGGGTGCAGGGAAGGCTGAACATACCAAACTGCAGGAGCTTTAACTATCTGCTCACTGTGCCTTTCTTCACATTTCATTCCTACAGAGTTGAAGTAAGTGATTATTGTACTGAATGAAAATCTAATACCCTTTTGCACCTGCTGTTTTGCTACTTGTAGGTGATAAAACTTCTAGTTATATGACAAAGGATGTAATCTGTGCATGCATTCTTAGAGGAATTATCTCCTTCAAGATTGTTTCTGCCATCTCCTGGCTGTGTGTGGTGATACTTATTCATGCTCAACAGGAGTCATCTTAGGCCTCCTTCCCACAAGCAGGGAATGATATGACAAGCCTGACTAAGAATTTGTACTGCATCATGATGCAAGCCTGATTGCTCCTGTGCGCATAAAGATTTATATGTGGGCAAGATAGATTCTAGCATGCTTTCCTCTTTGCATACTAGTTTCCAGGCGTAAAAAGACTATGCTATCATGACAACATTAATTAGTGACATGAAATGATTTGCACAGTGTTTTTGTTGTTGTTGTTGTTATTATTATTATTATATTTATAATATATAAATTATATATTTATATACCGCCCTCCCCGAGGGCTCAGGGATGGTGGAAACCCTTCTATCATAGACTTTTCAAGGGAAAAAGGCCACAAGGCAACCCAATCCACACTTAAGCTTATGGAGATCAATGAGATGGAGGAGACTTCACTCTTCTTTGGATTGGGACCAATAAATATGGGGACAAGTGGTAGTTGAGGAACAGGTGAAAGGACGGTGTCTAGTCTTACCACCCGCTGGACTTTCTAATGGACTATTGGTGTCTCAGCAATACTGTGTTCCATACATTTGCTCTGTACACTATGGTGGCAGTCCTCCAAAGTGGGGCATGTGCTTCTCCTGTTAGGTGTTATGGATCTGGTCTCCCACAAAGATGTGTGCACCACAGGGCCTCGGTAACATAACAAGAACTATTTTAGTCAGCCATTTTGAACACGACCTTATAGAGAAAGGGAAACAGATAAAGCACTTTACTGCCCCCACTGGTCTACAAACAAACTGCATTTCTAATACCTATACTACATCCCCCTTCTTTTAAACTGGCATCTCAGATAAACAACAACTTTCTACTGATTTCATACTGGTCTGAAACCATTGCCTTCTATTTCTCCTGTACACCTTTCCTCTGTGTGTGGGCACTATGCATAAATGTGGCTTGTACACAATAGCAACAACCAATGCTGTTCCCTGTGTCAATCTATTTGTACTAATACCGAATCTCCCTCTTTTCGGATACATTTTTTTTCAGAAACATTTTCAGTAGGGGATTTGCATTCAGATAAGCCTGGGTATATGTTGGCTTCCTGAATGTATCCATATTTTCTCAGAAAAATTGGGGAAAATATCCCAAGAAAATCCCAGATATATTTGGGGATTTGTGATAGATCAGAAAACTGGACTGCAAGAGAAGCCAGCCCCAGATGCTTCTGTGCCTCAGGGGAAAGTCTGCTACCTTCAGCACAGCAGATCCTGAGGCCAGCTTCTTTTGCAACATGGTTTAAACTGCCTGGAGGAGAAGCCATGGGTGATGGAATGTGCACTTGGGAATGGAAGAACCCACCTTTCCTTGGGAAAAATAGGAATCTCACCTTTTCCAGTTGTGGTGTGCTTAGGGCTTCCAGAGTTATATTGGTCTGTGTATTGCTTATCAAGTCTGTTTCAGCCAGAACAATTAAGAGCTTTGTATCACTGCTTCAAGAAAATGCTTTTGCTTATATGCTGAGTGTGTGCATTGGAAAAATCAATGGGGGTCTACCATCACTGTAGTTGCTCCTCCCAGACCATGTAAGTTTGGAGACAGGGATCTCAGTCTGGATGGTACATATGGATGCTCCTCTCTTGCTATAAAGAGGATAATCATGCTGGTCTACTTGACAGAGATTTTGTAAGAGATAAAATGTATCTTGCCCTCATGTGAAAAACGGCAGCCTTGCCAAGTTCCATTCTCTTGCTCTTTTGGATGGGTAGTATCCAACCTGGAATAAAATGCAGGATACTTTATAGATCGGTATTTATGGACTATCTCCTTGCATGTACAAATCTTAACCAGCATCATGAAAGAACACCCCTCGCCACTGACACCAGCTTTTATTATTAAGAGTTTCTTCAAGGATGATGAAGAAACAGCGTTACTAATTGGGCCGTGCCTGCCCGTGGTGGCATCGGAGGGTTTAGAAACATATTGATGGGGTTTCAGGTGAAGGTCTATGAGTGGTACTTCAACTTTAATTTAAAAAAAAAAGAACCCACTAATATTTTTGTCTTCTAATTTCCCCTGTCTCTGTGATTTTGATACTCCATTTAGCCTAACTTTATGTCAAGAACACTTGGAGGCTCTTATCTATGCTGAAGTAATTAAAGTAGAGTAGAAAATTGGCAAAAAGCTCTTCTCAGGAAGTCCAGGACTAACCCATTTCAAATATTTTTGCATGAAGAGAATAGGGAGAGCTAATTAACCAACTGTCATGTGTCATTCCAAGCTCTTTCACTGTTATAAATGGGTGAGTGTTAGAAGATTGTCCAATTATGAAAGCCAAGCAAAAGACAGCATTTTTTTTGGAGGTGGGGGGGACAAGGAATTTTCAAATGCTGCCATCATTTGACAGCAACCTACAGAAAACAAGATTATGTGTCAATGTCACCTGTATTTACCTTGTTGTGTTGAAAAATAATTGAGCAAAAGTGATCCATTTCAGGATAAATAGAATTTGAAGAGAGATGAGGTGAATATCCCCCTCCGCACAAACACTTCAACCAGGGCCAAACTCCTGTTCTAGAATGCAGCCTGTTAAATACATTGACAGTTTGAGAGTCCTTAGCAACTCACCTAATATTATGTTAGTGAAGGGATGAACACCAGGAATTAAGTGTTCCTCTTGGAACTAGTGCCTAAATTTCCATTTATGTTTATGGCATTGATCCAGGACACTGGGATATTGTTCCACTAACAGTAGGACTTCCCTCCAATTCAAGCTGTGTGCTCCTCTTCAAAAGTCTCCTGCCCCAGTGAAATGCACTTGATGGGAGAATCTCCTATCTCTTGCCATAACCAGACTTCATAGAGGAAAGAAAGTCATTTGTTGAAAAAAGATGAAGATTAGCTCATCAAGGGGTCCTAGTAAAGAATGGAGTCTCAGGCAAGTACCTTCCCTTATTAACCAGGGCTGATTCTGCACTTACTTTGTTTATTCCATTGTGGATCCTGTTGGATTCAGATTGATTTGAACTCAGGTCTATCCCCTCCCCTCCCCATTGAAATAAAAAGTGTTCTGCACATGATTAGGGAAGCTCAGAAGTGGGGGAGCCAAGCACAGAAGTGGGGGAGATAATTGGAGACAACAGAGCAGGGGGAATAAATCTATGATGAAAATCTCTGCCAAGGGAAGTTAGGGCTTCTGGAGCCTCCGCTGAGAGAAGTTTGGGCTTCCCCTTTAAGGAAAGCCTTGCAACCTCGGAACCAGAAACTGACACCTTGGCTAATCAGGGCTTTTCTACAGCTTTGGATGCTCAGCAGCAGTTATTTTGGGAAAAGTCGAGAGCTGCGCCTTTACTCATGCCAATTTTTCAAATATCAAGAGTTATATCCACTCCAGGATATCATGAGGAAAAGGTAGGGTCACTCTGGATTAATCATGCTTGTTGCAGATTAAAAAATTATATTGCCCAAAATCAAAATGAAAATCACATTCAGTGTAGATGGCAGAGACTGAATCAACCCGGGTCTGGAATAAAAGCTCCATGCAGATTCAGCCCAGATTTGACCAGTACCTCTCCATGCCAACCATTTAGGCCTGAAAGAGTCTTGTTGAAGGATGGGCTTCCCAGTCTCAAAAACCGGAAGATAGCTACCTAGGCAATGGGTTTAAGAGCAAAACCTATGACACAAATAGTCGGACACAGTCCGGAACCTTCAAAGACTAAATATTCCAGTGATACTGAGCAAGGTGCCAGGTGATGCAGCAAAAGTGAAACACAATATATAGGCAAGAGAATTGGCAAACATCAATCATGATTTGACAGTTTTTGCCAGTGGAACATGCTGCCATTATCACAACAGTATCATCGGAGCCATCCTACCATCAACAATGAAGAAGAAGAAGAGTTGGTTCTTATATGCCACTTTTCTCTACTTGAAGGAGTCTCAAAGCAGCTTACAGTTTACTTTCCTTTCCCCACAACAGGTACCCTGTGAGGTAGGTGAGGCTGAGAGAGTCCTGATATTACTGCTCGGTCCATGCTGTGATGAGCCCAAGGTCACCCAGCTGGTTGCATATGGGGGAGCACAGAATCAAACCCAGCTCATCAGATTAGAAGTCCGCACTCCTAACCAATACACCAAGCTGGCTCTCAATGAGTAGGATTTTAAGTACCCTGTTGTTTCAGCAAGCACACATAAGTATATGCTCAGTACCTCTGATTAAATTGATAGGATCTTCACAGAGAAGAAGAGCTGGTGTTTTATACCCTACTTTTCACTACCCCATGTAGTCCCCAGATGGCTTACAAACACCATTTCCTTTCTGTCCCCACCACAAACACCCTGTGAAGTAAATGGGGCTGAGAGAACTCTAAGAGAACTGCTCTGTAAGAACTGCTTGAGGAGAACTTTGAGTATCCCAAGGTCACCCTGCTGGCTGCATGTGGAGAAGTGGGGAATCAAACCCAGTTCTTCAGATTAGAGCCTGCCACTCTAATTACCACACTGTGCTAATTCTATATTTAACTGCCTAGATAATAACTAAATTGTCGGGTTCTACTTATTTTCCCCTTCCTGCCACCAAAATTTTGTCATGTCCCCATATCCCCCAGGAGAACCATTTTCATGGAGACGAGTGGGCTTCACTGGTACAGTAGAGTCGGAAGACTTTCATTCTACTAATTAGTCCGGTTCCAACCCTTAGGGTTTGGGCCATCTTAGTCCCCAAAATACTCTGCACATAAATATGACTTCTTCTGCCTTAGTTTTTGTTCCCTTCCTCTTGCAGCCGACAGGAGTTTTGCTTTGGACTTTCCGCATATCTCAGAAAGAGAGATAAGCAAAAACGACGTCTGTATTTCTCTGGAGGTTTCTGCTTCTCTCCTCCACAATTTCAGATCTCTGTGAAAAGTCTGCAGACTTTCAGATAACTTATCTTGAAGGAGTTATTATCATAAACTAAATGCACACGAGGCTATGCAAATATAATGTTGGATACAATCAGTGTTTCTGTTGGAGACTAAAGAAGGAGTATTCCCCTTCGATTGCCCCAGACAGATATGCTGGGAAGCTGCTGACAGGGCTTATCAAATTGCCACCTTTGTAGGCTCTGGGCCTGTGGAGGCAATGGGCAGCTGAGCAGTCTTTGGTTGAACTCCGACCAATTGGCTGGCCTTAATTCTCCTTATTTTTGTTTTGTTATTCTTTTAAATCAGGGGTAGTCAAACTGCGGCCCTCCAGATGTCCATGGACTACAATTCCCAGGAGCCCCTGCCAGCATTCGCTGGCAGGGGCTCCTGGAAATTGTAGTCCATGGACATCTGGAGGGCCGCAGTTTGACTACCCCTGTTTTAAATGTTCACAACTTGAGACTCCCTTATAGGGAAGTGTTCATTCTTCCAAATAATATAACGTATGAACCAAACAGTAGCCACCAAAACAGGTTCCGGATCAACTATAGAATTCTATTCCCCATTTTCAATTTCTTTCTACTTCAGTGGTATTATTTCAAATACAAAGTGCCTCTAATTCTTTCAGCTGTTTCATATACAATGTCTTGATGGGCTCAAACTTTTGGGGAGGTTTTCTAACAGCTCATGGGGGATTTTCAAACCCTGTGAGCTGTTAGAAAACCTCCCAGTGCCAGGAAGACTTGGGCCCCCCGCTGGCTAGCCAGTTCATCAGGCTTCCCTGCAGACCTACCCTGAGACACTCTTTTATCAAATAAGGTCTGTCGAGCCAAGGGGGTGTGTGGGAATTGTTGCCACTGAAGGATGAGGTTATATAGGAAATGCAACATTGTTTTAGGGGACTTTAATACTACTGATTGTTACCCACCACGAGTCACTCTGTGAAAGTGGTGGGATTTAAATTAAAATACAAATATACGAGAAATTCTAGTTCTTGTGACTGTAGAAGTTCAGCAGATAATGATTACTGGTTTGTACAGAGAAGACATGGCAAATGAGGAGGGTACTTGAGGATAAGTGTCCAATGGAGAATGTGCGCTCAGAATAGTATGAGGACAAATTGCTGTAGCTCAGTTTAATAGGGACAGTATCAGACAATGGAGGGGGGGAATGATCCAGCATACATTGCTGCTAGAATTGAGCGGGGGGGGGGGGTTGCAACCATGGATACCATCTTGGAAAAACATCTTATGAGATGATTATAAAAAATGGGGCGTTTAACTTAGGCTGAAGCCACACATTACTGGATTTTGCACTGTCATTTTCTGATGGTAATCATTTACAACTGGCTGTTGTCCTATGTCGAAGACCGCCAAATTGCAAATTAATGCTGTAGCACAGTGCTAGTGCACTTACAATGCACAGTTGCAGCCTTATTTTCACCCCAAGTTGAAACTCTACAAGATGGCTGTTTTTTTAAACTCCTTGGCATTTTAAAAGAAAAGGGTGTCGGTTGATTGATGCTGTTGTACATCGTCCAAATAGAGCTCTCTTCCCATTGTTTTTTACCCCGGTCCTTTTTTCCAGATTTCAGAGTCCCCCACATGCCAATTTTATCTTTCTTCCCAGATTCCTTTTGCTTTCTCTTGCTGCAAACGGCTTTTTGAATGTGTCCTTGTAACAGTTAATATAATGCCACAGTGGACTAAATTACTGGCAAATTAACTTTACATTCAATGATAAATGCTTAATTAGGCACCAATTCAAGTGTTTGACAATGTAAGCATTTCATAAATACTGCTTGCCTGTAGAAAATGATCGGTTGCCCAGCATTCATGCACAGCACTACATAACTAATCAGCATTTCAAGGAAAGAAGTATTTGTACAGAGTAAACTTGTTTAGTTAAGATGAAAATTGCAAATGTTGCCACTGGCCAATACACCACATGGTAAAGACTAATTCAGAATATTACATACTCTGTGGGAAAATCCACATGTGTGCATAGGGAGCTCCTTATTAACAGAGAATGGGGAACATGGGGCTTAAATTGCTACCAAATTCTCTGGAGAGAGATTGAGAACATAAATCTCAAGAGCCAACAAAACTTTACCCAAGATAAGATTGAAATCAAGAAAAACATCTGAAGAATTTGGTGGTAAACCCAAAAGGGCTCCAACGGTTGCAATCGAAAAGGAGGCCCCGGTAAATAACATGGGACTTGCTTCTGAGTACAGTTTAGGATTGCTCCCAAAGAAACCTATGCTTCACCAGCCACTATTCTGTTTTCCCCACTAAATGATTTTAAATGTACACATTTCAGGGTTTCTCAGGCCAGCTAGGAATGAGTACAGACATTTGACACGGGAATTGATATTGTTCATGAACAATTTTGTTTGGATTTTGAATACTGTATGATAATGGCACATGTTAGAACGCATTCTTCGATTTGATAGCTGCTTCTATTCTAGTGTCCATCTCAGATTGCCTGGGAAAAATTAAATTCTTCTGCAAAGCAGCACAAAATCCAGGCAGATATACCTCCCATACTATGCACATTCCATTAAAAAAAAAAAAAACAGACTACCCCAAATTCTGCTTTAGACATGAAACAGTGGACTCTTGCATATTATGAGATAGATCCTCATTGGGAAATATTAGAGACTTAAGCAGGTTTAATCTTAAACAGGCCTGTCCAATAAGATTTGCCACAGAAACACAGTTTTAGGATTGGACTACGTGACACCTCTTCTCAACTCACGCAGAATGCCTACCACCCTCTTAAATCTCTCTCAGGTTATAAGGTATATTTAGGGCAGGATGTCACTACCTACTTTGCTTATCACTTTTAAAACATTTAGAGAGCCATGGCTATTTCACCTCTCAAGTCTTCTCTCTCCCAGAAACTCTTCAGGCAGGTTAGCCAAGCTCCCTTGAATACTAATAGAATAGAATTCCGATTGAATAGAATTCCAATCTTCAAAAAAGGGAGGAAGGATGACCCGGGAAACTACAGACCAGTGAGTCTGTTGTGGGGATAATAATGGAGCAGATATTAAAGGGAGCGATCTACAAACATCTGGAGGACAATTTGGTGATCCAGGGAAATCAGCATGGATTTGTCTCCAACAGGTCCTTTCAGACCAACCTGTGCAGAGTCTGCACTTACTTTCTTTATTCCATTGTCAATCCTGTTGAATTCAGATCGCTTTGAACTCGGGTCTTCCTCTCCCCCCCCCTCCCCATTGAAACAGGAAAGTCTTCTGCATGTAGTTAGGGTAGTTCAGAAGGGGGGGGGGAGCCAAGCCTCTTTCTTTCTTTTCTTGAAGGGGGGGGGGAAAGAGGAGCCAAACAGGGAGCCTCTTTCTTTTCTTGGGGGGTGGGGTGGGGGAGAAGATCAAAAAAGGCAGAGAAGGGAGAAAAAATCCAGGACCGACAGAAGTTGAAAGAAATTAGGGGCTTCTCCTTTAAGGCAAGCATGTCACATGACCAGGTGTAGCCTATCAGAGGTTCTCTACCACAGAGCTTTCTTTCCCAATCTGGATATTGAGGATTAAAAGCAGTCTGAGATATTTCACAATAAAGGTAGGGTCAATCCTTCTTGCTGCAGAAGGAAAATTTAAATCGCCCAAAATCCAAACGGAAATCGCATTCTGTGTAGAGGGCAGGGACTGAATCGATCTGGGGTTGGAATAAAAGCTCAGTGCAGTTTACACACTGGTTTCCTTTTTTGACCAAGTAACAGGTTTGCTGGATTGTGGAAATTCAGTTGATGTTTACCTGGATTTTAGTAAAGCTTTTGATAAGCTTTATCCCTCGCTGCGGCAAAGCAGAGTGGAACCTCTCCGCCCCAGCTGTATGTCCACACACAGAATGCCGGGGCAGATCATGTCCAGTGGGGGAATCGTCCCCTATTCATATATGGGAAATGGCGGGGCATGCTGCCCCTCCACAAGAAACCAGAGGCGGCCTGGTATGGCCACCACCATGCATAATGGGATTAAATGTTCTTAGTGGATGAGGCCATTCTTTCCCTATCTTTAAACCGCCCATGGCGCCACGGGCGCCACGGACTATATAATTCGGTAAGGGGGGTAGAGGTGGGATTAGTCCGTGATGAGGAAGGGTCCGGATTGGACCCTTCCTCACGACAGACAATCGGAGGGACCAATTGGCAGGCGCAAAGCGCCTGCCGATTGGCCCCTCCGATTCCCAGCTCCAGGAACTGCAAGCCGCGCGCAGCGCGGCTCGCAGTTCCTCCCGGCCTGACGCGGCGAGAGGCGCGAAGCGCCTCTTGCCGCATCAGGCTGCCGACCCAGGGAGCCCCCGATTCCCAGCTCCAGGAAATGGGAGCCGCGCGCAGCGCGGCTCGCAGTTCCTCCTGGCCTGACGCAGCGAGAGGCGCTTTGCGCCTCTCGCCGCGTCAGGGCGCCGACCCAGGGAGCCCCCGGCAGTCGCGCGAAGTGCGGCTGCCGGGGATTCCCTGCCTGGCGGGCTGACGCGGCGAGAGGCGCAAAGCGCCTCTCGCCGCATCAGCCCGCCGCCAAACAAACAAGCTCGCCGCCGCCGACCAGCCTGCCGCCAACCAGCCCACCGCCGACGACTGAGGTAGGACCTAGCGCCCGCTGCATTCCCCTGCAGCGGGCTTGATTACTAGTTCTTAGATATTCCGGGAAAGTGGAAATTTAAAGACATCATGGGAAATGGAAACTGAAAGCACAATGTTCCAATACTTCATCAGAGAATTAGAATCATAGAATCAAAGAATAATAGAGTTGGAGAGGACTTCATGGGTCATCTAGTCCAACCCCCTGCACTATGCAGGAGATTCACAACCCTATCACTCATCTAGTTGATTTTACCCTGAATACAAAGGCCATCTGAATATGGAATACGGCTGACTCTGTCCTGTAGTACTTTAGAACAGGGGTAGTCAACCTGTGGTCCTCCAGATAACCATGGACTACAATTCCCATGAGCCCCTGCCAGCAAATGCAGGAGCATCTGGAGGACCACAGGTTGACTACCCCTGCTTTAGAGGACATGGCATCAAGGCGAGCTGAAGTGAATGCTCACAAGGTGGGGAGGCCGTTAGGTCTGTCATATATAATGGCAGAGTCTGAGGAAGTAAGATACCAAAGAGTTGACTCAAACTGACTCTGTGAAAGTGCATCATTGTGCTGTTGCAGTCCAGCCCAGAAAGCTGAAAGTGTCTTTGCTTTCCCTATCAAGGAAAAATTGCCAGTTCTAAGCCCTAGGTGCCTTAAGCTAGTATCTACTTTCTTCATCCATTATGACTGTTAAGCATCTTGTTTTAGATAGGACAGGAGGCCTTTAGCTCCCAAAGGGGGGAAAAAAATAAGCCTTAGCCTTAGCTTAAAAACGCTGAATGATGCTCTGGCTTCCAGTGACTTTTGGCTGAGTTTAGCTCTGAGAGATAAGTCTGAGATGTAACAAGGCACTCCTCCTGATAAGGACCCTATAACTTATCTGGGGTACTATTATAGAGTTGAACACCTGAATTGTACCAGGGATAGATCTTCCCCTTCCAAAGAAGGTGCAAGATACCATTCCATAAGCAGGCTTAATCTTATCAGGAGCAAACTTGTGCTGGCAAGACCAAGAGAAATTTGAAAGAAAGGGGGAAAAAAATCGCAGGTAGCAGAAATTCCTGACTGGTTGAATGTCTGGGTTCATTATAGTCCATAGAAGCAACATTCAGTAACCAAGTACTATCAAGCTGTGAATAGGGATGCATAAGCTATAAAGCTGGTGGGGTTTTCTTTGTTGTTGTTGTTGTTTATTTAGCTTCTGTTTGGTTTCGCATAACATTTCTATGGTCATTGGCTAGTACTGTCAGGGACAACACTCTTGGTTCTATTCCCTCTCCCCATATTTTTAGGGAAGTCCCTAAATGTATTGTTTCCAATGTATCTTATATGCAGTGGTACAAATTTACACATTGTTCTTCCTCTCACACTGTGAAGCTGAACTGATATATTTGTGGACTTTCTCATCTCTGTGTTCTTACAGCTGTGAGCGATTCTGTATTGTTGTTTTTAAATATGAGAGATGGGTGAGAAGGGGCATCTTTATTTTAATAAGAGTGGATCAGCTGACCAGAAGAGCTAAATCATGACTCTTCCACTACCTTTTCTCCCAGCCTTCCTTACAGGATGAGTGTCCCAGTAAGGTACAGAATGTGAGGGACAGGTTTTCTTT
Organism: Paroedura picta; assembly: GCF_049243985.1. Taxonomy (NCBI): domain Eukaryota; kingdom Metazoa; phylum Chordata; class Lepidosauria; order Squamata; family Gekkonidae; genus Paroedura; species Paroedura picta. Next base: position 102,438,119 of record NC_135374.1, read on the forward strand.
CACTTCATGTTATGCCCCATTTTTTGTTAAAAAATTAAACTCATCTTATTCCCCTTACACCTCTCATTGGTTGATAGGCTCCATTTTTAAAGGGAGACCCCACTTCGGTCCCTGCTTGAGCCATGAATGGTGATACCCATTATGAGAGCGATTGAACTCAAAGATTCAAGCATTGGAATTAAAATTTGAAGGAATATAAATAATCTTTGGTATGCTGATGACACAACCCTCCTATGAGAAACTAAGGAAGGCCTAGAACAGCTGATTATAAAAGTAAATGCAGTAAGCAAGATTTTTGGCGCTTTCTTGAACACTAAAAATGCAGGCCTTTTTGGTCCAGGGGGAAGCGCAGGTAGGAACTCTGTTCCTCCCCAGCCTCACCAACCTCTCTCTTGGCAGCAGGCAGGAGCAGACTGGCAGCGATAGCACCAAAGTGCCCCTGGCTAGGTTGGTGTGGGTGGGTGGAACTAGTCCATGGGCCAATCAGAATGTGCAAGTGAAGTCCAGATAGGATCTGCCTAGGAGGGCCCTGCCCAATTATTATAACAGAGAAAGCTGTTACAGATATGATTAAAGAAGCCTGTTTCTTCATACATGGATGTGTCTTGTAATGACCTCTTGTCTAGAAATATATAAACCCTGACATTCTCTGGGGGCACGGGATTAGGAGTGGGAGAGAGAGAAAGAAGCTCCTTGAAAGATAAAATAAGTGATATGATGTCACTCTAGAAATTTCAAAAATCTCTATGTTAAAGCCACAATGTCACTTCTTGGAATCATAGCATTCCAAGAAATTCCAAAATAGCTGTGGGCTGATGTTCAAATGCATTCCAAGAAATTCCAAAATAGCTGTGGGTTGATGTTCAAATTCCTAGAGCGTCACAGTATTAGCTCTTGTTGTGAATCACAAATGGACTTATCTGTGCTGTTTTTGTCTCATTTTTATCTTGCCACATGATTAGGTGGGGTGGGATAAGGTCCTCTACCATTACAAGGTAAAACTCTATTTGTTGATGGGTCTCAGTGCCTCTGCCTCCTTTCCTTTCCCACCCCTACTTACCTGGCAGTGAATGTGTCAGATAAAGGAAGGCCTCAAGCCAATATAATTCATTGGGCCTATGGGGAAGAGGGCAGCTGGAGTGTGCTGAAGGAGTGGGAAGATTGCCCAGCTCCCATTTAGCTTCTGATCATTGGGAGGGTATGCAGTTCTGGACTTTGGCATCGGCTTGGTAACACTCATTTCTTTGCCAGCATACAAGGAAAAGAAGTGGTCATCCCAGAGCGCAGAAGGGATTTGGGTCCAAACATCACCGATAACAAGTTAAAAGGAAACAGAACAAGCCCCATTCACAACATTGTGCTTTGAATTGTGCTTTCAGCAAATATATGATCTGCATTCGATATGTCTCAAATCGTTTGAGGACTATTTTGGACAGGGGATTCAAAACAATGTATTTTTGTATGCCAAGTGGAGCTTTTCATGAGGAAAACGGTGAGCTTTTTTCCCTTGGCTCTTAAATAGAAACTTTGATGTTGAACCTCTCTGATTCTTTTTGTGAAAAGCTGAAAACCTCCCTCCACTTAATGAATGGAGCATGAAGGAATATCAAAGCGAGAAAATGACAAACATACAAATGTCTGGAAAGTATGCTAAAATAAATCATTTCTGCCACTTTGGCAGAGCCTGACAGGAATGTGCCAGACTTGAGCATCTGCTATTCATATCTGCATTGTGAGATCTATATAATGTATGAAGATGCTCTGTAAAGCCCAACCACTTTTCAACTCAATACTAACATGTCTCCTGCCGCTGCCACACACCTTGCTTCTTGAGAGCAAGCTTGGTTCAGTGGTTAAGAGCAGTGGCCTCTAATCCAGAAAACCTGGTTTGATTCCCTGCTCCTTCACATGCAGCGAGCTGGGTGACCTTGTGACAGTCACAGTCCTCTCAGAACTCTCTCAGCCTCACCTGCTTCACAGAGTGCCTGTTGTGGGGTGAGGAAAGGAAGGTGATATCATGTTCGCCTCTGATTCATGCTGTTGTGGCTTGGGCAATGCCCTAGGATCTTCCTGGAGCATCCAGCAGGATGACTTCTTCAAGTTGACCCTTCCTGTTTCATCCAGAAGATTGGAGTGGGGGGGGGGACTATATGACTTTCCATAGGCTAACTGGAATCCAAGATTTGGGCATCATCTCCAGCAAGTGGGACTAAGCATGCATCACATATGGTCCATTGCACTGACCTTGTCTATACATGTTTCTAACTCTATGATTCTAAATGAACAGCTATTTGGGCAGTTTTCTAGCTGACGTGCCAGCATTGCATCAACTTCTTGTGAACACCTGGAAGTGATGTCACTCCACTATAGAAGCTACCAGAAACTCTATGAGTTTCCCCTGAAAGTGATATTATACCATTCGCTAATGATGCCCTACCCTTCCACCCCAGCAACCCTAAATGGAAACACTAGTGGAAGAGGAATCATGTTCTATAGGAAAGGCTGTCTAATGTTTGTTGATAGGATCTGAGCACATGATGTGTTTTTTTTAATTCTGTGGGTTTTTTAAAAAGAATTCTGAATCAGTCTAACTACGTGCATTTTAAAATTTTGCGCATTTTTAAATCTGTGATCTGTACTTTTTGAAATGCGGGCAATTTTAATCTATGTGTTTAATTTTATTTATATATTTATTTAATTTCTAGACCGATTGTTTTGCAAATCGAACGGTGACGCTTCGTGTCCTTGCCGCCTGGCTTTACACTGTAAGCTCTCTTGAGTCCTGTGGAGCTCAATTGGGATGTAAACGTGTTAACTGACTAACTCTTGTCGTATGTAACTTCAGGTTACGTAGGATCTTCTTGAAGCGGCTTTGTGAAACAGCCGAGGATTTCTGCAGAAACCTTAAAAGGGTCAGAACCTTCCAATTGGGAATCTTTAGAAGAACTGCTCAACAGCTTTCCTCATCATGCTCAAACTAAATCATGTACTAGCAAGGGATTGCTTTAACCTCTGAAATCGAGGGCAAATCAATCTGAATCAAAACGTCGCACAGCCTAGTTTTAAAGACCACTTTAGCACCAGCCAATTGTGGAGCTGAAGAGGGACATTTGGGCTAACCATGAGAATGAATAAACCATTCAGTCTTTAGAAGTTAAAGAGCCAGGTTCGATTCTGCACTCCCCCACATGCAGCCAGCTGGGTGACCTTGGGCTCGCCAAGGCACTGAGAAAACTGCTCTGACCAAGCAGTAATATCTCAGCCTCACCCACCTCACAGGGTGTCAGTTGTGGGTAGAGGAAAGGGAAGGCAAATGTAAGTCACGTTGAGCCTCCTTCAGGTAGAGAAAAGCAGCATATAAGAACCAACTCTTCTTCTTCTTCAATGTAATCTTTTTACAGACACAGCAGATTCGTCATGGCCAAAGTTTCTACTACAAATATTATTTTAGAATATACTTTAGCTTTATAACAAGTTCTGGGAACTGTTGTTTTCTCAATTCTATTAATCGTCTGCTCAGTCTTCAGTCTGGAGAACTGATGGATATTTCAGAATTTTTTAAAAAGAGTTTCCGAGTTCTTCCCCATGAAGTTAGAACCGGCAAAAAAATCTGAATTCCTGATTACAGCACTAGCAGATATTGGCAACACACCACAGAGACTGCCCCAAATGAATAATTTATTAGTAGTGATAATTGATTAATACATTAGTTTTTTTTCAGCCTTGCCCCCAACCTGGTGGAGCCCTCTTCCTGAGGAGATCAGAGCCCTCCAGGACCTTAAACAGTTCCAGAAGGCCTGCAAAATAGCGCTGTTCTGCCAGGCCTATGGTTGCGGCTATGTATGAACATCAAGAGGCTGGCCTCCCTGCCCGAGAATTCATCTACCAGCAGAAGCCCCTCTGAGCTCTGACCATCCTCAGAAAGGTTTGAATTATTACCAGGAGAAGATGGTTTGTTTAAATGTTTTGATTACATTTGCATGATTGTTTTTAAAGTCAGTCGTTACCTGCCCTAAGCCAACTGGGGAAGGGCAGGATAAAATTGTTGTTGTTGCTGTTGTTGTTGTGTAGGGTTACAGTGTGATTAAAAAGAAGGATGCTGCCTTTTAGGGGATAGCAAGCCAAAAACAAGGAAGCAGATGTCACATGGGATTACATCTGTCCCTCGATTTTGCCATTTCAGACTGCTGATGGAAGTCTGAATGTTTGGTTTTGAATACTGCTCCAGAGGTTTTGCAGCCAATAATTTTATGGAATTTCCGTACAATGGAGGAAACGGATTGTTAAGTGAAGGCGAAACAGGGGTGTCGGCCTCCAGGGAGGGCCTGAAATCCTCCCAGAATTATAACTTCAGACTACATAAATCAGTTCCCTGTGGGGGAAATGACAGCTTCAGAGGGGAGTCTATATGGAATGCCATCCCTGCTGAATTCCATCCTAAACCACAAACTCCCACCTTCCCCAGGCTCTACCCCGATCTCCAGGGTGGAGCTGGCAGTCCTAGTGTAAAGCAGTAAATGCCTACTGTGTTTAAGTTGTTTAATTTATTAATTTAAATGAATTTGATTGATTTACAATTTGATTTCCAAGTGCCCATCTAGCTCACAAATTCCAGACGCAATCCTGTTTTGTTTTTGTTTTTAGTTTGACTGACAGCTGTTTTTGAGACTTCCTCGTGTGATCTTTATTTCCCAAGGAGCCAACAACGGGTTTAAATTGATTAGCATGATCTGATTAAGGTTGTCTTAACCGGCACTTACAGTAGTTGCAAATTTGCTTTGTTGTTGCTTGATGAAACCACGGCCAACATTATGAAGCACCGCGGAGGATACAGGAAAGGTCGAAATAAACCCCAAACTGCTGTTTTCTCTTTTTCCTCTTCTTTGCACTGGGAGAAGACACAGAACAATTGAGTGGCTAACTCTGAACAATTTGTGCCTATTGAGAAAGTATCAGGCAACCTATTCTGAGCTATTAACCTAAAGCAAACAAAACAACCACCACCTATGGTCAGCCACAATTCCCAGCAATATAGATCTGAACATCACACTTAGTGTGGGCCTTGTAAAAAAAACACTCTCAGCAGGAGACCATAGTGTTGTGGGTAGTTTAAAGAGGAGCCAAATACCGGACTGTGTAAAGGAATAAACTAGTTTTATTGTGAAGAGAAATAACTTATCATGATAAAAAAGAGGAGAGAGAGAACAGTCTAACTTTTCTGTTCTGTTCATTCTGCATCCATTCGGTCTGTTTTGGAGGCAGGCAAGAAGGTGAGTGTGCTCAAAGGGGCAGGAAGTCTCCAAATGAGCCAATCCGGACATTGGAGGAGATTATCTGAAAAACCTCTGGATGTTCTTATTCTAAATATTATTTATTTTATTTATTATTTGAGTTTATATACCACCGTTCCCAATTAGGGCTCATGGCGGTTTACACAGTAAAAGAATAAAAATACAATAAAATTCCATAATGCCCGAAATACATTCCTAAAATTATTAAGACTAACATCAGTAAGACTAAAAGATGGCGGCAAAAACTGCTAATCCAATTTATCCCCTCGACCAGCCAGGGCTATCCTGCTGATGAGAGTGGGAACAGATGGACATGATGGACAAGGACATGGGGGATCTCAGATTGAATGGCGGGAACCCGCCCTGGCCTCAACCATATGCCTGGCGGAAGAACTCCATCTTACAGTCCCTGCGGAAAGTTAAAAGCTTTGGCAGGGCCCTTAGCTCTTCTGGGAGCTCATTCCCCAGGTTGAGGCCAGGACCAAAAAGGCCCTAAAGGTAAAGGTATCCCCTGTGCAAGCACCGAGTCATGTCTGACCCTTGGGGTGACGCCCTCTAGCGTTTTCATGGCAGACAATACGGGGTGGTTTGCCAGTGCCTTCCCTAGTCATTACCGTTTACCCCCCAGCAAGCTGGGTACTCATTTTACCGACCTCGGAAGGATGGAAGGCTGAGTCAACCTTGAGCCGGCTGCTGGGATTGAACTCCCAGCCTCATGGGCAAAGCTTTCAGACGGCTGCCTTACCACTCTGCGCCACAAGAGGCTCATAAAAAGGCCCTAGCCTGGGTCAAAGCTAGGCAAGTTTCCCGAGGGCCCGGGACAACCAGTTTATCCATATCCGCAGAGCGAAGAGCCCTGCGGGGGGGGGGGCATAAGCAACCTAGCGGTCCCGCAAGTAAGCAGAACCCAGACCGCGTATAGCCTTAAAGTTCAAGACCAAAACCTTGAACTTGATCCGGAAACAGACTATGCTAAATACACATCTCCTCTGATGCCCCCTTCAGGATATTCTTCAGATCATTTTGAATCACAGACACTGCCGATCTTGCATATTACAACAAGTCTTGGCTCTTATGGATTAGTGCCACCGATAGGAGCAGCTTCCCCCAGCACAAGGTGCCATATTCTCCTTGTAAGAGTTCTCATAGAAAGAAACAAAGACCGTGGAAGATTTTGTGTCGGCGTTGTCATTTTTGAAAATCAGGCAAAAAGGGCAAAAACTATCGAAATAGCTGAACAAATTAAAACCTCGACAAGAAAAGAGAGAGAAGCTTAATTTGGGAGTGAAAACAAGTTTGATGGTCAAAATCTGCTTGAAAACAGGACACATAAAGAAGGTGGGTTGTGATGACTCTCACGGCCCCATCCTTTTTTTTAAAAAAATGTTTTGGGTGAAAGTGGGTAGTCATTTTCCCACTTACTGGAGCCTCCAGGCAGTCATTTGGGACAGATTTAAAATAGAGCTTGCATCTGGCTTTAACTACGCATAATGGTTTTGAGAAATGAATCACGATAATAAGAGCCGAGCAGGTTTTTCAAAAGGACCTTGTGCACGCTCTGCCAGAGGTCACCTATTTAATACTTTCGCTTTCTGCTTTTAAAGATGTGTTAATGGCACATAATGCAGAAGACGTATTAGGGACTACAATAGAAGAGGAAGGGGATATTTAAATCTTATATTTGATGTGATATTTAGGAGGTAATAATAGCTACTCTGGGGCAGGGGGTGGGGGGGGGAAAGCTGTTATGTAAACCGAGATGAAAGGGACAGACGCACGGGCTGAATAAAAATATAGATCCTAACAGTTCCACTTGAATAACAGTTTGTTACAAAAGCTTTAAACATCCCACTCACCAGCAAGCCACATTTTTATCAATATTTTCTCCTGGGAATTGCACATTTAACTCAAGCTGGTGCAAATACTGTCCTAGTATGATACTTTAATAGCAACAATAATGCACATCACGTGTAGAGAAGCCGGCTCATAGACATTAGTGCAGCCAGGTCCCAATTCACTCTTAATATTGCTCATGCTGGGGGAGAACATTAAAGTTGTTCCCATGCTTCTAATGCAACCTGGTCTGCAGCCATTAGAAAGACATCGTGTTTTGCTGTATCTATGGAGTCTAAAACTTCGTCTGCTGACTTCAAGCTACTACTAAAAGCACAAGATATGCCTGGTAATTTTTACTGGTCAGCTACAGAGGCAACTTGCCTACTAGGCAACCAAATGCTCTGTAAGGCAGGGGGGCACCCCCAGTACCACCATTCTGTCTGGCTGACCTCCTGGCTCCAGACTCATTTGCTCACTAAAGCAGTAGGAGAAACTGCATAAGAACTCTCAGAAATGGTTCTTCTTCCGAGTGATGCCCTAGGAACCTTCCCCAGTCACTGTGGTCTGTATGGTCATCCATCTTTTTGGAAACTACATTATTTCCAATGCAATCCTCCCCACCACCACAACCACATGCTTACTCCTACAATATTGGTGGTAAGTAGGCATTTACTAGAGAAAAATCAGTATTTTTATGGGTTCAGGTATAATGGATGAGAAAAATATCAGTATTTGCAGATAATCACAAATACCAATCCCAGTATTAGAATTTGGATGCAGCAAGTTTCAGTCCTCTAAAGCAGGGGTAGCCAACCTGTGGTCCTCCAGATGTCCATGGACTAGAATTCCGATGAGCCCCTGCCAGCATTTGCTAGCAGGGGCTCATGGGAATTGTAGTCCATGAACATCTGGAGGACCACAGGTTGGCTACCCCTGCTCTAAAGGAGAGAGCTGAAAGGTATATTTGTAACTTTCTATCTCTTTAAGCTTTAAATATCACATGTTTACAGTGTGCATGGCACCACTAATAAAATAAAATGCTTGTTAAATAAGAAGTTAGTTTCATTTTTGTATGTACAGTACCTTGCCTGGGCAAAACAAGGAAGCATTCATCTCAGCTGTCATGAAGCACGCCATGCAAAGCAGCAATTCTCAGGTGAAATGGTAGCACATTTGTGTAGCATGCTGAAGGTGTCAAGTCAGTCAGTATGACAGATGGAAAAAGGTCCTGCCCCTTTCTGTAAAATGCCAATCCTGTTTAGCCCTGTTTGTGTGAGAGCAGACCAGTAAACTGCCAATCAGGATCCCAGAAAAGGCTGGAGGAGCCAGATGGTAATGGGAGTGTGAGATAAAAAGGTGTTATACTGTCACCTTAGGCAGATTGAACCTTCTGAGAAAAAGAAACTAGAGAGACAGTATCTTAGAGTTTGTCTTGCATGTAAGCAAGCTAAACCAATGAATATATGGCGGCTGGAGATAGGGTCTGAGCCTCCAGAGTATTAGGCAATTTCCCCACATAAGAAAAAATAGCATCACGCCCACGGAATTGCAAAGAGGTAAATTTTATCACACCTCTCAGGCCCTCCTTACCTTTCTAATGTCTCACCATGTGTCTTATCTTCCATATCTGCTGCTGGAAATGGCGGAAGAGAGCAAGGTGCTTTATTCGCAACTCTCTTCCTCTTATCAATCAGTTCAGTTAACCGATCCCTTTTCTCCAAATTTTGACACAGTTTAAAGGTCCTGCAATGGCCGCTAATTTTTTTTTTTAAATCATACTTCTCCGTCGCAATGCCTATGCATGGAACCATGGATGCATAGTGCTTTTTGAATGACACCCCTTCTGGGATCATGAATCCTTTGATATATTTAAAAATTAATATCGTTCCTGATTTATTTCTGGCATCGCCTACACGCATGTCCACCTAGTCATTGCTCCAGGCACATTGCCATTTTTAAAAATAAATTCCTGTTCCTGGAAACAAGTGTGAGGGCAGGATGAAGCAGGTGACTTTAGTGCATTTGAGCCTCCATATCTTCTTTCTGCTGGTTGCCTGCTGGTTCATCTCTTGTAGCTAGTGTTTTTTAGGTTGGTGCATCCACTTTATGCGATTACCAAAGAAGCACTTTAAAATGGAAGCTGTAGCGAGCTGTCAGCTGGATGTGGGTGACGTCATGTGCAGGGGCCAAAATATTCAGCTTGCAATCAACTGACATGACACTACATTTAATGGGTGTGGAAATGTCCTTACATAGAAGAGGACCTATTTCAAGGAACTTTGGAAGCTTGGTGATAAACCAGTGTAGCTTGAAGAAGAAACTACAGCTGCCTTGAAGACTAAGTTTCTGAGGGAAACTAGTGAATGATTTGTGGTTTCTGTAAGGATTTCATGTTTACATTGTGAGAATCCTGAGGGTGAAGGGTGAAGGGAGACCTATTTATCTCAAGGATACAAACTTGTCTGCTAACTGCTCTCTATACTACAAAATTGCCAAGTATAACCTTATAAAATATTATACCTGTAAATAGATATGTCCTTGTCCTGAACCACTGCATTCCTGAGAGTAAACAAAAGTTACAGATCTATTTTGGCTTCCCTCATGGATGCTGAACTTATTTTATTCAGAAGCCACTTGTATTAAGTCTGAGAGGTGGAGGGCTGGGGTAGAGACCACACTAGTTAAGCTTAACATCCCACAACCTTTGTTTCAACATAATTTTAAAGACCCCAATTTTCACACTCAGAATCTCCACTTTAAAAAAGATGTGAAAGAGATCAGCCTCTAAGTGCTCCCATTCTGTTGCGGTCTTCTGCCAGTGAGTTGGGACCTTTTTGTTTTGTGTGGCATTCTTTCAACAATTCCTCCTTTACTGATATATATATGTATGTATGTATGTATGTATGTATGTATGTATGTATATATATATATATATAAGCTTTGTATGTATGCCAGCTGTTCTGTCTGTATTTTAATTTTTCTTTCAAACTTCAAAAATTATCAGTGTGTATTTCAGAGGGGATTGATTTTAATGGTTTCATAAAGTATTTTATCATTTATTACATTTGTACAATGTCCTCCCCTGAAGCTCGGGGCAGTTCACATGAAATGTAAAGGAACAATACATCAAAATCAGTTATTATATCAAATAGAATAACAATAACGATGATAATGCGAACTTAAATGGACTCTGGAGAAAGGTAGAATGACCAAAGGGGCACCAAAGTGAGGTGAATGCCTAGTAGGCCCCATGATGGTCACTTTTCTGGTGAGGGATTCTGGATGCGTAGGACCTGCTCTCCCAGCTGGGATGAAGCAGGTCTCAGGGTATCCAGGGAACTCCAGGTAAAGCAGCCAGATGGCTGAGGGGTCAGGCTTGGTTACTGTGCTGGACCAACTCTTTGGAGGCTGGCATAATAATAAATGACTGCAGCTATATTAATGCCAAAGGGAATCGTATATTCATTGACAAAAAATCCACCCGACTAATCTATCCTCTAGGCCACTAAGATTTTTTTTTTTAATGCAGAGGAAGCAGACCACAATAGCAAGCTGTTCTGTCCCTTTAACTGATGATGTACCCTGTTTTGCTTGACACCAGCAAAAAGGCTGTTGGGACAGCTATAAGGAAAACACCCTAAAACAGATTGAGAGCCCACTATTTAAATATCATAAAAATCAGCTCCTCCTTCCTGTGAATGGCAGCCTTCCCATCAAACCCCCCTCCAAGCGGAATATTTGGCCCCGCCAGACGACACAGACCCAGAGCCCAAGGGCAAATGATCAGCAATACTCATGATGACGAACCTGCCTTGAATCAAAGTCCTCTGACTCCTTTTGGAAGCTGCTTCCAGGCAAGCCAAAGGAGCCCCTTTGGGATAACAGGTGAATCACACGCTCAGCAGCAATAATGTTCTCCATCTGCATTGAACTCTGGCAACGGGTCAAAGAGGCTCTGGATGACAGTGCGGAGCCAACGTCGCAACGGCTGGCTTATATCCCTTGCTTAGCACTTGGCATTTACTGCGCCGACAGTCTGTGTGGAGCAGAGAGATATGCAGGCAGCAAGAAAGAGGGGGAAGAAAACATTTTGCCGCTAATGAGACAGTGGTGGCTTTGTGTAAAACACCTAATTCAGGAGGTGCCAAGCTGTGTTTCTCTTTCAGGGTAGGCTGATGTGACTTGCTGTGCAGCAGAAACACTACACAGTACAGCTGCCAAAATAAAAACCAGCAGCAACGACCCCAATACCTTAATTTTTCCCACCTAAACTGACCAATTCTCCCCCACCCCCCATGCACTGATCAGCATCTTCTCTTTTAGCAGAGGGGTGACTGATACTGTCACAAGGATACAAACTTGTCTGCTAACTGCTCTCTATACTACAAAATTGCCAAGTATAACCTTATAAAATATTATACCTGTAAATAGATATGTCCTTGTCCTGAACCACTGCATTCCTGAGAGTAAACAAAAGTTACAGATCTATTTTGGCTTCCCTCATGGATGCTGAACTTATTTTATTCAGAAGCCACTTGTATTAAGTCTGAGAGGTGGAGGGCTGGGGTAGAGACCACACTAGTTAAGCTTAACATCCCACAACCTTTGTTTCAACATAATTTTAAAGACCCCAATTTTCACACTCAGAATCTCCACTTTAAAAAAGATGTGAAAGAGATCAGCCTCTAAGTGCTCCCATTCTGTTGCGGTCTTCTGCCAGTGAGTTGGGACCTTTTTGTTTTGTGTGGCATTCTTTCAACAATTCCTCCTTTACTGATATATATATGTATGTATGTATGTATGTATGTATGTATGTATGTATATATATATATATATAAGCTTTGTATGTATGCCAGCTGTTCTGTCTGTATTTTAATTTTTCTTTCAAACTTCAAAAATTATCAGTGTGTATTTCAGAGGGGATTGATTTTAATGGTTTCATAAAGTATTTTATCATTTATTACATTTGTACAATGTCCTCCCCTGAAGCTCGGGGCAGTTCACATGAAATGTAAAGGAACAATACATCAAAATCAGTTATTATATCAAATAGAATAACAATAACGATGATAATGCGAACTTAAATGGACTCTGGAGAAAGGTAGAATGACCAAAGGGGCACCAAAGTGAGGTGAATGCCTAGTAGGCCCCATGATGGTCACTTTTCTGGTGAGGGATTCTGGATGCGTAGGACCTGCTCTCCCAGCTGGGATGAAGCAGGTCTCAGGGTATCCAGGGAACTCCAGGTAAAGCAGCCAGATGGCTGAGGGGTCAGGCTTGGTTACTGTGCTGGACCAACTCTTTGGAGGCTGGCATAATAATAAATGACTGCAGCTATATTAATGCCAAAGGGAATCGTATATTCATTGACAAAAAATCCACCCGACTAATCTATCCTCTAGGCCACTAAGATTTTTTTTTTTAATGCAGAGGAAGCAGACCACAATAGCAAGCTGTTCTGTCCCTTTAACTGATGATGTACCCTGTTTTGCTTGACACCAGCAAAAAGGCTGTTGGGACAGCTATAAGGAAAACACCCTAAAACAGATTGAGAGCCCACTATTTAAATATCATAAAAATCAGCTCCTCCTTCCTGTGAATGGCAGCCTTCCCATCAAACCCCCCTCCAAGCGGAATATTTGGCCCCGCCAGACGACACAGACCCAGAGCCCAAGGGCAAATGATCAGCAATACTCATGATGACGAACCTGCCTTGAATCAAAGTCCTCTGACTCCTTTTGGAAGCTGCTTCCAGGCAAGCCAAAGGAGCCCCTTTGGGATAACAGGTGAATCACACGCTCAGCAGCAATAATGTTCTCCATCTGCATTGAACTCTGGCAACGGGTCAAAGAGGCTCTGGATGACAGTGCGGAGCCAACGTCGCAACGGCTGGCTTATATCCCTTGCTTAGCACTTGGCATTTACTGCGCCGACAGTCTGTGTGGAGCAGAGAGATATGCAGGCAGCAAGAAAGAGGGGGAAGAAAACATTTTGCCGCTAATGAGACAGTGGTGGCTTTGTGTAAAACACCTAATTCAGGAGGTGCCAAGCTGTGTTTCTCTTTCAGGGTAGGCTGATGTGACTTGCTGTGCAGCAGAAACACTACACAGTACAGCTGCCAAAATAAAAACCAGCAGCAACGACCCCAATACCTTAATTTTTCCCACCTAAACTGACCAATTCTCCCCCACCCCCCATGCACTGATCAGCATCTTCTCTTTTAGCAGAGGGGTGACTGATACTGTCACATCGATAATGCAGAAACAAGGGGTGGCTGTTTCATGACTTCAGCCACATCCCCCTACCCTCCCACCCCTGTTGCACCACAATGGTTTTTTGCCTGCTGGTGGGCCCAATCACATAAATGGAAGTTGACACATTGTGCTTTCATCGCAGGCGGGTTATTCATACGTTGGAAATTAGATGAAAGCAAATTAACACGTTTGGGAGGAATTGTAGGTAAAGGGATGTGATTTGATGTAAAACAAGGACCCGGATGCTTTGACAAGACTTCTCGAGAGGATTCTCAGTAAATTGATGGTTTAATTTGTCATTTTCCTCTTCCGTGCTGATCGCTGAGACGTACAATTTCAACGTTTGCTGGGATTCCTTCCATTTCGCTGCAGTGTTGCCTGATACAATGGGAAGAGGGTTGTTGGAAGACTCCTGGAAATGTAAGGGGAGGGAGTTCAGCAGGGACGTGATGTCGTTCTGAAATGCCCTTATTCTGCAGGAGGACTGAGTTCTGTAGGTGAAAGAGAAGTCATAATTCTCAGAGAACTCCAGCCTGAGACTCTAGATGGGGGACAAGGGCAATTAACCCATAAACAACCACTGCCTTTGTTTCCTCCTAGGGATGCTGAACACAGGCTTTGAACACAGAACCTTCAGAGACCTGGAGCTGACCTCACTCCTTGTCCTGCTTCATCCTTTGTCATTCTCCTTTCATTCAGGAGCTGTGGGATTCCCTTATCATATAAGAACAGGATTGCATGTTTTAAGTTGATCCCCTTTATCATGTGCAGAGAGAGAAAGTAACATGCCAGGTTCGATTCTGCACTCCCCCACATACAGCCAGCTGGGTAACCTTGGGCTCACCACAGCACTGATAAAAGTGCTCTTAACACAAGGGGGATGCCCCAAGTGTTAAAGGCAATCCACAGGTAGGCCATTTGGGCAACAGCACCCTCTTTCTAGGTTTGCCTCTAACCATGGTCCATATCCTGCATATCTGGGAGACTGTCTATCTATACCCCCAAAGAGTGCTCTGTTCAACGAATACCAACCCACTGGTGGCCTTTGGCCCTAAAGGGGTGTGTCCATCCTGGCCCCAACACGGTGGAACAAGCTTCCAGAACACATCCAGGCCCTGCCAGAATTATCACAGTTTCACAGGGACTGCAAGATGGAGCTCTTCCACCAGGTTTTTGGTTGGGGCCGATGACAATGACATGGTAACATTTTTTGGGCCCCACCCATTCACCACTTACCATCTGGATTTACTAAGGTGTATTTACCATCAGTATAAGCACCCACAATATATATCCTGGCTCTAAGGTATACATAAGAAACACCTAAAATGGGGTGTATTCACCAACTTGTCATCAATTAATATTTTGAATTCATTTTAATGAATTTACCAATTTTATTGATTGTAGTGCTGTTTCTGGTGTACACCACCCTGAGCTGGCCATACTGGGAGGGAGGTATCAAAAAATAACCACAACTTTCCAGCCAATGGCTAGCAACCATAGGGGAGGAGGAAAATGGCAGCACTTGTTCATTTTTAGATTTCTATACATTAGGTTTCCGACTCCAGTTGGTTCACAGCCCATTGATCCAATTAATGGGTTCAGACTGTTATTTATTATTATTTGTCATATGGTATGTATAGTGTAGCCAGGAGATCCAAGGAGTGTCTGGCAGCCAGCCATTTCCTGTTTCCACGTCATGAACTCTGGTGTTCCTTGGAGGAACTCCATCCACATCCTTGAAGTCCTCCCATTGAGATACGAGCCAGGGTTAGCCCTGCTTAGCTTCTGACACAATCAGGCTTGCCTATTTAGAAGCTTTCCCAATCCCATCTTCTTCATTTAGAAGCTTTCCCGAACCCACCATTCTTCTTCATATGTTGTACTTCATATTTTGTATTGTTCTACTTCATATTTTCTTATAAAGCATTTTGGGGTTCACCATTCAGGGAGAATGACAGGATATGCATGAATTTCTAAGTAACCTGGAGAATCACCTTTCACTTAATGGTGTATCAGAGTCCTCAGGGCAGATGAGCTGAGGCACAGAAGTTGTCAAGACCATGCTAGAGCTCACTTTGTTTGCTAAAAGACAAGCTAAGTAACATTGTACTTGAGAAGCAAAGAGTGGCATAATGGTGCAATCCAGTCTAGACTTTTTGTTAAATGTCATGTAGAACAGGGGTAGTCAACCTGTGGTCCTCCAGATGGCAGGGGCTCATGGGAATTGTAGTCTATGAACATCTGGAGGACCACAGGTTGATTACCCCTGATGTAGAAGAATGTGGCAACATTCTGTCTGAGCATGCACTACCAGTAGTTTTAGAGCTGTGTCTTGTTATTAGGTTCCATCAAGTTGTTTCTGACTCGTGGTGACTTTATGAACAAAGACTCTGCAATGATTTTTTGAAGTTTTTGTAAGGCCAATCCATATATGCCTTTGATTCTACCCATCCGTCTTGTTCTTTGTCCACCTCTTCTACTTCTTTCAATCTTACCAAGCATATTTTTTTTTCTAATCCATCATCTGCACTCATCATGAGATCAAAGTATGAGAATTTTTGTTTACAGATCATTGTCTCAAGAGAGCAGTTGGGTTTAATTCAGTTTAGAAAACATCGATTTGTTCTTCTTGAAGCCCATATTATTTTCAGTAATCATCTCCAAGTACATAATTCAAATATTTCTTTCTCTTACACTTTCTTGGGGTCCGGCATTCTCATCTGGAAAAGCCATTACTTTGACAATTTCTGAACTTTGTTGCCAATGAAATATAACAGAGGGGGGAAAAAAACACCCTCACAGTACTCTGATGTTGAAACAACAATCATGTTGATTGATCAATCGATCAATTGTTCATTCGATCATACTGTAGAGATGCCTAAGACAGCTGAAGCCCAGAGTAGAAATTGCTAGGAAATTGTCTCCCCTAGTGGCATTTATGCTCTTATGTCTGATACTGCAGATTATGCTAAATCAGAAAGCTTTAATTTTTGTGCATTTATATAAGCTACTGAAGCATGCAAAGCAATTGACAAAAAAGAAAATCTTTCAAATGAGTTTCCTGATTTTGTCTCCTCTTTGGGTCTCCTCCCCCCTAAGGCTGCAGAGTTAAGTGCAAATTAAATACCTTCACTATTGCTTTCTTCTATCTTCGACCCACTCAGATTTAGAAACCAGCCAGGGGCTGCACTCGAAATGAGCAACAGAAGAGAGGAGGAGTTTGGTTAGACAAAGGGGTTTTGTCAGGTTTTCACAAACCATGCCTTAATTTATTAACAGAGCAATAGAACAGAAGTTTCTTCAGAGTGCTTGTTCTGTTCTTTGATTTAAGAACCAACTGTTTTGTGAAGTGGAAAGAGAGGATATTGGTGTGTGGGCAGCAATTCAGGAGTGATTTAGTGTATGTGTTGTGAAGAGGAGGAGTCAGGCTTAGCTCTTATATTTGGAAACCCTTCCTAAAAAGAAGAGCCGGCTTATATTCATCTGCCCTTCCTCTCCCCACAACAGAAGCCCTGTGAGGTAGGTGAGCCGGAGAGAGCTCTGAGAGAACTGTGACTAGCCCCAAATCACCCAGCTTGTTTAATGTGGAGAAGTGGGAAATCAATTCCTGATTAGAATAAGAGCTGTTCTTTGGACCCCATTTTTATTGCCTGAAGGGATCTCAAAGCAACTTATAATTACCTGCCCTTCCCTCTCCACACGACAGACACGTGTGAGGTAAGTAAAGCTGAGATACCTGTAATTGGCCCAAGATCATGCAGCTGGCTGCATGTGGAGGAGTGGAGAATCAAACTTGGTTCTCCAGAACAGAGGCCACTGTTCATAAAGTCTACACCAAGCTGGCTCAACTCCAAGGCAGAGGAGAAAGACGCCAAGCTGCTGATGATAAATCCACCAAATGAATTTATTTCAGAGCTTAAATCAAGGCCAGAATGAGCCCCATGAAATACCACTCATTTTTGACAGCAAATGTCTTCATCAGAGATTCTGGCAATACATAAATGTCCCATGTTAACACATGATACTTCTCCTTATTATAATATTTCAGTAAATAACACATTAATTAAAACTTCACCTGTTGCATCCACCTTGAGTAAACGGTTAGCTGTTAACAGACCACCAACCTTGTTGGTTGCTCTCCATTCCAGATATCTCTATATCTTCGTCTGATGGATCCTTCAGTGTTTCTACTCATAGGCTGCCTGCCTCATAACTATGTGGATTGGCAAGAAGTTGCAGTTATACAGTCATGAAAAAAGTTATTCAGTGATGAAGGAAACTCTGTGCATGCATGGAGACATTTCTCTGTGCATCTCAGGATGATGCTTATTCATGGGCAGGCTTGGAAAGGTGTGTATAGCATCTTCCTTTTTTAGAAAGTCAAGAATCATTGCAGGAGGAGCTCATGATATCAAAACCATGATTTATGTGTTTTCCATGTAGTCTGGTTACTGTCATTAGTTTGCCTGTGCCAATTAAGTATTTATTTATTTATTTATATTTATATATTTATATATTTATATATTTATATATTTATATATTTATATATTTATATATTTATATATTTATATATTTATATATTTATATATTTATATATTTATATATTTATATATTTATATATCACCCTCCCCCGAAGACTTATCTTGCATGCTCCTCATTGGGATTCTTGTGGCCTTTTGATCTTTGGCTCATCACCTTGGTTTTGATCTTTTGTTCTTGTCCAGGGTAGGTGTGAATGTAGCTAGCCTAGGGCCTCAAGCTTCCAGCCTCCCCATTCTGCTGCACCTAGGAACTGCTATCTCTTCCAGGGAACTTGGGTACTGATGGAAATGCTTGGTAAAAACTGTCCATTTTGTCAATACGGTGTCTTCAGACCTAAACTGTTTGGCACTGGGAGAAGCTGTAGGTGAGGGGTAGATAAGTTTAATTAGTATTTCAGTCTTAGCAAACAGCCCTTGGTGATCAGTTTGCTAATAAAGAGATTTTCTACAAATGGAGTCTGCTTTTTGGGAGTAGTTGACAGAACCTCACACACAATAGATATGGTTTCATTTATAAAATCCACTGAGAAATTAACCATTCTTGTAATCTTGTTTAACTTAAATACAGTTAGAAATCTCTAAGCATCTGTACAGGTATTTCCCTAACCTGGATGGCCCAGACTAACCCCACTCTTGGAAGCTGAACAGATTGGCCCTTGTTAGTACTTGGATGGAGTACTTGGATGGAGACCACCACAGAAGTCCAGAGATTGCTGCTCCAAGGTAGGCAATGAAAAACTACCTCCATTCATCACAATTCATGGTCATTCAATCACAATATCTCTTGCCTTGAAAACCCAGCAGGGTTCCATAAGTATATTGGGATTTGATGCCACTTTCTGCCACCACATGTTTTTTTTTTTTTTCAAACCAGACTTTCCCCCAAAGAACAAAACAGATCAGGAAATAGAACTTGTCCCTGGTAAATAAAGACAATGGATGGCATGCTGGAATTCATGAAGTATGTATCTTAAAACCCGGGCTATCATCCAAATACATACATGCGTAATACTTGATTCTGTGTTTTCTTCTGCAGCCACAGAAGTTTCAATCATATTTCTTGCTCTTGCTTTCTTGAGAGTGAATCCAGTCGTCTAAGATCATGTCTCATCATCTCTGCTCGAGTGTCAGCCCTGTTCATATTTATAAGCAGCTCATTTTGAATGGAAATCTACTAAAAGAAGATCAGCTACACGTTATGGAAAGTAGGCTAGAGGGATACAACCTTACTTGGGGTTTTGTTGTTGTAGGTGATAGCTCGACACAGGAAAATAAATTCACAGCAGTGTTCCGACAGGCAGAGGAGCTGTCGTTACTTTCCCATTTTTGTCATTCACATAACTAACAAAATATTCTTGCCTGTGGCAACCACAGTGCAACCTAGACTGGGAGGCTATCAAATTAGACTCCACTCTTTACTTTCCCTGGAAACATAAAGACGATGTTTGACTTCCTAACTGGAGAAAGAACGCCGAGGAGAACATATTGCTCGGAGAAATGGAAATGTTTACCCACCTGTGCTCCATGCTAGTGCCAAATTTCAACTGAAATTATTTAAACCAATGATGCAGGATGTTATTACCTCATCTGGATTAAGTTAGATTGATGTGGCAGTACTTGAGGGCATCCGCTACATCTGTGATGATTATGATTATCAGTAGTAGCAATGCTGTGATGCCTTGGGGCTTGAAGTATGGGTGAGGAATCCATTGTATTATCATGCCAGGTGTCTATAAAATAGCTCAACTATTCTCAGAAAACTTACTATAATATTGACATCTACAGAGGGATGTAAGATTAGGTAAATAACAGTGCTAAGAGACTCATTGAAATTGCTTGCCTTAGGTTGGAGTCATTCTGAACTGGTTTGCAGCATGCCTATAGGAAGGCCAAGATGAGGCTTATGCAGAAGTACCAGTCAATGCTGATTCAATGTCATGGCTAATATAAGCGTGGGAAAGGATAACTACCCTGATTTTGGACACCATCTGGATTTTACTGGACTTCTTAGTTTGGATCCTGTTGCTCAACTCAAAAAAGCTTGTAGCCTTCTTCCAACTTAGGTAGAGCCTGCTTGGGGTAGTGGTTAAGAGGGTTGGCCCCTAATCTGGAGAACTGATTTTGATTCCTCGCTCATCCATGTGAAGCCAGCTGGGTGACCTTGGGCTAGTCACAGTTCACTCAGAACTCTCACAGCCTCATCAACTTCACAGGGTGCTTTTTATGGGGAGAGGAAGGGTAGGTGATGGTAGGCTGCTCTGAGACTCCTTTGTGTACTAAAAGTGGGGAGTAACTCTTGGAGGAAGGCTCCTTAAATTTGAGAAAGATCTGAGGTTCCCAGAAAGTTTCATACAGGTTTGGGTAGATTCCTGACTTTGCATATATTTAAAATTTTACCTTAAATGGGATGCTAGTGGGCTATGTATATAGCTGCCAGATTATGCACAATTGTAGTTACTTGGGGGGAAAGAGTGATCACAATTGCCCAAATGCTGCCTTAAATAATCAGTTACCTCCCTACTGATGGCTCAATACATTTTCCAGAATAAGTGAGAGTCAACCACCTCAACAACAAAACCCTGAATCAGTCCATGTTGAATGAACTTGTTGGTGAGTTTGCTTGGACTTTCTGCCACAAATGTGTTTTCTAAGTAATTCTTAGAGGTTTATACGTAACCCAATCACAATATTTTTGGACCATAATGAAGTTTGGCTATTGACTGTGGCTGATATTATCTTTGACTGCATCCTATAGAATCATAGAATCATAGAAGAATCATAGAATAATAGAGTTGGGAGGGACCTCATGGGTCATCTAGTCCAACCTGTAACCCTAACCCTAACCCCTTGCACTATGCAGGACACTCACATCCCAGTCGCTTGTCTACTGTAACCTGCCACCCCTTTGCCTTCAAAGATTCAGCCTCTCCATCAGATGGCTGTATAGCTTGGATCACTAGCCTCTCAAGATTTCTGGTGACACATGGATGCAGGATAAAAAGTGATGACACAAGTAGTTTCAGGGAACTGAACATGGAATGAATCTGAAAAATCAGCTCCCAAAACATAAATGGCAGACTTTCAGTGCAAACTTCTGCAGTGCTACTCTAGTCTTAGCCAACTAACAGCAATATGTTCAGTGGTAGGAGGTGCTGTCGAGTCACATCAGACATATGGGACCCTGTAGGATTTTTAAGGCCAGAGGAGGATAGAGGTAGTTTGTCATTGTTTGCTTTTATGTAGCAAACCAGTCATGGTCTCCCATCCAAGTGCTAACCAGGTTAAACCCTGCTTAGCTTCTGAGATCTGTTGAACTAGCCAGGGCCATCCAAGGCCCATTCCTCACATGTTAGATAATATACTTTCAATGCACTTTAGATTTTCCTGTTCTGCACAAGAAAATCCAGCTTCAAATGCACATTGAAAGTGCATTATCCAGTGCGTGCAGAATGGGCCCAAGTCATGGCTTAGCATGGAGCAACTCTACAAATGGTTGGCCTCCTGATGGATCTGGTTTTGAATGTCGAAATCATTTTGTTACAAGTTCAAGTTATTTCTTCCTCAGCATTTTAAAAGCATTACTTATTTCCCAGCCCTTAATGACCCTGCTGCTTAGAATTTCTGTCTGCATGAGGAAGACTGACAGGTACAAGCTCTCAGTTCAGACTCTCTCTCTTTTTTACTTCTTTTGTTAAATGGAAGCTTTTAAAATATTAATACTTAATAGAGGGAGTGATCTTTGGAAAAGAGACTTGAGAAAGGCTTCATCCAAAACAACAACATAGGCACAAAGAGAAGGAAGCTGCAACATACAAAAGGAATCTTTAATTGAATTCTTATTTGAAGATCTACTCTGCCTTTTTTGACAGGGGACATGTACACTTCAACATTCCACTTGTGTTGCCTTAATGGTACTTCTTGCATTGCATCTACAAAATCAAACAAAAGAAATGCCCTTGTTTCTCAATTGCATCCTAAGCCGAATAAATGTATACATGGCTGCCTACTCGGAAGCCCACTCAGGATACAAAAGAAAGGAGGGAGGGAGAGATAGGAAGAAAAGAAAGATTAGTATCACACAATCTTCTTCTTGCTCTAACTTTGGTCTAGTCTCTGCCTCTGTCTTCTTTTAAAACCAAATGTTCTTTCCAACAAAAACCAGTGCAATTCATCTTCTTCAGCAAAAAACACACCTATGTGGGTTTAAGGTTTTGGTCACTGTGAGCATTTGCAATACAAAAATATTCCCTGTACAAAGCTGTCAGTCAATGTCCTTACCAGGCAGTGGGTCTGCAAATATTATTCAATGAACACTTTGTGAGCTAGAAAGGATTTTAGTTTCTTAAGACTGGACGGTTTTATTCGGGACCAGGAAGACGGATGGACACAATTTTGTTTTGTTTGTTAAGGGGGTAAGAAAAGATATTCATAGATCAAATCATTCCCTTCTTTTATCGTTCCAATTATTTTTTGTTTTGCTTTGTATTACATCATTCTGTTCATTTTCTTTTATTGTAGTTGTGATTTGTTTCCACTGGTATCAGTGGAAAAGATATTGCCAGCTGGGAGTCCGCCCATTCCAGGCTCAACCAGAGAAAAGAAGATTCTCACCTGATTCCCTCATTCCTGTTATCTAGGCAATTAAAATTCTCACTTGAGGGGCAGCTAGGGCCAGAATTGATCATCTATCTAGTTGAAAAACATTGTGTCTCATGTCTAGTGTATTCCTGAGGTCCCCATATGGTTCCAGGCAGACATGAATTCCAGCTTCTCCTCAATGCCCTTACATAAAGTGCCCAGTTAACATCAGGACATGACATACATGAAGAATGGACTTCAGCTTTCACTCCTATGTCATTTTCCCAACCTGAAACAGTTTGAGTGTAAATTAGAATAAATGTGGGTATGCCTAATGGGGAAGGTTGCATGGCCTAGTCCAATCATGTCAGATCTCAGGAGCCAAGCAGCGTCAGTACCAAGGAAGGCTCTGCAGAAGAAGGCAACCACAAACTGTCTCTGCTCCCACTTACCTTGGAAGCCCCTTGCTGGGGCTGGCTCAAGTCAGTTGTGAACTGATGACATTTTTCACATGTATGCATGTATTGTAGGTTATTTCACAAGAAGGAAGGTTAAAGAGCCTTCTCCTCGGCCCATTATGCACGGAGTGGAAAGTCCACATTTGGGGTGGAATGGTGGCGGCTAAAATCACAAATTATACACACCGCCGGCGGCAACCGGGCACAGAGTCAATGTATGCCGCCGAAAAAGCCACGTTAGCGAGATGTGGAAGAAAGTGGAGCTTCCTGGGACCAGGGCGCAACCAGAAGTGGCTCCGGAGTATCCGCGTGCATAATCGGATACTCTGGGTTTTGCCGCCGTTGCATTCCGTCCCGTGCGTAATCTGTTTGCTTCACTTCTTCCTCCTCCTTGTTCTCCATGCTGCCGTTTCAGCGGCCGTGCATAATAGGCACTCGTGTGGCATGATCCTGATCCACACTGACTACAGCACTTGTGGAAATTGAGTAGAACCTACAACTCGGGTCTGTCTAACATAGTCCCAACCTGCCTACAGTGTGAATCAGTTATGAAAGGGTCCTTACTTGAAGGGAGCGGTGCTCCATTATTTGCTGGTGAATTACCAATAACATATCACATGACATCTTCCTTGCCAGGTAGGCAGGGATTTTATCTAGAGAAACTGGTTCTACAACTTTTGTTCATCTTAAATTATGCTTGATAAGCCTTGAATATTAGCAAAGGAACATTTCTTTTCCAAAACCGCAATTATTATTCAAATTGCCTAGGCAGTGAGGTGAGCCTCACCACAAAGCCCCTTTTAGAAGAAGAAGAAGAAGAAGAAGAAGAAGAAGAAGAAGAAGAAGAAGAAGAAGAGTTGGTTCTTTTATGCCACTTTTCTCTATCCAAAGGAGGCTCAAAGCGGCTTACAGTCACCTTCCCTTTCCTCTCCCCACAACAGACACCCTGTGGGGTGGGTGAGGCAGAGAGAGCCCTGATATTACTGCTCAGTCAGAACAGTTTTATCAGTGCCGCGGTGAGCCCAAGGTCACCCAGCTGGCTGCCAGATTAGAAGTCCGCACTCCCTAACCACTACACCAAATTGTCCAGGTTTCAACCCAACTGTGGTTGTGGGAAGCAATGGGAATCTTTGAATTCAGCCCCTCCCTTCCTCTGCCTACCATACGGTGGAATTTCAACCTGTTTTTGTTTTAATGCAGCTATGGGTGCACCAGATCTGGTCTTGCATCAGGTGGCTCAGCAGCCTATGAAACACCTGTGCATTTGTTGTTGTTTCGCTCTATTCAGTAGAGGGAGAGTGCATGCATTTGAAAGCTCAAACCTTGAATAAATCTTTGTTGGTCTTAAAGGTGCTAGTGGACTCTAATTTTATCTTGCACGTAAGTGTTACAGCGTCTTTCCTTGCTGAGAAACTACAGCAAGGTTTTCCTGGAAATGACCCTGGTAACCTGCCACCATCATTCAGGATTCTTGACTGACCTGCAGATAAGGCTTTCTTCTAGTGCAATGCTACACCAATAATGTGCAATACTAGAGAAATAACGAAGGAACTGGTTAGAAAATATCTTATAACCCACTCAGCAATCCCTGTGCAGTCGTAACACATGAAGAAAAATTTAAGAGAAATACTTCACAGAATAATCTTTAACAAACATGACCTTCCCCACAAAACAACTTGCTGCTTCTTGGGTAATCTTGGCACCCATAAAGACAGAGCCTTGCTGGACCAGGTTCAGAATTAAGACAGGAGCCACCTCTTTAAGAGTTAACAGGCTACTGTTTCTAAATGGATTATAGGTGTAAGCTCAAGTACACTTAAAAGCAGAGCTCAAAGAATAGGAGTCTCACTATAGGAATGGCCCGGATGAAAGGAGGTCCAACCAGGGTCAGCAGAAGCTAGAGACATCAGCTCACCGAAGAACATATCAAAGCAGCTTCACATTTGGATCAGGATATGTAAAGAAAGGAAGCTGAGCATAGAAAACAGGAACCTCTGTTACTACCTCCATTCTGTCGATGAAAATCAGCACCATAAGGGCAGGAATCCGTTCACATAATTCTCTAATGTTTACAGCAGTTTTCTAATTGTCTTGCTGGATGCCTGATTTGGCACCACAAAGAGCCTGGTAGGGAAACCCATAGCCAGGAATCTGCTCCAAGCTTAGAGGAAGCATACGTGTGGGTTATTTTTTTTTTTAATTTGATGGTCCATTTTAGCCATCGTAAAGCAAGTGAGCATCCAGAAAAACTCCCGTGCTGAGGCAGTGTATCATTTTAACTCAGCAGTTACAATCTACACCCCCCTTCTTTTCCTTGTTAAATCAAAGAGGATATTAAATTAATCCCTTTGATCTAAGAAGTGCCTTTCCTCTCGCTGTTATCAGGTTAATTCTGGGCAAGGCTTATTTTTCAGTCCATGGAGCACGAGATGACCTTTTCCAGCACCGGCTTGAATTAAACATATTAACAACAGCGGCAATGTTGCAGTCCCAAGACTAACGATAGAGTAATTTCCCAAATAGGAGCACACTGATCGTCAAGCATATTCCTAAGACCTTTACTAAATATGCAACTTTTAATGATGTTTGCAACACTGACATGAAACCATGAACTGCAAATAAAAGTCTGTGTAGATCCAGCTTCTGGAAAACAGGGAAGAATTTCACTGAGAAGGTCGAAGACAGCTCCAGCTTCCTCCTTTGTTCCAAGAGCCTTGTCAGCAACCAAGGCAGCCATTTTGAGGAAGGAAATGAACTGAACCTTGATTCAGCCACCAAACATTCTGAGCAGATTACATATTAGCCCCCCAGTTTTAACCACCACAGCAAAGAAACAAAACATATCATTAATCGATTAATATTTATATGTTTTATTGTTTATTATATGTCTTATTTATCTGTTAGAAATCTCACAAGCAGCCATCTTCTGTCCAATCGAGTATGCACATGATGTGCTGGTATAGTTGTTGATGATGATGTCATCCGTTCAGTCATGTCCGACCCTCGGCGATTCTGTAGGAAAGTTTTCGCCATGCGTTTCTGTCATAGTATAGCTGGTATAGTTATTTGGCATGTAATGTTGTTCCTTTATAGTTTCTACATAGGGAGGCCAGTCTTATTGTTCATCTATCTCTGCCTCTGGGCTGGCAATTATGGAGACAAGTGAGATTCCTCAGGCAGTTGGATTTGTCCATAGGGCCACAAACTGTTGTTGACCCTCGGAGCCCTGTTCCTGCTACGTCCACATGCAGTTTACACATTAGTAGAAACTGGTATCTTTGAGAGGCAAATTAGATGTTATACACAGATCTTTTACCTAAGTTGTATGTTTCATGGAAACAGAATGGATACGGAGTGGAACAGCAGAGGATATTTCTCATCCTGCTCCAACATATGAATCTGGCTTATATGGCATAAGAATATTCGTCTTTCAGTATCGGTGTTGTCTTCTCAGACTGGTACTGGCAATTCAGGGTCTATGGTTGACATCAGCCCCATCATCTGTTACCTAACACTTTTAAGCTAGATCCAGGTGAGTAGTTGTGTTTTAACATAGACCCAGATGGATAGCTGTGTTGGTCTGAAGCAGCAGAACAAAATCTGAGTCCAGCACCACCTTTAAGACCAACCAAATTTTATTCCAAGTATACGTTTTTGTGTTAACTGGATACTGTTAACTGGAGGTTCTGTGGACTGGACTCTGGGACCTTCTGTGTACAAATCATGTTCTACCACTGAGGTGTGGCCCTTTCTACACTGAGTTTTAGTTGCATATTTGCACCACAATCCTATAGCAACAGAAAGCTTTTTTGGCAGGTACTTTTGATCAGAAAAACAGGTGTAATGAAAATTGTAATGAAAAACAAGTGTAATGAAAATGGTTAGTTACAGCTTCCCAAGGCTGCTATTCACTAAAGAAAATCTGTCAAGCCTGCCTTGCGTTCATTTATTTGTGATGTCTTGTTTAGCTCCCAGGCTTAGCCCATCTAAGCATCAAGGAGGAGAGATAATCTTTTGAGTTGCAAACTATGTGAATATTCTGAAGAATTTTTCTAGGACATTGTAGTTGTAAGGTCTTTTCTTTGGGGGCAACATTTGGTCATTGTTCCCATTTGGTTTCATGAGCCCAGTGAAAAAGCAGAAGTCTGGCGAAACGAAGCATGTTGGATCTTCATGTGAATCACTGTGTGACACTGAAGGCATTTACAATCACTTTAGGTACATTCTGACTAAAAAGCCACAAAAAAATTGAATATAATATTTTTATAAAAAATCTTGCTGAATGTGCATGGATTGATTATACAGGGCCTTCTAGCATAATGATTCCTGGTCTGTTGTGTTGGTTTTGCAGCCTCCAGGTGGTGGCTGGAAATCTCCTGGGATTACAACTGAACTCCAGGTAAACAACATCAATTCCCTTGAAGAAAATGGCCAGTTTGGAAGGTGCACTCTATGATATTATACCCCACTGAAGTCCTTCTCCAAACCTTGCCCTTTCAAGACTCCAACCTCTAGGAATTTACCAAGCTGGACCTGACAACCCTGTATAGCCACACTACTGATCTCAAGTGACTTTATAACAATTTCTTTTTTTCCTGACAAAAGTTGAGGCAATGGTCTTGAGATGGCAGTGCAATAAATAGTCTATAAATCTGATATCTGTTCACCACTCGGGGAGCGGTATAAATTATTGGTTAAGGCGGGTGGGGTGTCCAGGATACAGAACCCCAAGGGGCCAATCGGAAGGTGCAAAGCACCTTCTGATTGGCCCCTCTGTTGTCACTCTGGGGTCAAGGGGCCAATCGGAAGGTGCCCCTCCAAAGCTTGTTCTTACGGACGGGCTTTGAAGCCTAGTACTATTATAATGTAGCTACAGCTTTAACAAAATATTTGCATGTTCAGAAAAAGTATACATATCTAAAAAGTTTCTCACCCATATATATATATAAAGAGAGAGAGAGAGAGAGAGAGAGAGAGAGAGAGAGAGAGAGAGAGAGAGAGAGAGAGAGCATCCATGTAAAAAAAAAATTCTCTTTGCACTTCATCTCACACGAAGTGCTAAGTAATCCTCATCTCCTGAGAAATGGGTCCTTTCCCAGCCTTGGCAAATGGCCCTGAATTCCATCTATCACCCACAGATTGCCTACACATAACAAGCCACATCTGGAAGAAAGCAAACAAAATAGCGAACAACAACATACAGTTGAACAGATGCAAGACAGGACCATAGTGCAGGCCATAGGTCATGACAGGTGCCCCACCTTTGTGATTCTCTCCCTGTTATGGGTTACCTGGACACATTTTACAGTCCTTTAGCCCTCTGACTGAATCATTTCTCTTTCAGCTGAAGGGTTTTCTCTTTCCTTAGCTGTATGTTGTGCTTGAAGCCATAGGGCTTCTTGAGAGAGAGATAATTTTAGGTTGTTCACTCTTTTGATGCCTTGAGGGGCTCTTATCACGTTGTAGTTACATTGTTGTAGTTATTTTTACCTTGCGAGCTATCTCAAGCAGGTCTCTGGAGTGGTGGCACATGCATACAAAAATATCAACTGGCAGGGAAAGAGTAAACAACCACCCTCACACTTGAGGCTGGGTCCTACAAATGTTCTTCCGGCACTGTTATGTTACCTTTGTGAGCATGATAATATATTCACTGAAGTCCTGGAGTAAATCTCTGGCATAGGGTTGTTATTGCTGTGACCTCAGAGGGGTACAGCATCATACAATTCCTGCAGATGAACTGATCTCTGTAGTCCAGATGTAATTCCAGTTGTCCGGACCCCACATTGAGGTTGGCAAAGGGCAAATTAGGGTATTTTACCTGTTATTTAGAAGCAGCATGAGCACATAAAGAGGGGTCATGAGTCAGTGGCAGAGGATCTTCTTTGCAAACTGAAGGTCCCAGGTTCAATCCTTGGTATTGCCAGTTATAAGAATCTGGTCATAGGTGATGTGAAAGACCTCCTCAGACCTCCGGAAAGAGCTGCTGTCACTCAGAGCAGGGAATATTAACCTTGGGCCAGCTTGAAAGGTCTGAGTCACTATCAGGCAATTTCACGCGTTCAGCATTGTTGATGTCTAACCACTGAGCAATTTTGACGTTTGCTTCTTGCTTGAATTTCCATGCTTAGGCTGCTATACATACGATACCATAACATTGATTGTATGTAGCCAAAGGCTGTTACAAAACACAATTAAAACAATATGGTACACATATAAATAAATAAAACAATATTTCTCCAATATTGTGTACATGCTGCTATACGTTTACGGCTTGATATGACTTTATTTCACTCCCAATGCGGTGAAGTTTCACTAGGACTCTCCTTGGCAAAAATAGGCAGCCTTGATTGCCATGGGATAAAAATAGAAATCTATTCTGTCATTTTTTTTCTCTCCTCAATAAGCTCAGCGCTCTCCAGGATAATAATACTATACGTAAATTATTCAGTGGAGCAGCATTATACAATTGGCAAAAATATGGACAAATTATAAAGGATGTGCCTTCAACAGCTACCTTGGCTGGATTGGTGTCACACTTAATAGTCACCAGGTGCCCAACCCGTCAATTGACCCACACTGTTAATTTCAGTGGGACGTGAGCAGAGAAAAGTAGGTCTGAAACAAGAAATGATTGGGGGCTACTTCACACTTATTGAACAGGGATCCTGCCCATGTGCTTTTCCCTGTGTGTGAAAAATGTGATATTCCCTATGTGTGAATATGCTCCATTTCCATGATATCTCTTTTAATTTTAAAGGAATGGATTGTAGAATAGTTTTTAGGACATATGACCAGGATGGGCAGGGCCTGTGGCTCCAGAGCCAGTTTAAGGATTTGTAGGGCCCTAGCAGAGTACAATTGTGGCAGGAACAGCCAGACTTGGGACAGAAACCCCCCTATACACACACACCATGAAAAGGGATGTCACTCCATGTGTCCTTAAAGAGGAAAAAGGGGGAGGAGAGAGGTTATGGTCCTGATCCATGAAGGAAAGCTACCACATGGGGCCCCTGGAAGCATGGGGCCTGTAGCATGTGGTAAATGTATAAAGCGGCTCTATACATGACTTCAGGTAACATAGGCTGCTTGATGTGTGAAGTGTGTAGAGAATGGGAAATGGGGACCCCTCTTTTACAGGGTTATCATTTCTAGAAGTAAGTACTATGGAATAGACATAGGATTCCAAGAAGACTGGTTTAAAATGGCTCTCTTAGCTTCTCACACGCCAGGAGTAGCAACATGGCTAGACTGCAAGTCAATCTTGATCTAGGCTCAACCTAGAATGAAGACTTGCTCTTCTAGTTGTATGATTCTTGCTTTATGTCATTTTGGCTTCAGTTTAGAGATAACCAGATGCTCCCAGACCAGGGCATGGGTAGACTTGGGAGGCCACTAGCTTAATGGTAGAGCAAGACCTTTGATCAGAGAAGTCCCCAGTGCAATGGCTGGGATTTCCTGTTAAAATATACCAAAGAACGTCAGTGCCTTCAAACCACCCTGTATTGAGTCTGCCAAGAAAACGCTAGAGGGCTAGAGGGTCAGACATCACTCGGTGCTTTCACAGGGGATACCTTTAACTTTACCTTAGAAGAATCATAAGTTCTGCTATTCCCTGATTAGTTTCTCCCAGCTTGCACTGTCTTTTTCTATTAAAAAAGTTGGTGGTAGCTGTATGCAGATCCCAAGCAATCAGGGAGTGTAGGGATATTTTATTGTTTCTGAACAATATTCATGTTTTCATGTGCCCCCCCCCCACCACACTTTTATTCTTCTCATTTGAAAGATTGTGTCTCCAATTTGATAGAATGTTGGTCTGAGGCTGGTAGACTTCGGGTCAAATCCCATCTCAACCCTGGACTGACCTCGGCTGACCTAATACAAATTGCTAGCTGTTGGCCTTGATTCTTAATCAGAGCAATGGGAATGGTGGTGACCCACCTTGCAGTCCTGTTATAAAGATGAATGATACAAGGGAAGGCTCTTATCCATTGTGAGCCTTAAGAGATAAGACAGACCATAAATATTTGCCAGCCATTCGAGTAATCTTTCCATTCTGATTCGGAGACAATGGAAACGTCTCTTTGATTTGTTCTGCTCCATTTAATAAATCTTCAGGCAAAGAGTGGCACAAAACAGCATGACCTGGATCCTGGTTGGTATATCAGAAGGCAGCAATCAGTTATGGCAGAAGGATATGTACCCAAGAAAAATTGGGAAAGTAACTATGGTAAAGCACAAAACCAAGAACAAATGTAGGTTTATGATAGATTAAAGCTGATACATGTCTGCAAGCCCAAACTCCTTTATTAGGGTTTTGTGACATCCTACTTCCATAACTGTAAGGCAACTATGCTATACAGCATCTTCCCTTGAAAGGTGATCAGACATTCTAAGCTAGCACATTTATTGCCTTGCTTCATAACTATTATTCTTCGCTAGGCTTACGCAGAGTTAACAGAATTAGTTGGCAACTAGGAGAATTTAGTCATTCATACCCCCCTCCCCCTCCTTTTGATTTCTTTACAAAAGCTTGTGTTATGGGGGACATTGGGAGATCCAACGTCATGACGAGCAACTATATAGAGGACTGTATACAGATGCTGTGACAATTTAACCATTTTCTGATTTGTGCAAAATCACAAATAATTTGTAAGATGTTACTACCAAAGCAATTTGCCCGTGGTGTGCTAAATTCTTGAGGCACTCCAAAATTTCAGAAGTTTAATATTCAAGAAAAATGCACAAATTGTATAATGGGTTGCTTGAAATAAAGAATTCACTTGATCAAGGAGCCTGAGCAAAATTTTACATGTTCCTAATGGAAAGTTTTACTCTCATGACATTTTTCTTCATTCATTTACAGCTTCAAGTAACCCAACAAAAAATTGATTTGATTTTTATAAAAACCAGCAGGATGCAACATTTAGACCAATTATGCATGGCAAGAGCTATGCTGAGCTGCTTCCAGGTCCTTGCACTGGGGTGGCATTCCCCGCCACTTCCCATGTACACACATGGGAGGGAATCTCCTAGTATACGCAAACTGCCCCAGCATAGCATGTGTGCACAAACAACAGTGGGGCTGGGAGAGCCTGGTGCACTGTGTGGTGGCAGCGGCAGCAGGGGGGAGTTGGGAGCATGGGGGCCCCACCACATGCTGGCGAGAGAGCAAAGCTGACAGGAGCATTTGGTGTCCCTTCCATTATGCACAGGGCTGGCCTGGCAGGGCCACCGATGGTGCCCGTGGCAACAAACAAAACACAGAAGTATCCATGATTGCTTACCGCAGGCCATCTGAGGTGCTGGATTGGCCCAGGGATGGGTGGTGGCTAGGATGGCGTCAGCATCATGTGCAATCGGGGATTAGCCCTGCTGCACTGCCACTGTCAATGTGGTCCTTTCGCACCACACTATTTTGGCACTCTCCTGCCACGCTGCAATCTCAAGCCAAGTTGGGCCTCTGTTGTTCTTCAAAAATCGTGTGAGGTCACCTCAAAACTGAGTTGAGTCTGAGGCACCTGGGCCAAATTTGTTACAAAATAAAGCAGATGGCCAGGCTCTAGAATTTCTAAAACGATTTTGAAACCAGGATTTTGTAACAAATGATTGCTGAGGTTTTCTAATACAATAGACAATATATATTCACTTAAGATAAGTTTAACTAGAGGCTGAATTGTAACATGCTGTTCTCCTATTCCTCACTAGGGGTGGGCTTAGAAGTGGGAGAAGGCAAAACAGAGCACTGAAATGGCTAGCAGGTATTTTGGCTTGGCAGGGAACAGGCCAGGTGTAATATCCCAGCCATTTAGGGATCTATTTCACTCCATGTTTTGAAGCAAGAGGTAGATAATTGATCATTAAAATGGGTGGGAGCCATTTAAAACTTCCATTTTTCTTTGCTTCTTCTAATCAGAGGGAAGTAAAATGGAAATTTAAAATGGTTTCTAGCCATTTAAAATCTCTGTTTCACTATCCTCCATTTGGAGGGGGGGGGGAAACAAAACCAAGGTTCTAAATAGCCCAAACCCCATATCCAGCCAGCCAAAAGATCCAGGAAATGTTTGGGGGAGGTGACATCTCTGCTACTGAATTGAGGGGGCAAATTGGCCAGATTATTGACAATTTTAAGGTTGTGAACTGGTTCATGCTCATCCCTATTCCTCACTCAACTGAAGCTAATATAACAGAACAAAAATTTCAGAAAAATTTAATCTCATTTGGCAATTATTTATAAAACATAATCCAAAAACAAAGAATACAATCACAGTTTTTGAAGTATCTTTTAAAAAAAATTTCAACTGTTTTATTTTATATTAAATGAATATTTGGAAACCATGATATTATGAGTCAGATAGAGTGCATTGCCATACTTAATGCTCATACACTTGACAGTGGGCATTCTCTGGAAAACCGACTAGAAGAATCACATCCTTATCAGTCCATTGACTTCAGTGGATTTAAAGGGCTACTTAAGGCTGCAGTGCAAGTGGAGATAATTTTATATCCACAGGATATAATAACTGTGTGCAGATCTACTATCCTACTACATTGGGGACTCTTTATAACTCTATTCCACATTTCTAATGTTTATCACTGGAGAGATGAAGACTCTCCATGTGGCAGCAGCAAGTAATTCCAGATATTATAATGGAGATGGACTGAATGAGTGCATTTCCACAGCACATGGATTTTTCTGTTCCTCTCATTGCTGGATCCTGCAGGGAGAGCTCCAAACTTCCTGGTTTTGTGATTCCATCTGCTAACTGCTTCCAGTAATGAAAACTAACTGGTGCCTTTGGGGTGCCAGTGCTAGGTTTGGTAAACTCCTGGAGATTTGGGGGCGGAGCATGGGAGGGGAGGGACCTTAAGTGAGGCATAACAGCATGAAGTATACCCTCCAGGGCAGCCATTTTCTCCCAGGGAGCTGTACTTTGTTGTCTGTTGATCACCCATGATTCTGGGTGATCTCCAAGCCCCACCGGGAAGTTGGGAATCTTATCTGTGATTCTATCTTGCACAGAAATGTGAGGATTCTTTTTAAAAGTAGTTATCCTTTGCTTTATATATTTTATAAGAACTGTATATCATTGCCCATTTGAATTTTGCAGACACCTCCAGATTCTACTTTTTCAGTCTACAAGCCCGTGCAGACAACCAAATTGCTCTAAAGCAATCTCGCCCTGAAGCAGCTTGGTCAGCTATCTCATCTTGCTGAATGAGAATTTACAGGGCTATCTTAAACAAACTCTTAAATCCATTGATTTTAATGGACTTTGGAGGATGTAACTCTGCTTATGGATGGCACTCTTAACTGTTTATTATATAGATGCCAACACATGATAAAATTTCTAGTAGAATTTATGATAAACTAGGCAATTATATATAATCTACGTCTGATGGTATGGAGAACCAGGATCTCTCTCTTTTTTTAATGATTCTGGTCTGCTTAATATCTTGGACATTGAATATGATTGTATCTATTTTTCCTGTTCTGATTGCTTTGCAAATGAGTCATGAAGACATATGGCTAACAGTAAAGTATTAATATTTTCACATGATGATAATTCCACCAGATTTGGGGGGAAATCACTCACAGGTGACACAGTTTGTTTTGTAGAAATCAGTTTTGATGTATAATTCAGTTGTCCTAAACCATGTGGACTTGCACATGCACATAATTGTACATCTGGGTATTGTTCAATTTGACCATGAATCCACGGACGCCTTGTTCAATAAATGCAAGTTCAGAAACAATTACCTAAATTAAATTAAGACCATTTCACACATCTACTTTTATATCCTTATTGGCAGGTTCATCCAAATCCTTAATCCGGTACTTAATTTGTTTATTGGACTTGATACACAATGGGAGGTGGATCGTTACATTCTTACCTGATTTTCAGTGGAAAGCTCAGAGCTGTGTGTTTAGTAATGATGTTTTTTTTTAACTGCTTTAAGAATGGTATTAAAATTTTCTTAAAACCTTAAATGTGTAATTTATGTCTTCTTTAAATTTCCCATAACTGATTATCAGTCTTACCTGAGACTTCAATGGAATGAGAAGCCTAGCTTTATTTTCTCAGTGATCTTATTCAGATTGCCATGGTGATGCTGAACAATTTTCCAGACTTCATTCTGGGACACGTTTATAGAGATAACTTGATCAACATGGTGATATTAAGGGCATTAATACAGTCAAGCCATCTGCTAAATCAAATGTATTGAATCTCAGGGGAATTTGTCAAGACGCCTTCATTCCGGAAGATAATGATAAAATTAACACTAAACAAAAGACAATCGCTCATTTTTGCTTGCCTAGCTAATTCCTGCCACGGCTTCTGTTATTTATTTATTAATTTACCATATGGCGTGTGTAAGCCAGGATATCCAAGGATTATCACACAGCCTGGCAAGGGATGTTCAGAGGTGGTTGGCCATTTCCTTGTTCTGCATCATGACCCCTAGTGTTCCTTGGAGAAACTACCATCTAAAACCTTGGATGACTTCTCTCCTCCAGGGGTTCGCCTTGCTTAGTTTTCGAGATCTGACAAGATCAGGCTTGCCTGGATTATTCACCAAAGGCCACTGATATCATAGGTTGGTGTTGTTCATTTGGTTCAGCAATATAACATATGCACATTCTGCTCAAGTACACAGTGACTTGTATCCTATAAAATGCTGACAGGAGTGATATGGATTGCCACCCTTGCATTGGTAGGCACTCTGCACTTTTGGAGGTGGGGTGGGGGTGGTCCGTGGTAG
Organism: Paroedura picta; assembly: GCF_049243985.1. Classification (NCBI taxonomy): domain Eukaryota; kingdom Metazoa; phylum Chordata; class Lepidosauria; order Squamata; family Gekkonidae; genus Paroedura; species Paroedura picta. The sequence goes on from NC_135374.1 coordinate 102,473,842, forward strand.
GTAAAAAACTACAGGATTTGAAAAAAACATTCCCAGAGCAGTCCAAACAATCACCTGGAATTGATATAACTTCTGTGTCTGTGATGTTGTTTCGATTGGGATATTTGATTAACATAGCAGAGTTTTGCCCAGTACGATGCTGTGTGCAGTAAATAAATCTCCCAAGAAGTATATTGCAAAAAAGGTAATCTTACATTTATTCAAGTAGATCTTGTTCACATTCAGGTTACGCTCAAAAGGAGAAGAAAAGTCTAAAAAGTATTTTCCCTCTGTACAAGCATAATGTCTATGGGATTATGTAGCAATTTTGTCTACAGGAGAGATGTGTAGAAACAGCTGTCTCCATGGAAGGCCATGTGAAGCGAGGGAGATGACAAAGCAAGAGAGGAGGTTGTCAGAGTAGAGTTCCCAGGTTAAGACAAAGAGAGGGAGACTATTCAAAGAGTTAACATTCTTAGAGTGATGTAGTGCATGAACACACACACACACACACCAAGTCCAGGCATGCTGAGTTGCTCACTACAACATTTTCCTCTCTCTCCCCCCCCCCTCTGGCTATTTTCTTGTTTGGGCACAGGAGTTAGGGGGGAGCTTGCCTACCAAGGGCAGGTAAATGGTACCCTTAGGTATGCTGCATATTCCATTTCCCCCAGGTGTCCCTTTTGATTCCTTGAAAAATCATTCATGAGAGTTACATGGTTGAACCACTATGCTGATTTACTAAAGGAGAGGAGATGAAATTGTCCCCTCCTCTCTCTATTCTGTCAGTGGAGCTTTGCTGCTGGAAGAGTGACAATTGCAGCCCTGTCCCCGATTCACTGCTGCCTCCTTTACCTGCATAGAAAAAATGACAGAAGCTTGATTTGCATAATCAGGCCACATATTGTACCTTGCAAAACCTGCAATCCTATGGATACTTCCTTAAGGGAAAGTCCCATTGTACAGGCCTACGAGTAGATCTGCTTAGGGTTGCTCCCAGAAAGATTTTGATAGCACGATTAATAATGCTAGACAGCACCATCACTGCAAGATAAAAGGCAACCTCACCATTAAATCTGTTCCATAATTCCATCTCCCTTTTTCCCTTCTTCCACATTGATTAAAACCACAGGGCAGATAAGATAGTAATTTATACATTTAGCCCAGCTCAAATGATAAACTTTGCAACCTGAGGCTACCGGAGTTCTTGTGTAATACCAGCGTCAAACACAATCACCATCTGGCTGGATCGACATTAAAGGCCCATCTCGGGGAATGTTTAAAACAGAAATCTAATGCAATTGTCAGAGCCTTGATCACAACTGTCCTTTTCCAAATAATAATGGCCGACAGAGAGACTAAGGCTTACCTCTCCATGCAAATTGTGATACTGTGATCTCAACCGTTGCTTGAACATGAAATGGAGATCAAAACTTCCATATGTAGCAGTAAATGATTTGCAGGCTGTGCAAGAAATTTCCTAGTCTCTCTCTGTCTTGGAACTGTGAAATCAGATGTTTGAAAGTGTGTAGAAATTAATTATCATATGCATGAAAGACACAAGGAGATATCAATATTTTTACAGGGCATTTGAGAACAATAGCTCCTTTAAGACCAACAAAGATTTATTCAAGGCGTGAGCTTTCAAATGCATGCACTCTTCCTCCAACAATGAAACAGAGTTCATAGGAGTACAGATATAAGAAAAAAGTAAATTAGTAGCAAATTAATAAACTGTGCCATAACTTCCAAATTATGCAGTAGGATAATTCTTTGCTTTAAAAATATCTAATCAGTCGTTTGGATTCTGTTTTAGTTTGCTGAAAACATTTACTAGTATTAGCCTCAACTTAAACTTCCTTCGCATAAAAAAAGAAAGCAACCTAAACAAACTGAGTACACTTTTATAAAAATTCAGTTATAATCCTAGTGTGAAGGCCCCCTAACCATAGAGATTCTGGTGATTCCTAAAGAGGTGTGTGTTTCCCTCAGAAGGAGGGGGCCCTTGAGTCACTTGAAGCCCCATTTGTGGTCATGTACTGGGGGAGGCATTAGAGGCAATGGTGCTCATATGCAGAGGGGAGGGCTGGCTGTGCGGGGAGTTGAGGAATCAAACAGCTGCAGGGGCACAAAAGCTTAGGACCACCTTCTTCTTGTTTGGACGATGAGCGGCCTGGCACTGGCCCAATGCAGGTGGTATCAGCCAGGGGCCAGGTCTATTTTAAGCAACCCATTTGCCCTGGGTGTGGTGATCCCCTTAACAGATCTTAGGATGAGGGCTTTCAAGGGGCATGCCCAATTCTGGAGGCTGCCACCAGATCTCGCTTGTTAGGTCACTGGGATAAATAGCATTGGCCATCATGACACATAAATTCCCCAATCCCATCAGCTTCCATCAGTCAAATTGCTTTTAGAGATGAAAAACCCTAGTGTATGTATGTAATATTTCTGTTGGGGGAAAAAAATAGGTCCATTTTCCTCCTAAGATTATTTTAATTGGCTTTTTTTGTTAGAAAGTGAGTGCCTTAAAAAAAATCATCCCATTGTCCAGCAGATTTGGCTGCTTTTTGTCTCTTTTCTTATCATGCCTCCATTTGAAAGACACCCATGAAATTCTACGGTTGCCAGAAGAGTAAAGCAAACAGAGGGCCTTCCTATGCTGCCAAGTAAACATAGCAGATATGTTGCATTGGAGCTGACACATGCTTGTACTGTGAAATCTTGATGTTCTGGTCTTCATCTGTGTCTGAACAATACAGCAGATGAAAATTTTCTCATTGGCTGCAATAAAACTAATAACTCTTTCAAGGGCTTGCATTTTTTTTTAAGATGCGAAGCGCATTAGGGAGACTTTATTTTATTAAAACAGCACAAGATGGAAAGTGTGCTTAACCCAGACAGTCTATGAAAGGAGCCATTTCTATTCAGCGTTCTGTTTGGTGTGCCCAGTTGGCTTCAGGGTTGCCCTGTGACCTCCCAAATCTGGCAATTACCTGAATTCAAGTCACAGCATCAGGTTCCAGAATGGCACAGCTGCTGCTCTGGATTAGCAGCAATAATGGATTATATAAATAAATCTATTTATACAACTCATTTTTTTAATGCTAATCAAGACCAACAGCTGCACCATCCAGAAACCTGGCAATGCCAAAAAGGAGTTACACCCTATAAACATTAATAGGTAACACTGAACTCTGTTTAGGATTGCATTGTCATGGAGTAGGGTGTGTGTGTATGTTGACCTAAAAAGTAACATAAAGAGTACCTTCACTGAAGTATGATCAGGACTCTAGCTAGATGTCAGATTAAAAACACAGATACAGTACAGATGAATCAAAAAGAAACTTAACATAAAAAATCTTTCTTTTTTTCAAAAATAAAAAGTACACAGAACCAAATCCAGTAACTAAGAGTTCTTTAAAAGGTGGGGGAGAGGTATGGAATCTACATGACAAAACTATAGCTCTACACATACATTTCTACAAGAAATAATTCCATACACAATTGTCATCCATATGTTATGCATGGTTATACATTCCCATGCTGACAGTGTTCTAAGGTCCTCTTTCTAACATTGTAATACAAGTCTTCTAGCTGTGGTAAGGATACAGAGGGCCTATTTTCATTGACCATCAAGAGTTGAGAAGATAATTTGAAAGTACACAAGAATCCTCAAAAACCCATGAACATTCTGATTCAAAATTGAAAGGAGTAATAACTTCTTCCCAGAAAACTAGACATCCTCTAAGCATATGGTTAAGGGACATGTCCTTTAAGTTGTTAGACACTTTACTCAATCCTTTGCTAAAGTTTTGCTGTGAAGCCCAGTATATCCTAAGCACATTTTTTTTTGCTGAATAAGTATCAATTTAAGATCCATAGAGAGAGTGTATATAAAAATTTGGATTGAAACTCTGGGGTCGGATTCAAAGAACTGTCTATTGAATGCCACCAATATAATCAGACTTTTCCATCTTGCCCCTTCCACTACAGCCTATTGTGTGTTCCAAAATCCTGTTCCTTGGAATCATTTCCAATTGGGAAATTTAATGCTTATCTAAATTTGCCACTGTCTGATTGAGCTGCTGAGTCACAATTTCTGAAAGAGAAGAAGTTTTTATATACCACTTTTCACTATGCAAAGGAGTCTCAAAATGTCTTCCAATTGCCTTCCCTTCCTTTCCTCACAACAGATATCCTATAAAGTAGGTGAGGGTGATAGAGCTCTGACAGGACTGCTCTGTGAAAACAGCTCTGACAGGACTGTCACGTGAACCAGTCATGTGGTTCACCAAATTAGAAGCTGCTGCTCTCAACCACTTCACCAAGATGGCTGCCAAGAGCAGCAAACAGCTGTAGACTTCCCCCCAGCTTGTGACAACCTGAATGACTTAATGCACATGATACTGCTGGACCTACATGAAATGTTCTGCTTAATATAATAGGTTCAACAGGATATTCTAAAGTAAGTTCAAATGGCTTTCCTTAATTGCTCAGTATAGTTGCATGGTGGTTTGCAGGATTCAGGTAGTGTGAATGTGACATCTGGGTTACAAAGATGGCAAGAAAAAAGTAGTTAATAAATAGTGTTTTTTTTCTAATGCCAATTATATTTTGCATTCTATTATATTCAATAGTATGGTAAGTGCAAGCAAACTTTCAAATATTTTTTGCGTGGAGGAAACATCTTCCTTCTGGTACTGTGTTGTGATGTGGATTGTGAAAGTTGCTTTTAGAAGACACTACTCATTGTTTTCCATTTCGTTCATAGAAAAAAGTACATGAACTTTACAAAGCAATCATAAGGAGATGTTCTCAGAGTCCTAATAAAGTCTACTAAGGAAAATGTTTTTAGGATACATTGCCACCTTATATCAGGAGCCTCCGGGGAAGAGCAGGGTATAAAGAAAGAAAGAAAGAAAGAAAGAAAGAAAGAAAGAAAGAAAGAAAGAAAGAAAGAAAGAAAGAAAGAAAGATCTATTCAATGAAAGACAGTGTCATGTTGTATTAGCTGAGAGGACAACCTGCTCCACCAATCACCAGCTAAAGTAAGTATAGTCTTTTTATAGTTGTCAGGGTTGCACTTATGCATGGTGTATTTGCCTTCTCTTACTAACAATATTTAAATTTTGCCAACATTATTTAATTTATTTAAATTACAAATTTTCCAATTCATATTTCCCCAGAAAACCTATGTCACCGCTACAAATTTCGGTTGGAAGTTTCTTAAAAATTGCCTTCTTAATCCTATTCAGTTGTTATGCACTTGATCCTAGTTAGAAGCTGGGGTGAAACACCTGGTTGGAATTATGTACATTAGTCATGCAGTAATTTAATTTGAATGACTGACACTTACATTTGCATTTTATGCTAATAATATTGTCTGGATGGATGGCAACCATAGCTGCATCAGGAACAATTGCCTGATGAATTATGGAGGGTGAAAATGTTTATCAATTTAATCACCTGAGAAGCCCAGAGACCAACATAGAAGTTGTCTGTCTTTTGTCTCTCTTTCCTACTCATGCAACTGATGAATCAAAATCTGAAAGTTATATGCCTACTGAATCAAGCATTAACATAAATAAAGGATTACAAACAGCCTAGTTTTTGTTTAAATGTGGATAAATATTGGATATCAGTATATCTAAGTCTCAATGTGGCCAAACATGTTGATACTTAAATCCAAAGACTGGAACCATGAACAGACAAGAGAGATCTGTGTAAAAATCTGAGAAAATTGTACAATCTTAAGGAAAAAATCCACTGGGGGTTAACCCCTCCCATGCAATTACAGAGACAGCACATGTGGCTTTAAGAAACAAATGCCCTCTCTGGTCATAGCAAGGCAACCACACAGTACTGTAAGTTGAAACTTTGCTTTAAGTCAGTAAAAGGAAGAAGGATGTGGCATGGTTGTTCTGGTCTTTTGGGGAAGATTAATTAGGACCAGGCCCACCAGAAACCACTGGCTGACTTGATAACATGTGAAATCCATGTCTTATCTAGGCCCAGCTGCTCACTAATACTCAACAACAGCTACCCCACAAAAGCCAGTATGCTTTAGTGATTAGAGATTTGGACTAGGATCTAGAACACCCAGTTTTGAACGGGGATCTGGGACACACAGTTCTAGTGTGGCATCTTGCTGGATAATTTTGGGCCAGTCACAGATTTTTTAGCTTAACTTTCCTCATTTGTTGTAAAGATAAAATGGAGGACCAAAGAATGACACTGTTTGGAGTTCCAATAATAAAGTGACATAAATATAACTGAAAATGAAGGACAGATAAAAGGCAGGATAGTTGGTAGGTGGAAAGGAGAGAACAAAATAGGAAAGGATCCCAACTGAGTCTGGTGGCAAACATTGTGCAACTGTGCATCATTTTCCCAGTAGAGACAGACTGGAGAGGGAAGGTGAGAAAGCAGAAGGCAGTGGGGAAGCAGCTAAAGGTAGGTTGACTTGTGGAAGGGACAGATAAAAGGAAACAAGAAGGAGGGAGAGGCTATGCAAGCTTTCATGGGAGAGAAAAAGAAAATGCTTCCCCACAGATCCTTGCAACTTTCTTATAACATCTAAACTGATAGTTTAAAATCTTAAATCTATGAAGAAAACAATGTTATCATAATTTGGTTGTTAAGATTATTAAAATAAAATTATTGAATATTTACAAGTACAAACCTGAGGAGTATCAGCATAATTGGCATTTTCCAGACTAGGTTCTACCTGCACTCATTATTTTTGGATATCATCATAGTGCTGTTTTCCAATTTCCAGCTAATGTTGGCTCTAATGTACTCTGATTATTTTCACCCCATCATCTGAGGAAGTGCACACCCACATGAAAAGCCACACCTTAAATACAAGTTTGTTGCACATGAAGAAATTAAAGCAATCAACACAAGACTGGAAACTAAGATCAGGTGCAGATTCCTTTTTATAAACTGAGCCAATTGAGATTCAAAATCCCAGTGCAGATAAGACCTAGAATCATAGAATCAGTTGGAAGGGACCTAATGGTTGGAAGGGACCTAATGGGTCATCTAGTCCAACCCCCTGCACTATGCAGGACCTAGGTTTCCATTGTTTGGATACTGCCACCAAAAAGATTGCCACCTTTTCTGTGACCTGTTTCACACAGTGGCCAATCAGCTGCCCAAGAAGGCCAAACAATCAGGACACAGAGACCAAGGGCATCCCTTACTGTTGTCTCCAAGCACTGGTATTCAGAGTTTTGCTGTTTCTGATCTTTTCAGTTACCATGGCAGTAGCCACTGATGGATTTCTCTTCCATGGTAACTTCTCTTTATCTATGCTTGAGGCCATCACAATCTCCACTTGTAATGGATTCCACATTTTATTTACTCATTGAATCAAAATAAAATCCTGTAGTCTGTTCTGAAGCTATTTCCCTTCAATTTCATTGGTGCCCTCCTCATGTTTCACTATTATGGGAGGGGGAGAAAAGTTCCTAGTATCCACTTTCTTCACCTCATGCATAATTCCTTAAGCCTCTATAATGTTGTCCCTTAGACATCTTTTTTTTTTCTGACTCTTCAGCCTTTCATTGCAGGAAATGTGCTCCAAACCTCTTATCATTTTGTTTGTCTTCAGTTGTACATTCTCCAGCTCTGCAAATATCCTTTTTTGAGATATGTTGACCAGACCCGTGCACAGTATTCCAAATGAGGCCACACTATAGCTTTATGCAAAGGTATTAAAACACTGATTTATTTTAATGGAGTTTGGGTTGATATTTTCATTGAGCTTTCTACTATGACCCAAGATCTTTTTTTTCCACTTTCCTTCGCAACCAGCTCAGACCCCATCAGCATATATTTAACATTTTTTTTAAGTTCCAATGTGACCACCTTACACATGCCCTTTTTGTTATTCCTGCCTGTTCACCTGTGGAGAAAAGGACACAGCAGCAGCTTCCGTTCCTGGCAACCTTTCTGTCTTCCCTTCATTCCCAGATGGGATCCTCTATTCCTCCAGCCTCTCCATGTGATTATTGAGATTTATATTACCCTGAGCTGGAGGAGATTGTACTTAATCAAGTTCTAATTCCAGTACACCCTTCTTCTTTTATTTGGGATTTTCCAATATCACTGTGCTTTAATGAGCCTCCCCAAGTTTCAGATTCCCTTGGCACTTAGGTTGTAAAAGGAGGTGCCTGTTAAAATAACTAAGTCCAAAGTAAGAGAGGGACTCTACTATTCAAGGGGGTCTCAGGTAGAGGAGGGGGTGGAGTTCACACATTAGAACACTCCCCCTTTTGGTCACCTCCCTAAGGATCCATCCAATATTGAAATATTTATATCAATAGTATTATGTAGTATTGAGCATACACACTTATGCCCAGACAACCTAATTGTAGCCCACAATGATAGGCATTGTACTTAATAACCTTCCTGGTTTCCGGTGTCTGACAAACAACAACAACAACAAGGCCATACATGACTGGTAGACTTGGTGGGTCACAAATTGCACAGACCATAACAAAAATCAATGAGGTGTCAAGATAGCATGCACGCTTAATACATGATACCAGTTATACAGTCCATAGATCTTTTCCTGCTGTGAGTAAAGCCACCAGACAAACAGATTTGTGGAAACGGTTTGATTCAGAATGTATACTCAAATTGCTTTGCCCCGGTTCCTTTGCTGGATCAGTAGCCAGCTGAAAGTACACAGCTGGGTGCCTCTGTACATTGCAGGGCATATGATGATATACCATCATTTCATTTGCACTATATACTATGTTAAAAAAAATTGCATTGCAATATGGTACAAAGTCCACATCCACAGCTCCTGTCTATGTGCATACTCCATTTCATTCATACCCTCTGAGTATCATAAGCAAACAGTGCGACAGATACACTTTGAGGCATTCGTAACTTCATACAGTTAAATACATTTTGCAAGTGACGGTATATAAAAATGTAATGAACTAACAATCATATCAGAAAATTGCTCAAATGGAACTATTCCATTTGCAGAATTGCTCTCTCAACCAAATTCGCGAAGAGCTGATCTGCTCCCCCCCTTCTCCCCCCCCTTCTAAGTGGTGCCAATGTAGTGACACTCTGGCTTTTACATAAATAGTCTGTCACTTCAGTAGGTGATTGCAGATTATAGCAACATAATTTGCTACAATCAAAATTGGTTTCATGTTTCAAATAGACCATTTTGCCCTGGTAATCAATATTGACCAGATTATAGTGCTAAAACCCTAGATTTATCTTATACCTTGTCATTGGACTTAAACCCTGTTGTTGTTAACATTCAGAAAGGAACACTTATTTCCCTGTCTGTGTGTAAAAGAATGGAGAAAATGAATTTTAATTACAGAACAACAGAAGCCCCCATAAAACTCCATGTTAGAGTATCCTGCTGCACAGTCTTTCTCTGCCTCAACGCTCCTTTGGACAGCAATATGACTTCTGCTGAAAACATCATGAGCTCAGGAAGAGGAAGACGACAGTGATACATCCAAAAATATCTAGAGCCTCCATGACCCCCCTAAGGCCAGCCTTTTATTTATTTATTTATTTATTTATTTATTTATTTATTTATTTATTTATTTATTTACTTACTTACTTACTTACTTACTTACTTACTTACTTACTTACTTACTTACTTACTTACTTACTTACTTATTTATTTATTTAGATTTATATACCGCCCTCCGCGAAGGCTCATAACATTTTCCAATGTTATGACCATGGAGCCTTTAGACTTTGAGGTACCATGGAAGTGATGTCAGCTGGCCATGCCTCCTGCTATGCTCTATATTAAGGTGACCAGATTTCAACATTGGTAAAGCGGGACACCATTGACCGGGGGGGGGGGGTTCTTGATTAAAAATTTGGTCTATATGGAGCAACAGAAAGTTTCATAGAATGCTTTCAGGACTTATCAGAACCTGTGTAGTGATTAGAGGATATAATTTGGCTCTAAGAAATGCAGATTAAAATCCCTTGTCTGCCATGGACACCTGCTGGCTGACTTTGAACCTCATTGGGTTGTTGTGAGAATGGAGAAGAGGAACTGCTGGCCTCTACCTGATGAAATGAGCTCCCAGAGGAGATGGGGACCCTTTCAGAACCAGCTCAGCTCTGCAGGGCCCACAAGTTGCAGCTCTTCCACCAGGCATTTGTTTGGGTGCAATATGGATATAACATCTACTGGGCCGCCACACAAATAAGAAGCTATTAGTGGGCAGGGTGACAGAAACTTTAACCAATACTAGTTGGTTAGACTGGTCTATGATTTTATACTGAATTTATTTATTTATTTATCCATCCATCCATCCATCCATCCATCCATCCATCCATCCATCCATCCATCCATCCATCCATCCATCCATCTATCTATCTATCTATCTATCTATCTATCTATCTATCTATTTATATACCGCCCTCCTCGAAGGCTCAGGATGGTTTACAGGGAACAAGAAAATATACAGATAACATATGGTAACAGGTGATAACAGTAATAACATTATAACAACAATAACATGATCATAACAATAACATTAGAAACTGGAATTGCAAGAGCCTCAGTCCAACTCTTACTGGGACCCAGTGGGTTAGGCAGATTGGTGTCAGTCGTAGTAGGAGGGGGGGAGCTTGGGGGCCAATTGGAAGTGATGGTTTGGGTCAACCTCAACCAAATGCCTGGCGGAGGAGCTCCCTTTTCCACAGGCCTTGTGGAACTGTTTAGGTACTGTCATTTATTGTTGTATTAGAGACAATGCGATTTTTGTATGGGTTTAAATGCTGTACCCCAAGGGCGGTTATAGAAATCAAATAAATAGACTGCATAAATTGGGAAGAAAGGTGGGGCATGACTTTGTTATAAATCTAATTTTGGCTATAGTATGCCCCAAAAAGGAAACTTTCTCTTGCTGTTGCTTCATCTGTTATGCTGCCAGTGTGGGTTATAAAGCAGAGCACTGCACACCATCGGGATTTTTGGTTTTAAGCATTTACTGCAGAATGAGTATATCTCATTTTGCCAGTTTCTTAGTAGCAATGCAATTTGGGGACGTTGTTCCATTCTGTGATCAAAGAACATATTAGATAATGTGACACAAAATGTGCCATGAAAGGTAATTTGTTTAAATGCTCTACGTTATAAAGAAAAAAGAAATCAATTCCATTATTACAATTTTACTTTACACTCAGCATATTTCTGAAAGTATAAAATGTAATAAAAGTTGTGGGGGGTTTTAGTGCAAGAGTGTCCCAGCTTAAGAGTGGATTCTAACTAATCCAAATTGGTGATGGTGGGGATATTAATCCCTAATATCTAGGTCTGGCTAGGGTTCTGCTGCCTAGTTCAGAGAAGATTAAGAAGTGGGGAGGGTGGGAATGCACAGATAATATAACTTACAATGTCATTATCCAATCAGCAATTATGTACAGATTTTGCTACTGAAGAAGAGAGATCTGTCTTTTCAAAACATTTACCAATGACAATGCTGGCTTTGATTCTACAGAAGCAGTAATTCTTGTTATTTTGCTCTTGGTGATAGTTGAGATGTGGTACTGGCTTAAACATTTTGCTTGTGCATGCTGAGATGCAGGCAGTGCTGTATCTGCAAATGCATACCTATCCATACTCTTGTATTTGGCACATGCTGTTTTTTGGGATGAACATGGGTCAAATGTGATGTTGTCCAATTTTGCATTGAAGACCTGCCATCTCCTTTGATCATTAGGCATCTGCATGTTCTAATTATTTCCAGTCCCCCTTGAATATGGACATGATTTGACACAGCTCCCATTCTTGCAGTCACTACCCCCAAAAACTTCTTCTCAAAAGTGGGGGATAGTAAGACAAAGGATAGATTTCACCTGAAGCCCATCTTTTTTGTCAATCATTCTTCTCAGATTTGCCCACCATGACTTCCTGCTGGGCTGATGTGACCTGGGATTTTATTTCCATAAGTGAAGAATACGATCTTGACAGAGATGTAGCCTGAAAAAACTGTAGTACAACTGCTACAAATCCCTGAACATTTCATCCCTCTTGAATGACTAACCAAAAGGACACATTTGGAAATGTCTTTTCAATTCAACCCATAGAATAAAGAAAACTAACGTGTAATAATTAGAGTGTGTGTGTGTGTGTGTGTGGGGAGAAATTGTTGAAAGACAAAGGTAAAAAAATTTTTTTTGGTTAACAGATCTACCGATCAGTGGACCAGTACAGGTCAGGTCATAATCCCTGAAACATTGAAAAATCAAGTTTACTTGCTGGTTTGAATAAGGAGACCTGCTTTTTATAAGCTTCTCTCTCACACCATCAATTTCACAGAATCTCATCTGACAGGATAAACATTACCTCTAGCCAAATCCATGTCTAATGTTAACTTTGATTAAATGGTACCATTTTGAACCATGTAAATATCATTTCCCTAAATGAGTTGCTTACGGTAAATTGTGAACACGAAAGTTGATATATTTTTTTTTATACCATATACAAAGGGTTTCCAAATGAATTCCTCCTGAGATAAAAGAGGAGAGGCATTTGCTATGCATTTCCTAAGGAACAAAAAAATATGGTGTTTGTGCAATTTTTCCATCTGCTTATGCCAGAGCTGAGAACTCACCTGCAGTTTCCGAATCAGCAAATGCATCCATCAGATCATCAAGAGCCCTCTGCTTTAACAGAGAGAGCAGCAGGAGATTTTTAAGAACCATTTATGACTCTAGCAACTGACTAGTAGGAGTCATGGCTAGTTGTCATGAATAGCCACAATGACGATGGAAGCATGCATGCATGAATAAATGTACATCTCTGTGTTGCTGAAACCTCATTGGTGAACTGGTAGGTTAAAGGGCCCTGAAGCTATTAAAGCTGCAACGGAATGAACCCATCTTTCTCGAGCTGTTGCCAATTCTTGCTGAAGCTCTAAGATCCTCTTTTTTGAAACTGAAACATTGTTGGGATTGTACTTATTTCCAGGCGGTTAAAGCCTGCCATTCTGAAGCATTCATGTTTCTTTAGCATCCACTTTTCTTACTGAATAAAGACACCCCTTAGAAACTGGCCATATTGACCAGCATTAGACAGGCGACTTTCAGTTACAGTATGCCGATCAGTGCAATGCAAAGTACCTCTTCTTTTGCTGCCAGAGAACCACTCCGATTAAACCAGCAATTTATAAGGTCGGTATCAGTCTACGCTAACAGTTATGTCCATTGAAAATAGCCAGCATGGTCATCATCTGATCGGAGTCTTTAAATTACAGGCTTTGTGACCAGCATAGCGCTGAAAAGGCAGATAATGACTTTGTATCCCATTAGCATCATGACTCACCCCAGTGATTATCCTTTGCCTTTAAAAGCTCACCTCTACGCATGTCTTCTGTTTGTAATTCCTCACCTGATGTAGCTTTCCTTGACATGTCCCTGGCTTTTCTTCACAGCAACAATTGAGACATTCTAAAGCATGGGCTGTGTAATCTGATCCACCCTAATAAATGGCCTTGAGATGAAGATTCAGCCCACTGGAAAGCCAGACAGCCAGACAGGATAGACTGGGTTACTGGCTTGGTTGGGTGAAGGGAGAATTCTTAACCAGCATGGTGTAGTGGTTAAGAGTGGTGGCTTCTAATTTGGCAAGCCAGGTTTGATTTCCTATTCCTCCCCATGCGAGCTGAGTAACCTTGGGGAAGTTACAATTCTGTTAGAGATGTTCTCACAGAACAGTTCTGTCAGAGTTATTTCAGCCCCACCTACCTCACAGAATATCTATTGTGGGGAGAGGAAGGAAAGTTGATGGTAAGCTGCTTTGAGACTCCGTCTAGTCATGAAAAGTGGGGTATCAAAACCAACTTTTATTTTTATTTTTATTTTTCTTCTTTTACTAGAGGGCAAGCCCGTTTTCGGTGATAAAACAGTCCCTAGTGTGGTGCATGCGTGTGTGTGAGGGGCAAGAGGGTTTGTAGGCAGGAGTGTGAGAGAGTCAGGATGTCTCCAGTGTCCCCACATTCACTGGATGGTGTGAGGTAGCCGGGCGCTACACTTCATGAAGCACGTCCAGAGTGCGAGGGCTTTAGGAGAGAGAGCCAGAAGAGCACAGGGAGAGTGGTTAGCAGCACGGTTGTGGTCAGGACATTCTGAGGAAGGGCAGAGCATGTAGCAGCATTCCAGGCCCCGGCTGCTCTTCCCCATGCTACCGCAGCAGCTGGTGATGGGGAGGTGTGTCCGCTGGAGTAAGGGAGTGGGCAGTCAGCATTTTGTGCGGTTGTAATGGTAAAGCGGCAGGGGCGTCTGGGAACCATGTCTACCGCGCGGAGGTGCGCTGGAGCAAACAAAGGTGACAGGGAGGGGGAGAAAGACAGAGGAGGGGAGGCTGGGTGTGGGAAAAGTGGGCCAGGGGCTCTGCGCGTGGGGCATGGAGAGCTTCGTTCCCAGCCCTAAGGAAGCGTGTCTAGCCTCAACCAGGTCCAGGGCTTTTTCAGTCCTGGCCCCTACCTGGTGGAAAGAGCTCCTGAGTGAGCTCCAGGCCCTGCGGGATTTACCAGCTTTCCTCAGGGCCTGTAAAATGGAGCTCCTCCATCAGGTTTTTGGTTGAGGCTGGGGTCAGTGAATGAGATCCATCCACCCCCCAGGGATTAGAAGTTACATCACTCCCTCCTTTCCTGCTGCTACAGTACAGGGGAGGAGGAATAAGATTATTTTTCCGCCATGTTGGGATTTTTTTTAAAGTCTATTAACAGGTATTTTAATGGGGTAAGACTATTTTTACCCACCACGAGCCTTGCAGGGAGTGGCGGTAAATAAATATAACAACAACAACAACAGTCCCTCAGAAGATGGCTGGGTCCACTGCCTTTAACGGTGAAAGTGGGCGGAAAGTTGAAGAGGCAAAAGACTGAGAGCAGGGCAAGGACTGTCTCTGCCCAAACCCACCCCCAAGGAAGCATTGAGCGCTCTTGCCCATAACCCATTCCCATAGTTTTACTGCAACAAGGTCCCAGTAGTGCTGTGGTGGTCAGCCACCGGGAGTCATCGTTCTGAGGGAGAGCAGGCCAGCAGCAGGTTGGAGGTGCGGACTGTGGGAGATACGCTGGCTCTGGCAGCCAGACGCATCTGAGAGCAAAGTGGCTAGTTTTCAGGGACAGAGGGCGGGATCTGTAAGAGCAGGCCCCATTCCAACTTGGACACCCCAGACACACACCACCCCCCAGGCTGTTTCACAAATATTAAGAGGAACACTGGATAAGGATATTTATATGCCCAAATAAATCAATAAATATTAAGTTGAATCCAGTCAATGCTTCCTTTAGTGAAAGGTTTTGCTGGGAATCATGGGATCTATATGTTCTTCACATGGGATCTATATGGTCAAAAGCCATATGTAATATTGGCTGCAGTAAGATGGAAAAATTGTTGAAATTGCTAAAAACAATAAACGGGCAGGGTCCAACATGTTCACATGTTCTTGTAAACTGAAATTAGGTCTGTGAGTATGTTCAATCAGATATTTGTTGCCAGGGTCAGCTTTCTGCTTTCTGGTTTTGTTTTGTTTTTTTTTTGCCATCAAGTTACAGCTGACACAGGCAAACCAATAAGGTTTTCAAGGAAAGACGCATTCAGAGGTTTGCATTGCCTGACTCCATGTCAGGACTCTGGTATACCTTGGTGGCCTCCTCTCCAAATGCTATCCAGGGTCTACCCTGTTTAGTTTCCAAGATCTAATGAGATTGCTCTAGGAGAAGAAGAAGAAGAGTTGGTTCTTATATGCCACTTTTCCATTCCCAAAGGTGTCTCTAAGCAGTTTACATTCACCTTCCCTTTCCTCTCCCCGCAACAGGCACCCTGTTAGGTGGGTGAGGTTGAAAGAGCCCTGATATTGGCAGGTAAAAGGCCATTGTGGCAGTAAGAAATACACGACTCCATCCACTGGCATATAACAGGCCACAGCGTTTATTCAACAATCTCCCAACAAAGGGTTGGCGCAGCATAAGGGATGAGCCTGGCCTGGCAGTGGCTACACTGCAACCCTTAGTCCACGCGCATCAGAGTCCGTCAACTATTTCCCCGCTGGGACTACGTGACCCTTCTGCTGGACTGCTACACCGGGAGATGGCCCTGATGGGGGGCCCAAAGGGCGCGGATCTCCTTGGGTGACCCCCAGGACCATCTGGTCATTCCGCAAGCTACGAAAGGCCTACCCCGCTGGGCAGGCCCCAGCTTGCTACTGACCGCCCCCCTTTACTGAGGCCCCGAACCCTTTGGGGAGGCCGATCGCACACCAGCTCCCCTTAACAGGCTCATTCCCATATGCCTACCCGCTGTGATGAAATTAACACATGAACACAAAAACCTAAATACAGGGAGGGAGGGAGGGTCGCTTGCCTGCCCGGGACGCGAGTGGCAGCACGCAAGCCCAGCTCTGCCGGCCCCACCCCTCGCGCCGCACACGCCACACGTGCTGCCGGTGCTCCCAGCACGCAACCGAGCCGGGAGCCACCGGGACGAGCCGCTCTTCCCCTGCCCGCCCTTCCCCCGCCAACGGGCGGCTCGGGTAAGTCCCGCCGCCTATTACTGAAGAAGACAAAGAGTTGGCTCTTATATGCTGCTTTTCTCTACCTGAAGGAGTCTCAGAGCAGCTTACAATCACCTTCCCTTTCCTCTCCCCACAACAGACACCCTGTGAGGGAGGTGAGACTGAGAGAGCCCAGATATTACTGCTTGGTCAGAACAGCTTTATCAGTGCTGTGGTGAATTGAAGTTCACCCAGCTGGCTGCATGAGGGGGAGAGCAGAATCAAACCCGGCTCACCAGATTAGAAGTACAGGCTCCTAACCACTACACCCAGCTGGCTCTCTAGCCTTGCCATGTCTATTCCTAAGAATACCAACTTTGATTTTAAAAAAAGTTTCTAGATCTTTCTGTTTGTGATGGCATGCTTGAAATTCTGTGAGCGGTAATTTGGTAAAATCCCAAAAGTCAGAAGAAATCGGCAGTGTCCAAAGGGTGGAGCTTTGGTTCCTTGTGCAACTCTTGCTCTTTTCAGTCAATAACAAGAGTGAAATAAATGTTGCAGAGTTTTAACTTTGCATAAATTATGCATAATAAGAAGGACCATGCATGCACTCTTAATTTCATAATGCTGCCAGATTAGTGAATCTTGGTTACTGTGGAGCAGAAGTTTAATTTCATCTCTCCCTTTTAGCAGAGTACATATCACCCTGGCTCATACTGCTTGGAGAATGACAGATGTTCAGTACCACTGAAAAACAACCACTCTAGTTATATTGAAGTGAGGCATGCTTCCCCCCCCCCTACTAAACTCAGAAGGATCAAAAGGAAGGAAGGAAGCATCTCCAGACAGAGGGAAAAGCCAATATTTCAAGTGTATTTCAGCTGCAGCGATGCTAACAATATTTGGGCAGTCCGGTGAGACACGATTCAGTTCTTTTCAGCCTTGACTGTGAAGCATTTTTAAATGCTGTGTTTTTGCCTAGCTCTTTTCTGCAATAAAACGTTTCTTTTGGCTTAACATAAGATTTGTTACCTCATTTACTCCGATGTGTCAACAGCTCCTCCTTACAAACTGCTCACAATGGGGCAGGCTTGATTTTAGGAGATCATTTATGTTTGCTATAATGGGCTCCATAGTCATCATAGCCTTCCACAGAAAAATATGGGAAATCACAATAAAAACATATTTTTTTCCAGAGTCACAGAAACAAACTTGGGATTCTCTCCAAAGGATCATTTCTTTCTTTCTTTCTTTCTTTCTTTCTTTCTTTCTTTCTTTCTTTCTTTCTTTCTTTCTTTCTTTCTTTCTTTCTTTCTTTCTTTCTTTCTTTCTTTCTTTCTTTCTTTCTTTCTTTCTTTCTTTCTTTCTTGTTTGTTTGTTTGTTTGTTTGTTTGTTTGTTTGTTTGTTTATACCACCCACCCCCGAAGGCTCAGGGCGGTTTACAGGGGACAGGAAACGGATACAGATAACATTTGGCATTTGCTGGCAGGGGGTGATGGGAACTATAGTCCATGAACATCTGGAGGACCACAGGTTGACTACCCCTGGTCTAGAGGAAGGGAGGGCAGGGGAACCTCCAGGTTATTTGGATTAATCTGGTTTGGAGGATAATTCCTTCCTGACCCCAAAGCAGAAACTGGCACTACTTTGGGCTTATAAAAAAGGGCCATGAGAGTCAATCACTGACCCATCCCTTCCTGTCCTTCCTTTCCCAATCTGCCTAAATTCATAAAAGCCACACTACCTCTAACCTCTGCTTAAAAACTTTTCGCGAGGTAAAGCCCACCACCTCCCAAGGTCCTTCATCCTCTCTTCATAAGAACTGGACTCCAGACCCTTCACCATGTTTATTGCCTTTTGTTGTTGTTAGAATGCAATCAGCATGCTGTTTGGAACAGGCCTGCCTTATAGGACTGGTTGTAGCAAACTGCAGCATCCTGGTGATGTGCTCAGCAGGGACATCTGGTGGATACAGAAACAGGACCTGCAGAAGAGCTGTTTGGTTCAAATGGGAACTCCCGCTTCCTCTTGGAGGAGGAAAAGAAGCTGGGGCTTTGTTCTCAGTTACATTCTCCATTGCGTCCTTCGTGGGTCTTGAATATATTGTATGTCTGTGTGTTCAATATATAGAATCATAGAATCATAGAATAATAGAGTTAGAAGGGACCTAATGGGTCATCTAGTCCAACTCCCTGCAGTCTGCAGGACACTCACATCCCAATTGCTCATCTACTGTAACTTGCCACCCTTTTGCCTTCACAGAATCAGCCTCTCCGTCAGATGGCTATCTAGCCTCTGTTTAAAAATGTCCAAAGATGAAGAACCCACACCTCTCGAGGAAACCTGGCAGCCCAGAGAGAACAGTTAAACAGATGTAAGGGCACACTTTAGAAGAGTGGCAGCATCCCCTCTATTTGCCTAGAAAACTTCAAAGTGACAGAAAGGAAAGTAGAGGCAAACTTTGATGAGTACAAATGTATCACTCCAGATTTGCAGCCTTTTTCAACCTTTTGATACTGGAGGAAACCCTAAAGTATTTTTTCAGCTGGCCATGCTTCCCTGCTATGCTTCATGGAAGTTATGTCACCAGACACTCCCAGTGGATATGACCAGGCCACTCCCACTGCCACATCATAGGGTGATGTCACCAGGCCTCCTCCTCTCTAACTGCATTGCCAGAATTTGTGTCTAACCTCACCCCATCCCCACCTACATTTGATTGTCATGAATTAATATAGTAACTGCATTGCTAGAGTTACCAGCCTCCAGGAGAGGAGGTCTGGAGGTCTCCAAGAACCACAACTGATCTGCACCACCTCCAGGTGGTGGTTGGAGATCTCATTCTATTACAAGAGATCTCTTGGTGACAGAAATCAGTTCACCTAGAGAAAACTGTTGCTTTGGAAGGTGAGCTGCAGCATAATACCCCACTGAAGTCCATCCCTACTCTAAACCCCACCTTCCTCAAGATGCACATTCCAAATCTTCTAACATCTCAGCAGTCTGTGAAGGTGTTGTTCTTATCTCAAATTTATTCAGGTTGTTGCAGAGAACTTGTTTCGCTGCTAAGTAGTGGTGGCCCTTAAAACTGCCTGGATATAATGCCTTCCCAGCATTTTGATATTTCACAGTGAAGTACTTCTTTTTCTTTGTACAGCAAGGTTCTAGATTTTAGACCTATCTGAAAATTATCTTTCTTGAGTCCTTTAGCCTCCTCTGGGTAGCTTGCAAATGATATTCTCTTACATGTGAAGCCAAAGCCAACTTAGGAGTCAGAATCCTTCAAGCACACTCCAGTTGACTCCTCACACCTATAGAGGTCAAGATTGCTGCTTGAGATCTCTAAGGACTTGGAGATTCCAAATAAATTAAATGGTAGGAAATTTAGAATCAAGTACCACTCCATTCTGAGTAAGTTTTTTTTTTTTTGCTACATGTATATATCTCAAAGCAATACCATAGAATTTGCTATGAGGTACTCTGTGGGATTCCAGCTATGGACGACTCTTCCAAAACTGTTCTTAACACGGAAACAGATAATCTGGGTTTGAAAGAGATTTAACAAATAAAATCCAAAACTAACACTTCTTTAATAGGAAAGGCCTTTTCTCCACCTGTAATAAAAAAATCTCCACCTGCAATATAAATCTCCCCATGGGCTGTCAAAACTGGATTAAACATGTTTGTGACAAACTCAATTACTATTCTTCCTTGGGTCTACAGAGGCCATTATGGCTCCCAGATGCAAAAAAAGGGATGATAGCCCAGATAAAGAAACAAACTATCTCTATACGTTATCTTTTCAATTTTAGTGAAGTAAGCAGAAAATTATTTTTTTCACTTTTAAAATGATATTTGTTCAACAAAATACATTATATCGATATTTTTCAATACATATGTCATATTAGAAATTAATGAGCTACACTTTCAGTGAATCAAGTAGTATATAACTTTATGCTTTCATTAGTCAAGAATGTCAGCTAATCAGTACATTACAGCTTAAATATGAGAACTGTTTACTAACCCCTTAGATTTCTCACAAGAATTTTCCTTATTTTCAATACTTCTTTAAGTTTTCCTTGTAGACTTAAAAATGATTACCGAGCTCCTTGCATGAAAATTGGTAATTATGGTTGCATTCAATATCAGACTTCATTTGATATTAACCTATAATTACTCCTTAGATATTAATGAGTTCATACTTACAACAATGTTGCAGAATTGTATAAATCAAAAGTGAAATGCATTTTTAAACTCCAAAATCTATAACAAGGTTTCCACATCCAAAAAAAAATGTTCACTGTCATTTCTCCATTGTATCAATCCTGTCTGAATGAGTAATTTCATCAACTGTCTGACCTTTAGAATCCAATCCTTGATATTCAATCTTTGGGAAGGATTCCAGTGAATAGTAATTACTATGTTAGTTGTGGTAAGCATACATTGTACTGTGTACTCAAGTAGAGACTTGATCATTCAAAAGATCTAGCAAATACATTTTAGGGTCCTCAAGTAAATTACAACCACCCGTACATTTTACCTCATACATAACTTTTCCAAAAGGACCTTACAACCATACGTCTCTACCACATATGTTCAAAATCAGCATATAAAATAACACTAATTTGCCACTTGGTGCAGTGTTTAATAGTGCGGACTTCTAATCTGGTGTACCGGGCTTCATTCCTAGCTCCTTACATGCAACCAGCTGGGTGACCTTGGGCTCGCCACTGCGCTGATAAAGCTGTTCTGACTGAGCAGTAATATCAGGGCTCTCTCAGCCTCACCTACCTCCCTGGGTGTCTGTTGTGGGAAGAGGAAAGAGAAGGCAACTGTAAACCGCTTTGAGACTCCTTTGTGTAGAGAAAAGCAGCATATAAGAACCACCGCCTCCTCCTCCTCTTCCTTCTCCTCCTCCTCCTCCATTTGGCATAATATCAACCCACCTTACAGAGCTATTTTCCTCTTCCTTCTCCTCCTCCTCCTCCATTTGGCATAATATCAACCCACCTTACAGAGCTATTTTCTGTCCATGGCACTACTATCCTAAAGTCAACATTACAAACAAATGATTAAAGTTGAGAAATACACGGGCCAATATTCATTCTTAGCTTATACCAAATTCTAAGCCTCACTTCTACAATTGTGTTAGAACACCTTTTTTATAGACTAACATACCAAGGGATAAAATACAAAGAGTATTTTGCAGCTGTCCCTTTCTAGTATATACCATATATATCCATATGAATCCATTTATAAATGGATTTTAAGATAGTTGCAAAGTAATACTTATTTAAAAAAAACAGGACTTAAAATACCTCCACATTGTAAATTGTCATGCAACAAGCTTTTCTCTTGCCCAGATAAAACTACAGTGTTTACTGATATGTGATAATAGTTGTTCTTTTTTTTCACAAGGAAGCCAAAGAAAAAGAAGGAGAAGGAGGATGAGGAATCATCTTACATCCGCATACAAGTTAGAGACAGGTCCAGTAATGATATGTGCATGTGTGCATATAGTGTTTATCATGGACTTATCTTAGATCCACATTTTGTTTCAAGTTAATATGCATTTATTCTGCCTAGCCAAGATAAATTCACCCCTAGCCATCTAGTCAATTCTACTCTAATTTCTGCCCACATCTTTAAACAGCTATTTTGATACAAATGCTCAACCTCAGAAGATCGCCAAATGCCCAGACCCATAACTGGTTTCTCTGTCCACTTTAACCCAAACACAGAGGAAATTTTATCCTGAACATGGTTTTCAAGATTCATTCAGCTCCCAGCAGCTTGCAGGCAGAGGGGGACTTAGCCACAAGAAAAGAGAAGGCCTAGGCCTCAACATCAGCATTGCACAGGAAGTGATGTCATCATGCTGGTGATGTCCATGTGATGCTCCAATATTTGAAGAAAATCCTACAGTAGACGTTTTAGCAAAGAACCTTTGCCCAAGTATCAGACTGTCATCCAGACATTGCTTTTATGATGACCACTTCCTGTGTGATGCTGGCAACAGGGGCTAGGCCTTCCTCTTTAATTATTTACTTATTTGCAATTTATACACTGCTCCCTCCCAGCAGCATTTTATACACCACCCCTCTTTCAAATGGGCCTAGCAACTCTATTGAGGATCCTTCCCACTTTTGGGGAACAGAACAAAGCAGCGGAGGACCTGTCCATTTCACTCAGATTCCAATTGTGAAGAGCAGAATCTGATTGGTTGTTATCTCTTTTAAGATGTGCCTTTGTTGTGTCTATTGTGACTGCTGAAAGTTCAGTGTTATCTTTGCATAAGCCCATGAATTCTCTTGGATAAGCTACCATAGAAGTCTTTAGAATCTTGACAGTAGCCTTTTCAGAGCATTCTCTACTTTACAGTCTGTTGTGTCTTCAGGCTGAACATGCCCCAAGTGGAGAGGAGCTGTGTCTTTAAACAAAGTTACCACCATTATATCTGTGTTGGGAATAGACATCCAGTGGCCCTTACCCTTCAGGAATGGAAAGAGATCAAGGGTATGTTTGTTCAATGGCTCTCTCCACTCATACTTTAACAGATGTTCAAAGGAAGTTCTGAGTGTGAAGTCATGTTTAACCCCAATTAGTACACACTTGAGGCCTATGGAGCTGAAGCAGACTGCCAAGAGGCAGTTAAACAACTCCCAGGGTTTTTATAACCTTGTATCTATATATTTTAATAAGACAGCCCAAGGTGGTTCTTCTACAGCATAATCTGTTTCTGATTATTCTGTTTCCTGCAGAGGAGAGTCAGAAGTGGTAGAATCTATCTGTACTCTCACTAGGGGTTATACTATGTAAGGGATTTTTTCATAGTGTCTAGAAGGAATTCAGCGTCTTGAAGGCTGGCCTGTTAGAACTTACATCTAGAACTTACAACCTGTCATAAGAGGGAATTTGCCAACTGGCTGAGGTAACTAAGTCTTGGGAGACTGTCAGAATCTTTACTACAGAAATCATGCAACTGGGGTACACAGCTAAACTTTTTCCTCTCCCTGAAAGTGGGAGACCACTGGTCGTGAGATGTCCAGAATAACCATCTATGATAGCATGGTCTATCTGGGTTCTAGAGCAGGGGTAGTCAACCTGTGGTCCTCCAGATGTTCATGGACTACAATTCCAATGAGCCCCTGCCAGCATTTGCTGGCAGGGGCTCATGGGAATTGTAGTCCATGGACATCTGAAGGACCACAGGTTGATTACCCCTGTTCTAGAGGATTCTCATACTGTTGCCAGCTGTTATATCACCTGACAGAATTATTGCATAGCTTGCTTAATGCATAGCCTGCACATTTTTATTTCTGGAATTGCCCATTTTGCATCAGGTGCATAACACCCTAGTAGTAAGGAGAGAATTCCTTTCAGCACCCAATCACCTCTGAGGATGCCAAGTGAATGTGAGGTTCAAGAAGTCCTCTTAGCTCCAGTCTATTAATTTGAGCCGTTACTCAGGCTCCCACAAAGTCTGCCACGTTTGATGAAGCATGGGAAAGAAACTTATTGGATGTGAAGGGAAGGGTTAATCTGTGCAAGAAAATTAATGAACATTGACTACCTCATGTTCAGAGGGGAAATACCTGCTGATATATATCTCCGGAGGAATGAAGGCTGGGGTTCTGTCTGTATCTGAACACAAAAACACCAGTCAGAATAAGTCCTGTACCAAATAATAATAATCAGTCCCTGAAATTTGGTTATTGAAAAATTGGGTTATTCTGAAATTGATCTTTTTCTTGTACATCCCTAGTAAGGATGGGGGGAGATATACCTGTTGTGAATACATTTTGAAAGACCACCTCTTCCCATATGACCTTCCCCTTGGGGCTCACCTAATAGCTTGTTAATCTCTTAAAAACCAGACCAAAAAGGGTTTATTTTTTGTTTGTTGTTGACCTAGGCTTTAATTAGCAGGCTGATCTTTTAAAACTGTGATATCATGTGCTTTTAATCTGAAAAAAAAATAATTCATTTTAAACTGCTCAATGCTTTTTAAAAAATTCTATGACTTAGGATTTTAATGTTGGTTCTGATTTATAACTCTTCATGTTTGTGTTTTATTATGTTATTTTTTTGTAAATCAATTCAGGCAAGTTCCCTAGGAAAGGTGACATAAAAATGTCCTAAATTAATCTCCTGTCTTCTTTTGCCCTGAAAATTCAAACAGTAAGATGCCAGAATACCCAGTCACGTCAGAAAATTTCTGCTGGCTCCTGAAAGCTGCAGAAATACCTAAAGTTTGAACTTGGAGCATTTCCAATATTTACAAAATGACAATGTATTATTCTCAATTAATACATTTCCAGCAGCTCAGTCCTAATACTTACCATGTCCAAATATCTTCTGCTTGCCTGCTTTAAAATATTTATTGGAATAAGTCTTTATGCTCTGGGTACTTGGGTCCTACTTAATTTAAAAATGGTTTATAATAAATGTGAAAAATCGTCATAGGAGGAAAAAGGATGCATTCTAAATGGGGATCTTTTTATCAAGAGAAGCCGAGCCATTTAATTAATAATGGGCATGCATTTACAAGAACGATAGGGATAAAGAATTATATCAGTATTATATCTAGTTTATTTCTGACAAAGCTGAACACCTTGCTTTTTTAGCTCAAACCATTAACAGTGATTTATTGTTCTGTTTTATGTGGCGCATCATTTACTATGCTCAAATGCTTGCAAAAGGCTTTTTTAAAAAATAATAATAATCACCGGTATCGTAAATTATTTAGTGAAGTGCAAGAGATATAACAAAGGTTCCGAAGGTAAAAGAAAGATAGCTTCTCTATATAGATATTCTTAATTAGCACTAGTTGATCAGAGAAAACAGAGCAGCAGGTAAAATAAATGGTGGAGGTGAATTGCTCTAGTCTGCTTACTGCAGTAAGAAATTGATGTATAGATGCTTCTGTACTTGTCTTGAAAGTACTATCCTATAACATCAGTTGGACACAGTTGCTTCCCTATCTACCCTTCCTGTTTTAGAGAACATGGAAGAAGGGGCAAGGAGTTTCCCTCAAAATTCAGTGGAATATCATGTGCTGTGCACATTTTTTAAAAAGTGACCCAAATACTTAAGTGACCCAATCACCAGTGAGCGCACAAGTCTCCAGGGATGGTGATGGGGAAGAGGATGACAGTGACAGAAGAGAATAACTTGTCAAATATGTGCCTGAGAAGTTCATTGTCCAGCCCAAACACTTAGCCCATGTTTGTGCCACACAGTGTCAAATCTCCAGGCACAACCCAGGAGTGATGTGTAGCCGGGCAGATAGGTTCAAGGGAGGAGGACACATAAAGTTTTACCATAAGCCAAAGGTCAGAGCTGAAACAGGGACTCACACAAGGAGTTGATTCAGACAAGGGAAGAAGAGGGCTCATATTCAGGTCACTAGCCGAAAGTCAGTAGAGCACACAGAACCTGATTAAGGCCATATAGCATGGACAAGAAGTTCAGACTCAGGAATAAGTAATGTTGCCAGCACAGAGGGTTGTTGTCTCCAACCTAGTTTTAAGCTTGACACTGAACTAAACATGCACTGCTACCTAATTAGTCAAGGCTCTGAAAGTACTTACAAAGACCAGTCCTGTTTGGAGCTGCCAATGTAGCTGAGCAGCAACTCTCCAGTAATACAAAGCATTGCTTGCCACGACGTTGTTCTCTGGGCTCCCGCGACAAGGGTGGGGAATCAGCTGGTGCTTTTGTCTCCAGCCATGTATCCACAGGCTGAGTGCATGTACCGGGTGCAGGTTATGAGCTAGGCTCCTTGTCCAGTTCTAAGTCTTCTGATGGTGCCTGGGGGTCCAATGTTGATCATGGTAGAGCGCTCCACACTGCTTCCTCCTCAGAATCTGATGGGATTGCAACTGGCAGACAGTATCATCCTTGGTTCAAGAGTTTGTGTACAGCATTTCCCACCATTCATACTGCTGATGGGGAAAGCTCTCATTTTTATGAACTATAAATTGCCAAAAAGAATCCAGCTATTAGATATTAGTCTTATTTCAGGAGTTGCAAAAATGTTGTATGCTGAAAGTAGAAATATAGGCAGAGGTTTCTCCAGCCTTGTTCAGTTTACAGTCCTCAGCAGTGTCACCCTCAGACAGGTAACAGCTTGGTTTGTGTTTAAGAGAGATGGGTTGCCATACCATTTGGGGGAGGGGGGGGCATGGCAGTCCAAAAGACAGATATTGGTCTTTCTGTGCTCTATTAACTCTTCCCATCTCCAATAGGCAGCTTGGTTTCTTTGTAGCATGCAATCTACAAAGAAATCTTTTAAAAGTAAATAAATGCATGCACAAGATAGTAAGGACTCTCTCTCCCCGCCCCCCAACCCTGTCTAAAATCAGTCCTGAAAGGGAAAATTCTACCCGTTCTTGTGTAAAGCAGACTCCAAGTACATGGTCTGTTGACCCAACTCAGAGATGTACCCAGGAAAAACATTCTGTGTGGTTAGACTCTTATGCAGTATCAGATACTTAGTGTGAAATTCTGCTCAGTTTCAAAAAAACAAAAAAAAAACACTTCCTTTATAGGGGAGGGTGATGGCTTCAGTTCTTAGAAGTCTAGCTTCCCCTTGGGGTCACAGAATATTGCACAGTTGGATCTAGCCAGATCTATACTTACTTTAGTCATCAGAAAATGAGTTATTTTCTTGATATTCATTAGAAGTGAGACGTCTATGCCTGAAGTGAAGCATCAGTGCCTGGTATTTTGGCTTCATCTCAAGAAGAAAACATGAATCATGTCTTGAAAAGTGAAAATGACATTTCCGCCCTCTTAGGAAATTGCTGTGACTGAATTACAGGGGAATTCCACCCCCCCACCCCCACCCCCAATCTCATGTAATTCAGGCTTGCAATACAATATATAAAGGAACCAATATTACAACCAATATGGTTTGGGGGAGGGATAGCTATTTCATCTACATAGCAGTTAGTTTTCAATTTTCAAGATGCAATTTAAAATAATCAAGTAATGTACTATTTCCATTAAAAATAGTAGAAAAATCAGCCACTTAAGTCATTGCTAATAAATAGGCAGTTGAAAGCAAACCCGTTTTCACAGACAAGTAGGCCCTATGCAAAGAAGAAGATGAATAGCTGGTTCTTATATGCCACTTTTCTCTACCCGAAGGAGGCTCAAAGCAGCTTACAGTCGCCTTCCCTTTCCTCTCCCCACAACAGACACCCTGTGAGGTGAGTGAGGCTGAGAGAGCCCTGATATTACTGCTCGGTCAGAACAGCTTTATCAGTGCTGTGGTGAGCCCAAGGTCACCCAGCTGGCTGCATGTGGGGGAGTGCAGAATCGAACCCAGTTTGCCAGATTAGAAGTCCACAATCCTAACCACTACACCAAACTGGCTCTAGCCATTGCACATGGTTGGACTGAGCATTGTTACTGTCAGCTCTCTTTTTAAAAAGCTGGAGAAGTTGGGAAGTAGCCTACTGTACGATGAAGGAAGTTTTTCTAGCCTAAGGAGCATCCTTCCAAAATAAATGGCTCTATTGTTGGAAAAAGAGCCATTTAAGTTGGAGGAAGGCTTCCAACTTGGAGTAGGAGAGTGGTAAGTCACAGAGCACTAGCCTTGTACAGACTCCTCTCCTGCCCCTCCCCCCTATACCACTCAAGGAGGGAGAACAGATACAAGAGTGCTGGCCTTGCCTCCTGCCTGCATATATGACTAATAAACTGGGAAAGATCTTTTTCATGTACCATGATCAACCTACTTTAGTAGTTTATTTCAGAAGAGAGCCAACAGCATCACAGCTTCATAGGAATCCTGTGATGTGTAAGACAAAAGCAATAGATATCAAAAGGCAGCTATAGAAGCTAATCTCCCCCCCACCAAACACAAAATTCAGGTTCACACAGAACGGTTCTTATCTTCAAACTATAAAGGTAAAGGTAAAGGTATCCCCTGTGCAAGCACTGGGTCATGTCTGACCCTTGGGGTGACGCCCTCTAGTGTTTTCATGGCAGACTCAATACGGGGTGGTTTGCCAGTGCCTTCCCCAGTCATTACTGTTTTACCCCCCAGTAAGCTGGGGACTCATTTTACCGACCTCGGAAAGATGGAAGGCTGAGTCAACCTTGAGCCGGCTGCTGGGATTGAACTACCAGCCTCATGGGCAGAACTTTCAGACTGCATGTCTGCTGCCTTACCACTTTTAAAGCTAGCACCTCTAGGCAGGAAAAAATAGCCAAAACATCTGAAGATGTGATAGAGGCTCAGTGCATATATATATTGAATACAGTTCTTACATATCCTCAGGGCCTGTAAGTTGACATTCTTCCTCCAGGCCCAAGGTTGAGGCCAGAATGGTTTAACACCATGGTGTCCTCACTCTTCTCCTCTTCTGAATGTTTCCTTCCTCTGTTTCCTCTGCTGGCATATATTACCAACCCTGCAGGCCAGATGGAAGATGGCAGGGGTGTTGGTGGCTTTGTTAGTTGCTGGCAGTTAACTGAAATTTTTTGTTTGTATGTGTGTATTTATTTGATTTATAAACCTGCCACTCCCACACAATGGCTCATGGCCAACAACAACACACATACCCACAAAAAAAAACATTAAAAATAGTAAAACCAATGAAAACCCAGCCATACCAGCAAGAAATAACCCACCCCACCCCACCGGCTTTGGTCCACTGCCTCAGGGGACGCTATGGGTTTAGCCAATGACCTGGCTTTGTTGGTCTTAAAGGTGCTACTGGACTCCGATGTTATTGTGCTACTTCAGACCAACAAGGCTATCCATTTGAATCTGGCTATTTTAGGGAAGCTTTATGCTGTTGTATTAATTGTTTAATCTTACTGTTGTAAGCTGCCCTGTGCCAGTTAGCAGAAAGGGGTGATATAAAAGCTTAATAATAATAAACAAAATAAAATGCATCTTGGAAATGTGAGCAGCACAAAGGAATTTATCATATGTGGTGGACTTGTCAAAAAAAGACAATATGTTTAGGTTGCAAATGAGCTCTTTAATGCAGATGATTTTCAAGTTTCGGATAAAGATGAACCCAAAGGCATTTCTCTTGGGCTTAATCGATAAACAAACTGAAAAATAACTGTGGAGATATGTTTTTACATACGGTAGTGGCTGTTAGATTATTATATGTGTGAAAATGGAAAACTTCCAAGATACCTTGGATGATGTTTGGATTGGATGCTGAAAATGCTGGAATCTGCAGAAATGGCCAAGCTTATGTCTTTGATTAGGGAAAATAATATAACTTCTTCTATGGCAAATTGGAAACTTTTTTGCAGAAAAGCAAAACAAATCAGTTGGTAAACTTGTGGATTTGCAGAATGATGGTAAAGAAATCACTCATAAATTTGTAATAGTTGGTCATACAATTAAGAATAAACAAGCAGTGACCCAATAGACCATTATCTGGAAAAGGAGGCCGTTGAAAACTATTAAACCTAACTGTTATCCTTCTGTTTTATCTCCTATATTTTGTATACTGTATTTTTTTCTTATACCTTCAGCCATTTGAATCTTTTTATCTTTTAAAAAAATTAATAAGATATTATCAGAAAAAACAAGAATCAAGAGCCCAGCATGGCCCTGAAGATTAATAAAATTTGTGGCATGGTAGGAGTTCTTGTGAATCAAGTTTCACGCCTTCTGGTACAGCTAAAATGGGAGTCCAAAAGTTGAGTGATTTCAGATACTGAATGGCTTTAGCTGGCAAATGATCATAGCAAGCATGATTGGATAAGATGTGATATGTAGAGGAATGGATAGCATTCAGAGATAAAAACTAGAGAAATCAGCATCTCCATTCCTACTATCTCACCGTAGATCACACCTTGTGATCTACAAACATTTAAACACAAACAAAAAGAAATGGCAAAGAACTGCAAGGCTGCACTTTCAAAAGATGTTATTATTGTAGAGCTGAATACACCTTCCTTTTCCTATGCTGGGGAATAGTTATATGTTGTTGTTATCTTGCTGTCATGTATTGCATAAAAGGTAAAGGTAAAGGTATCCCCTGTGCAAGCACCAGGTCATGTCTGACCCTTGGGGTGATGCCCTCTAGCGTTTTCATGGCAGACTCAATACGGGGTGGTTTGCCAGTGCCTTCCCCAGTCATTACCATTTTACCCCCCATCAAGCTGGTTACTCATTTGCCGACCTCGGAAGGATGGAAGGCGGAGTCAACCTTGAGCCAGCTGCTGGGATTGAACTCCCAGCCTCATGGGCAGACAACTTCAGACAGCTTTTCTACTGCCTTACCACCCTGCGCCACAAGAGACTCTTCATTTATTGTATACAGGTCCCCAATCTAGTGACAGCATTTAATCACACTAATCCAGAAGTCATAACCAATCAGTTCTGTGGGTCTCAGGAAAGCATTGGGAAGTAGATTCAGATACATCAGCCTTTCTCAACATTGTGTTTACCGTTGAGAACCCCCTGAAGCATTTTTCAGTCTTTGAGAAAACCCAGAAGTGGTACAATCATGCAGAATATGGTTGGGAAGCAGAGCTGTGGACATGCCCACCCAAGTCCATTCCCCTTCCCATCCACTCCAGGCCCATCACTTCAAGAAGCCTCAGGATTTCACGAATCCCTGGTTGAGAATGCCTGATCTACATCCTCTCTGAGTTCAATGCAACAGCCTAGTTGCCTGTTTAGGCAATCCAAACTGCAGAAAATGCAGTTCTATTGTAGCATGACTATACAAAAGAAAGAGTTACAATTTGACATGTGAATGGAAGGTGAGCTATTGAATGTCATTTACATTGCCTGAAAACTTACAGCACTTCATGCATTGACTACATAATTCTCAGAAATAAGACTCTGAGAAAGTTTGCAGACAAATGCAATGGACTTAGTCAGATTGGATTATGTTTATTTGTAATGTACAGCTCCAAGCAAGTTGGACTTAGTTTATAGTTGTTGGCTGACCCCAACCAGCTGGAGAGTTCCAGGACAAATGACATCATGCTTGTGATTTTGCACAAGCACGATGGGAGTGAAAGGGAGCAAGGGGCAGCAGTGGGTGGTTGTGGGAGTGTGTGCGGATGGTATTGCTCCCTGTTCCAATACAGGGGTTCGGTAGTTTCAACCCTGGTCACATATCTTTGGAAACATTTGTGGACAATTGCATTTGCAAGTTCCTATATGCGCTATCTGAATGACATATGTTTATATTCCATGCCCTTTGCTCTAGGCTCCCCATCCTCCAGAAGCCAAACTAGGGTTCAGCGATTCAGAGCAAGCTACCCAATGAGACTTTATTGGAAAAGCAATTTGAATCTTGGCCTCCAAGATCTCTGCTGCCTACGTTTAACATCAGGAGCCCACACTGGTTATGTTATTCACCACTGGATATTTAAATAAGCAGAGCTGTCTTTTCTACAGACTCCTGGCAATTATTTTCAAAAGACATGGAGCAATTACAGAAATGTAAGGATGCAAATATTCCCAATTCCCTTAGCAGCAGCCCTTCTTGAAATTCTCATATCCTAGTAAAATTAAAAACATGCATTGCCAATAGGATTGTACTGTCCTTTTTTTGTTGTTAAAAGTTTGCAAGTCACTACATTTAACCCATAAAGTTCTGCACTGACAGGATGGAGCACATTCACCACCATGCTGTCTCATGGGAGGGGGAAATGCCATTGTACGAGAAATGATCGGGGAGGAATTAATTCATTCTTTGAGTGAATTCTGAATTCAGACCACTATACTGCCTGCAGGATTCAAAATAGAGACATCATGGATTCACACATTGGGTCTCTGCATGGGATGCTTTTCCCACAATATGCTCTCACATGGCTAGCAGTAGCACATGCATGAACAATGCAACTGTGTGGGTAGAGTGAACAGCAGCAGTTTGTGTGCAAGCACTGTCTTCTAAGCAAAGAGGAGAAAAGTGAATGGAGCGAGGAAGGGGCACATATAATTTCATTTCCTTGGAGAGCCATCTTGCAGAGGTGCCACCTAGCTTGATGCCCGAACCCAGCTTTATTTAAGACAGTTTATTGCTGATTTCGAAAGAGAAGTAAATAAGCGATTTATTAGACTTCCAGACAATATTAAATTGGAGGTGCTTTAAAACTCCCAAGCAGATAAAGAAATATTAAAGGAGATTGACAGAGGTTAGAATTATTGACATCTATCCCATCCCTTTCAAATCTTCAGAAGGAGGAAGACCTGAAAAAACCTTAGGAATTACATGACACTTACAGGTCCCAGTTGTTGAAGACCCAGTGGTCACAGCTCTAGATACTGATTCTGGGAGGCAAGTCACATGCAGAGCAGGGAAAACATTCTCATCCATCTTGTTATACCCATCACATCACCCCCTCCCAAAACTGTGTGTTTATGTTCTCATATCTTTTCTATCAAGCCAGAGGATTATGACTAGGGTATTTGCTACCAAGAGGGTAATGTCAGCTTGACGTGCTGGTGAAGAGCAGCCGCTTCTAAACTGGTAAGTCGAGTTTGATTCCCTGCTCCTCCCCATGCAGCCAGATGGGTGACCTTGGGCTCGTCACAGTCCTAACAATGCTATTCTCACAGAGCAGTCCTGTCAGAGCTCTCTCAGCCTCACCTACCTCACAGGGTATCTGTTGTGGGGAGAGGAAGGGAAGACAATTGTAAGCACTTCGAGACACCTTTGGGTAATGAAAAGTAGGGTGTGAAAACCAACGCTTCTTATTCTAGTGCATGAGAGAAGTAGCTTGATTCCCATAGGAATTTTGATGCACCCTAATATAAGCTTTTTTCTGTGACTCTGCAAGGACCCCTATGCCTGGTCCAAGACCAATGACCAGTATTTGCAGGACAATAGCTAACTGTTTCAGGACAATC
Source organism: Paroedura picta (assembly GCF_049243985.1). Lineage (NCBI taxonomy): Eukaryota > Metazoa > Chordata > Lepidosauria > Squamata > Gekkonidae > Paroedura > Paroedura picta. The sequence goes on from NC_135374.1 coordinate 102,507,184, forward strand.
CCATGCTAATATCAATTTGCCTAGAATCCAAATCTGATGTCCAACCAGGCAGGCTCTGCCTCATCTTCTGCCCCAAGAAATAAATAAACTCAACAAAATGGAATGGCAAATATCCAATTAATTATACAAGTGGAACAGGTATACAAATATTCTTACAATTAGAAAAGGTATACAAAAGGTACACAATTAACAATCTTCTATTTTCTTTATAAATGGACAGTAACTCCCACTTTGTGGATGCTCCCAACAGAAGGAACACAAGTCCTTTGTTAGTTGTCAGAGCCAAAAACAGGTCATAAGATGGCTTTACTCTTCAGCCAAAAAAGGTTTAAGCAAGGGCTATCAAATAAGACATCATATCTCTCATCTTCTGCCCCATCAGCAGTTCCCCAAATTACCCCAACAGAACCCTAGCACACACCATCATTAATCATCTTAACTGTCTCATTAGACTAATGTATCCTCAAAAGGGCTGACCACCTCCCCAGATCAACTGTTTTCACTGTTGAAGAAAAAGGACAATCTGAGATACCTCCCCCTTTGGACCTTCTTCCACCACATATATGCAATGAAGACAGATGGATTGTGATTTTTTTTTTACTTTCCCTCTTTGGATCCTCCCTCCATATTTTCCTTGTCTTCCTGCATTTTAGCTCCATCCTATGTGAAATTTCTTCCTGATTCTTGACTGGAGGTCTGTTGCTCATCAACTTTCCATAGTCTTCCTCAACCTCTTGCTCACAACTGGGGACTATTTCCTTCTCTCTATACCTCCTTCCCCCTATCTATCCTCTATGTTTCTCCTCCACAAACACTTTGGGAAAATTCACACTATTCTTTTCTCCTGGGTGGTTTTTCTCTAGCCCATCTATGTGGGAAGGACACAAGAATTGCCAAAGTACATTAATTTGAACTGACCACTGGGTTTTGAAAAGGAATGTATCTACCGGGCTGCTATCAGTAAATTGCTACTATGCTTTTGATGGCTTTCAATCCATTTTAACAATCATGTGTAAATGGCTTTTGCCATTTCACACAGTAAAATCTGGTTCTATCAGGCATTCAAAACTGATTGAAAATGCATTATTCATTGTGTATGAAAACACCCTTATTCATTCCATGCTGCCCTGTCTCTTAATTAGAACAATGGGACAGCACTTTGATGATCTACCCAAAATCCTGCTCAGGTCTATTCAATGCAACTTACTCTCAGAAAACTGTGCTGTAAAGTTACCATTTGATTAAGCATATATTTCTCCCTGGCTTTTGTTCTCCTCTGGAAGCACATTGAACCTTGTCTGGATCTGTGTATACACAGCCTTAAGATGTTCTGAGGGAACCTGTGTCTGGGTAGGATGCATGCCCTAACATTGGTGTCCTTTTGATAATAAGCTAGGAAGTCTCTTTTCACCATGTATATAACCCCCCACCCAGACTGGGCCAATAGGTAAACCAGACAGACTGTAAACATGTTTGCTCAATAGAATTCATTCAGTAGTTCTTAATTCTAAGTAAACAGAGCTCTAGTGGGTAAAACTTTTGAAGCGAGTGCACAACAAAAAGTGGATTTTTAAAGAAAAAGAATCTGAACTATGGGAATTATTGATCATTACTAAGGGTGTCCAGTTTCTGCAACCAGTATTTTTGGGGTTGGATCTATTGGACACTCAAAAAGTTCAGGATTCCTCCCAACGTCCATATTTGTTGCTAATTGGAAACGTCTTATAGATTTTTGCCCATTACAAGAACTAGTTTGGTGTAGTGGTTAGGGGTACGGACTTCTAATCTGGCATGCTGAGTTCAATTTTGCACTCCCCTACATACAACCAGCTGGGTGACTTTGGGCTCTCCATGGAACTGATAAAGCTGTTCTGATCGAGCAGTGATATCAGGGCTCTCTCAGCCTTACCTACCCCACAGGGTGTCTGTTGTGGGGAGAGGAAAGGGAAGGTGACTGTAAGCCGCTTTGAGCCTCCTTTGGGTAGAGAAAAGCAGCATATAAGAACTACTTCTTCTTCTTCTGGGAAATGAACTGATAGTATATAGTTTTAAAGATTACGAGGGAAATACAAATGTGCAGAAAAAAAAAGAGGTAACTCATTTATTTTATAAAATCATGGAATAATGGATTTGCATGTATATATATATATATTTGTGTGTGTGTGTAATCAGAACTAATTAGATATATATTGTTATAGATGAGAGTAGAAGCCTTTTTATTTTCTCTTCTTTTATTATCTGTATTATCTCTTTTTTTATTCTTATTCATTTAGTTTTGTGTAGTTTTTTTATGATGCTTTAAAATCTTTAATAAAAGTTATTTGAAAAAAAGGTTGGTCCAGGCTGTGCATAGTTCTTTATGACCAATGATTACAGTGCTGTTCATAGGCAACTGTATACTTATTCCACAATCCTGATAGCTTTCTGCTTTGACAGTGTGCATGCTACACTAAATGTCAGGAACTTGGTGAATTTGACATTTGTAAGTAATGTTTAATGCTTTGGGGGAAGCTAATGAGAAAATGTCAGAAAACTGGGTGAAACTGGGTCATTTACAGAAAAATCTGGAGCTTTAAAAAAAAGTAACCAGTAAATATCAGAAGTAGCTATTATCCTACCATGGTACATATTCTAATAATAGAAATGGGTGTGTCTGTGTAGTTAATTGGCAAATTTTGCTTGCTTTTAGAAGTACATTTCTAAAATGTTTGAATTCATGCACGGGGGTGAATTTACCAATGTACTGTGATACATTATAGCAAAGTTGAGATCTAGAAAACTAATCATAGTACTGCATGTACTGCCTTGTACCTTTAGCTTCCTATCAGCTCAGACACAATTTTACTTGATGTTCCAACTATCCCATAGACAGGGAACCACTGCCATGGGAGCAGTTTTCATGGTTCATAGTCAGAAGCTGCAAGTCAGTAGTAGACTCTTTGGAACCTAGTTGGAAGTCATTTCAGTGGTCCTGAATAGTGCACACATGTTTACAAAGACTGGGATTAGAAAGATACAAGTAAGGGACCCTCAAGGATTTAAGGGGGAGGGAGGACATTGCATTTTCCCCTCCCCTTTTCACTTCCCTAAAAACCATCATAGCCTCTTTTGTTTCTTGATTCTCCTTCCCAGCCAATCTGTACCAAAGAAACCCTATGACCCTGCTGTGCAGTGCCAGCTGCCAGGCTAGGCCTTGTTGCATAGTGGAAAACCTACAAAAGCTTTTGAAGGATACCTTACATTCCCCTGTATCCCCTTCCCACACTATTTCCTGTTTTCCTCCTGATAGCCCCTCAACTTTCCCTGCTTCTTTCTCACTTTCCCACCTACCAACAAATATACATCTTATTTGTCTCCATCTCTGGTGGTGGAAAGTGATATCAATTTACACTAGACTCATGGCTACACCCTATGGCAGGGTGGTCAACTGTGGCTCTCCAGATGTCCATGGACTACAATTATCATGAGCTCCTGCCAGCACTGGTGTTAGTTAGAATGTGAAATACCCAATGTTCAGTCAGTCAAAAGTTTTTGTCCAGCATTCAGAATTACCACTGAATGTTGCATTAGTTGACATTTACCAGTCTTCTAAATATTTTTTAAAATCACCCATAAATGTCATAATTCATGCCCATATTTATAACTATCATCTGCAAGTGTAAAGCAAAATACATATTTGATCGTGCAAGATTTAATAACATAGCAGTATTAACCAAATATTCCACATAAATTCGTCTTTCTCTAATTCCATTTTTGGTTTACACGTGTTTTCTTTTCATCTGGAATAAAAAAATACTATTCAAATTATATCTCAAGAGAAATATGTCAATATTTAAAGCATAATTAATGGCTGTTTCCCATGATTGTGAAGGCTTTTTGCTTCTTTCCTTCCTAGCTTGCTGCAATAGGCATCCTTAAATACCCATTTATTTGGCTTGATCATATGTTCTGGAGTGAATATTCATTACACATTTTTTTCACATTTGCAAAGAGTTCAAACCTAAAATACGGTAATTGTCTTCCCCGCACCACTTGCAGCACATTAAAAAAATAATTAATATTTATCCTTATGTTCTTTTTATCAGCCAACTCAAAGAACACTAGCTATTAAAGTGGGTTAGAAAGATTCATGGAAGAGCGGTCCATCAGTGGCTACTAGCTATGATGACTAAAGGGAGCCTCCATATGACCGTTTATGCACTGAGAACTTCACTGCCCCAGATCCCGTGCAGGAGCTCAAATCGTGGGCGGATGAGGCACACAGGGCCAAATGCTCCTCTGTGTGGGTGCAGGAAGAGGTGTGCCAACCTGCCACAACTAAAACTTCAGCCTGCAGCCCGGTATGAAACCTCCAGTGCATAAACGGTCTATGCGGAGACAGCAAAACTCTGGATGCCAATGCTGGGAAGCAGCAATAGACAGGGGCCTTAACAGCAGTCTAGGGCAACTGGTTGGCCAGTGGGTAAAATTATGCTCAACAAGATGAGCCACTGGTTTGATTTAACAAGGTCTTCTGATGTTCTTACATTGCTGTGATGCACATGACCTTGAAGATCGAGTTGCCATGGGTTGAATCCTACCACAACTGAAAGAGGGAAGACAACCCCATTTGACCTCACAAAATACCCTGTCAAAGACTGTGAATTTTATTCTCCTCTATTTGTGTAATTTATAAGATAGTGTCAGAAATTGTGGGATCCAAATGGACAAAGGCCAAGAGGGATGGGAATTGTGGTGAACAGGAAAATTATCAAATGGAAATGTTGATAAAATCTAGTCTTTTACTTTGTATTTACCATTAACTTACAATGAGCATAATGCCCCATATCTTGGGCACTTTCCCCACAAAACATGCATGTGTTGATTTGCATTTGCAGATTGAATATATATTTTAACACTGAAACATCATGTTTTAATCATTTTTCAGAGGCCGGTTTCACTTCAGGGTTTCTTTCAACTAGCTAGAATAATTCAGTTAGATGTCACTTTATTGCACAAGATAATTCTGCCATGCTTTCTAAAGAAGTAGGCAGTATTTTTGTTTAGATGGTAAACCTGTGTGTGGGCAGTAACACTTGAGACTGAAGGGAAGGATTTATCTAACTGAATGCTCTTCCAAGACAAAAAATGGCCTGCACATAGAAAATTAGATGTCACAGAGAAGAGTTTATGCCTGGTCTTCTCCCTAGCATTTGTTTACTATACAGGGATATTTGGTAGAATTTTCAATCAGGTGAGCCACCGGCAATTTAAAGGTGATTTATTTCTTGAAAACATCTATATTCTGCCTTTCCATAAACCTCAAGATGGCTGACAAGACAACCTTAAAGCAGATTGATAGTATCCAGGTTCACCTCCATGAGAACTAAACCCAAATCTACCAAAATGGAGAAATCATTGCACTATGACCACCATTGGAAACAAGATAAAATAACCAATTAGAGGTGAGTTGTAAATCCTATTTTGCACAAAAGTGATTCCTAACTTCCCAGCACAAGGTTATCACCCCAGTTCTCATCTTTCAAAGTGGAAGACGGGTGCTTTACATTCAGTGAAAAAAAATACAGTGACATTTCCACCCAACGTGCACTGATAAAATCACACTTCCATATCCCAGAATTTAATTCATTTTTTCCCCTGACATAACAAGCAAAAAGGAAGGGAAGGCATGGTAAAGCTGAATTTGCCATTAGGATAAGATCCTCATGTTTGAAAACTTTCTGCCCCGCTAAAAGTATTCTCAGCAATCACTTTATAATGAATACACCACCAAGCAGGATAAGATATTTAAAAGTTATAAAAGGGTTCCCTTGGGGATTCGAAAGGGGCATGTTATGCATTAATGAGACACATTTACAGTCTAGTACCAATGCATTTTGGATTGTCTACTGACTACATAGCATCTTGTACTGAGATCCCCCCCCCCCCCCCCCAAGATAAGCTTCTCTTATATTTCTTTTTTGGAGCAAAGGTTCGTGTGCTAACCTTTTCTCCCAAGGCCATCCTTCTTTTTCTGAAAGTTTAGCTCCTTAGATGTTGCCTTTCTAAAAGAAAATGCTTTAGAATCTTCAAATAACATGAACTTTCTCTGCTTGCCAATGATCTGAGTTTCCTCCTTGTTCAAACTGAGCCTTGCCAACAGAACAGAGTTTGGGGAAGAAAAATGGCTAATCTTTGCAAATGATCTCCAGATTCTTAACTCTAAATATTGAGTATGTTAATTGGGAAGATTAAAAGAAATGCTATGGATTGAAGGATCTGAGGATTGCCATCTCCCTTGCAACTTCCAGTTGCCGCTGACAGGACCATGAGTGGAAAGCCACCATGTGAGGCTAGATTAACACCTGAATTAGAATGGGACCATGAGTAGAAAGTCACCAAGACAATCCAGATTAACACATGAATCAGGATGGGACCATAAGTGGAAAGCCAACAAACGATTCTAGATTAACACCTGAATCAGAATGGGACCATGAGTGGAAAGCCACCAGTGAGGCAAGATAAACATGTGAATTAGAATGGGACCATGAGTGGAAAGCCAACAAGCCAGGCCAGATTTACACTTGAATCCGAATGAAGTGATGGGGTACCAAGGTGACAATATACAGCAGCGCCTGAAACTGCAGATGCAGGGTCATGGAGGTACATGTTTTGGACCTTCCCCCTAGATTTAAAACTCCATGAAGACAGAAAAACAGCAGAGTGAGTAAAGAAAGAAGATAGAATGTCCCCCCTTCCCGGACATTGTGCTAGTAATCTGTTTTCAAGGACTTTTTTTTTTAATGTCAAGGAACATTCAGAACAGAAATCTACCTCATGTTATTTGTTTAATTTAATTAATATGCTGCTGCTCCCAGTCCAGCTAGCTCACGGCATCTTATAACATATATATATATATATTATCAATAAAAATAAAGATCAAGGATATACATTAAAAAAAACACATTCAGTTCTCCCCAACCACCCCCACCCCATTCCATTACCAAGCTGGGAAAGACTATCTTGTGTGTATGCCATTGAGGAAGGTGTTTCTGAAAAGGGGTGTAAACCTAGGTACACATCCAGGCTGTATTGTACATTATACATTTGCTTTGAACTATATACAAGAATTATTCAAATAGTTTCAGAATAATTTTTATTGGACTGCCATTTTTATTGGACTGCCATTGATGATCTTTGTCTCGGCTTGCATCTTCCTTGAATGGTCGGTCTCTCTCCGATGTCAACCAAATGCCTAGCAGAAGAGCTCCATCTTGCAGGTCCTATTCTGATGTGATGCATGCTGTTCTGTCTCCTCAACATTCTACCACCGCATTCCCCAGAAACGTTAAGAAAGGCTTGAGTTATTGTTTAAATGTTGCCCTTATCAAATGGAAAGTGAGGCCCAGATGTTGGAAAAGACAAACTTTCCCAATTTACTGTTTCCATGTGGACAATCTTTGGAATTCCATCAAAAATGTAAGGCATGTTCCTTCTTCACTTTAAGTGCTTGGGTCTTTCTTGCATGTGAAACAGAATTTGAGCAGCAAAAAATATATGGAATTATTATAGAGGTTTAGAGCGGCGACCTCTAATCTGGCAAGCCATTTTTGATTCCCCACTCCTCTTCAAACATCCATCTGGGTGACCATGGGCTAGGCAGAGCCCTGTCAGAGCTCCCTCAGTCCCAGCTATCTCACAGGGTATCTGTTGCGGGGAGAAGGGAAGGTGATATTATATGAGGTATAGGCACAGAACGACTTTGAGTTCATCATGGAAGAATGGCAGTATAAACATCCAATGAAGAAGAAGAGTTAGTTTTTACACCCTGCTTTTCACTGCCTGGAGGAGTATCAAAGTGGCATAGCTTCCTTCCTCCCCCACAACAGACACCCTGTGAGGTAGGTGAGGCTGCTCTATGAACAGCTCTAACAAGACTGTGACTAGCCCACAATCACCCAGGTGGCTGTATGGGGAGGAGTGGGGAATCAAACCCAATTCAGCAGGTTAGAAGCTACCTCTCTTAACCACTACACTACACCATCTGTACACAGCCCGTGGCGCCACGGGCGCCACGGACAGTATAAAGGAGTAAGGGGTGGTGGGGAGGAGTTAGGGCGGGACCGGTCCGGGATAAAAACTCGGAGGGGTCCAATCAGGAGCCGCGAAGCGGCTCCTGATTGGCCCCTCCAAGTGTCCATCCCGGCCCAAGCAGGCAATGGGGAGCCGCGCGAAGCGCGGCTCCCCATTCCCTGCTTCACTGGCAAGGGAGCACCCGACAGCCGCGCATAGCGCGGCTGGCGGGTGCTCCCTGCCTGGCGGACTGACGCGGCTGCCGGGGACTCCCGTCCGTTCTTCTGACGGACCTCTCAAAATGGCCGCCGCCCCCGACAGCCAGCAGCCGCCTCCGCTGCCGCCAGCTGGCCGCCGCCGAAAATGGCCGCCCCAGCCGCAGCTCCAAGCCGGCACGCCCACGAGAGCAGCTCCAAGCCGGCACGCCCACGAGAGCCAGCAGAAAAAAAAACCCTGTAGGAGCCTTTCGCAGCTCCAAGCCGAGAGGCAGCAGAAAAAAAAACCCTGTAGGAGTCTTTCGCAGCTCCAAGCCGAGAGGCAGCAGAAAAAAAAACCCTGTAGGAGCCTTTCGCAGCTCCAAGCCGAGAGCCAGCAGAAAAAAAACCCTGTAGGAGCCTTTCGCAGCTCCAAGCCGAGAGCCAGCAGAAAAAAAACCCTGTAGGAGCCTTTCGCAGCTCCAAGCCGAGAGCCAGCAGAAAGAAAAACCCTGTAGGAGCCTTTCGCAGCTCCAAGCCGCCACGCCCACGAGAGCCAGCAGAAAAGCATTAACCCTGTAAGAGCCTTTCGCAGTTCCAAGCCGAGAGCCAGCAGAAAAAAAAACCCTGTAGGAGTCTTTCGCTGCTCCAAGCCGAGAGCCAGCAGAAAAAAAAACCCTGTAGGAGTCTTTCGCAGCTCCAAGCCGAGAGCCAGCAGAAAAAAAACCCTGTAGGAGCCTTTCCCAGCTCCAAGCCGAGAGCCAGCAGAAAAAAAACCCTGTAGGAGCCTTTCCCAGCTCCAAGCCGAGAGCCAGCAGAAAGAAAAACCCTGTAGGAGCCTTTCCCAGCTCCAAGCCGAGAGCCAGCAGAAAGAAAAACCCTGTAGGAGCCTTTCCCAGCTCCAAGCCGAGAGCCAGCAGAAAAAAAAACCCTGTAGGAGTCTTTCGCAGCTCCAAGCCGAGAGCCAGCAGAAAAAAAACCCTGTAGGAGCCTTTCCCAGCTCCAAGCCGAGAGCCAGCAGAAAGAAAAACCCTGTAGGAGCCTTTCCCAGCTCCAAGCCGAGAGCCAGCAGAAAGAAAAACCCTGTAGGAGCCTTTCCCAGCTCCAAGCCGAGAGCCAGCAGAAAGAAAAACCCTGTAGGAGCCTTTCGCAGCTCCAAGCCGCCACGCCCACGAGAGCCAGCAGAAAAGCATTAACCCTGTAGGAGCCTTTCGCAGCTCCAAGCCGAGAGCCAGCAGAAAAAAAAACCCTGTAGGAGTCTTTCGCTGCTCCAAGCCGAGAGCCAGCAGAAAAAAAAAACCCTGTAGGAGTCTTTCGCAGCTCCAAGCCGAGAGCCAGCAGAAAAAAAACCCTGTAGGAGCCTTTCCCAGCTCCAAGCCGAGAGCCAGCAGAAAGAAAAACCCTGTAGGAGCCTTTCCCAGCTCCAAGCCGAGAGCCAGCAGAAAGAAAAACCCTGTAGGAGCCTTTCCCAGCTCCAAGCCGCCACGCCCACGAGAGCCAGCAGAAAAGCATTAACCCTGTAGGAGCCTTTCGCAGCTCCAAGCCGAGAGCCAGCAGAAAAAAAAACCCTGTAGGAGTCTTTCGCTGCTCCAAGCCGAGAGGCAGCAGAAAAAAAAACCCTGTAGGAGCCTTTCGCAGCTCCAAGCCGAGAGGCAGCAGAAAAAAAAACCCTGTAGGAGCCTTTCGCAGCTCCAAGCCGAGAGCCAGCAGTAAAAAAAACCCTGTAGGAGCCTTTCGCAGCTCCAAGCCGAGAGCCAGCAGTAAAAAAAACCCTGTAGGAGCCTTTCCCAGCTCCAAGCCGAGAGCCAGCAGTAAAAAAAACCCTGTAGGAGCCTTTCCCAGCTCCAAGCCGAGAGCCAGCAGTAAAAAAAACCCTGTAGGAGCCTTTCCCAGCTCCAAGCCGAGAGCCAGCAGTAAAAAAAACCCTGTAGGAGCCTTTCCCAGCTCCAAGCCGAGAGCCAGCAGAAAGAAAAACCCTGTAGGAGCCTTTCCCAGCTCCAAGCCGAGAGCCAGCAGTAAAAAAAACCCTGTAGGAGCCTTTCGCAGCTCCAAGCCGAGAGCCAGCAGAAAAAAAACCCTGTAGGAGCCTTTCCCAGCTCCAAGCCGAGAGCCAGCAGTAAAAAAAACCCTGTAGGAGCCTTTCGCAGCTCCAAGCCGAGAGCCAGCAGTAAAAAAAACCCTGTAGGAGCCTTTCCCAGCTCCAAGCCGAGAGCCAGCAGAAAGAAAAACCCTGTAGGAGCCTTTCCCAGCTCCAAGCCGAGAGCCAGCAGAAAGAAAAACCCTGTAGGAGCCTTTCCCAGCTCCAAGCCGAGAGCCAGCAGAAAGAAAAACCCTGTAGGAGCCTTTCGCAGCTCCAAGCCGCCACGCCCACGAGAGCCAGCAGAAAAGCATTAACCCTGTAGGAGCCTTTCGCAGCTCCAAGCCGAGAGCCAGCAGAAAAAAAAACCCTGTAGGAGTCTTTCGCTGCTCCAAGCCGAGAGCCAGCAGAAAAAAAAACCCTGTAGGAGTCTTTCGCAGCTCCAAGCCGAGAGCCAGCAGAAAAAAAACCCTGTAGGAGCCTTTCCCAGCTCCAAGCCGAGAGCCAGCAGAAAGAAAAACCCTGTAGGAGCCTTTCCCAGCTCCAAGCCGAGAGCCAGCAGAAAGAAAAACCCTGTAGGAGCCTTTCCCAGCTCCAAGCCGCCACGCCCACGAGAGCCAGCAGAAAAGCATTAACCCTGTAGGAGCCTTTCCCAGCTCCAAGCCGAGAGCCAGCAGAAAAAAAAACCCTGTAGGAGTCTTTCGCTGCTCCAAGCCGAGAGGCAGCAGAAAAAAAAACCCTGTAGGAGCCTTTCGCAGCTCCAAGCCGAGAGGCAGCAGAAAAAAAAACCCTGTAGGAGCCTTTCGCAGCTCCAAGCCGAGAGCCAGCAGAAAAAAAAACCCTGTAGGAGCCTTTCGCAGCTCCAAGCCGAGAGGCAGCAGAAAAAAAAACCCTGTAGGAGTCTTTCGCAGCTCCAAGCCGAGAGCCAGCAGAAAGAAAAACCCTGTAGGAGCCTTTCCCAGCTCCAAGCCGAGAGCCAGCAGTAAAAAAAACCCTGTAGGAGCCTTTCGCAGCTCCAAGCCGAGAGCCAGCAGAAAAAAAACCCTGTAGGAGCCTTTCCCAGCTCCAAGCCGAGAGCCAGCAGTAAAAAAAACCCTGTAGGAGCCTTTCGCAGCTCCAAGCCGAGAGCCAGCAGTAAAAAAAACCCTGTAGGAGCCTTTCCCAGCTCCAAGCCGAGAGCCAGCAGTAAAAAAAACCCTGTAGGAGCCTTTCCCAGCTCCAAGCCGAGAGCCAGCAGTAAAAAAAACCCTGTAGGAGCCTTTCCCAGCTCCAAGCCGAGAGCCAGCAGAAAGAAAAACCCTGTAGGAGCCTTTCCCAGCTCCAAGCCGAGAGCCAGCAGTAAAAAAAACCCTGTAGGAGCCTTTCGCAGCTCCAAGCCGAGAGCCAGCAGAAAAAAAACCCTGTAGGAGCCTTTCCCAGCTCCAAGCCGAGAGCCAGCAGTAAAAAAAACCCTGTAGGAGCCTTTCGCAGCTCCAAGCCGAGAGCCAGCAGTAAAAAAAACCCTGTAGGAGCCTTTCCCAGCTCCAAGCCGAGAGCCAGCAGTAAAAAAAACCCTGTAGGAGCCTTTCCCAGCTCCAAGCCGAGAGCCAGCAGTAAAAAAAACCCTGTAGGAGCCTTTCCCAGCTCCAAGCCGAGAGCCAGCAGTAAAAAAAAACCCTGTAGGAGCCTTTCCCAGCTCCAAGCCGAGAGCCAGCAGAAAGAAAAACCCTGTAGGAGCCTTTCCCAGCTCCAAGCCGAGAGCCAGCAGAAAGAAAAACCCTGTAGGAGCCTTTCCCAGCTCCAAGCCGCCACGCCCACGAGAGCCAGCAGAAAAGCATTAACCCTGTAGGAGCCTTTCGCAGCTCCAAGCCGCCACGCCCACGAGAGCCAGCAGAAAAGCATTAACCCTGTAGGAGCCTTTCTCAGCTCCAAGCCGCCACGCCCACGAAAGCCAGCAGAAAAGCATTAACCCTGTAGGAGCCTTTCGCAGCTCCAAGCCGAGAGGCAGCAGAAAAAAAAAAACCCTGGAGGAGCCTTTCGCCGCTTCAAGCCGGCGCCCTGGGAGCCCCGGCAGCCGCCCACAGCACAGCTGCTGGGTGCTCCCTGCCCTCACGGCCCCAGAACACAATGGAGCCGCCGGGAAAGCCGCAGAAGAACAAAAAAATGCAGAGGAGCCGCCACAGCCCAGCGCACCACACCTGGGACTCCCCAGCAAAAACTACGAGACGCCGAGGAGCCGCCGCCCGCCTCCTCTTTCAGGTAGCCTGTCCCTCGCTCTGTCCCTCGCCTGCCGCTCGCTCTGGTCCCCACCTGCTAGCGCCCATTGTCTTCTTCATACAATGGGCTTTTTTACTAGTAATAATAATAATATCCCAATTAAAAACAGCATAATATGTGTATGAGGATCCAACAGCATTCAAGATCAGTTAAAATATTTTTTTTTCTTCTCCCAAGTAGGAGAAGGCTTTCTCTCACAGGTGGTGATTGAAAAGTGACAGGATAGTTCAGACTGGGAAACCTTTGAAAGAGATGACACACAATAAGTTTACATGATGAATGAATTGCATGCTAGTAATTGCCAAGTGCAAAAATGCATGTTTCATTTGTCCCCCAGAACCCGCTCCTCAAGAAACACCATATTGAATTTTTATAGACATTTATATTGTCTCTTGATTTTGGAAAGCTGTATGGGGAGCCATTATTTGGTTGAAAAATGGGATAAAATATCACACTGAAATAGTAAACAAAGAAATCTAAGTGAGACAGGTTTGATATAGAAATTCATGTAGAGTATTAGAGTAAGTAGAATTTTTTGTTTATCATCTGAAAAAAATGGTAATATTTGTTGTCATGGTTGCTAAGTGGCTAGAAGACATATACATGAAAAGTGGATGCTGTAGCGTGACAGATTTATGAACCCAAGAAAGAATCTTATTACGATTTCGCTGCAATGTTTATTGGTTTACTAGAGTGAAGGCTGCATTCTATTGACGCACCTCCAAATTAGCTGACCAAGCAGGGGAAGTGGCATATAGTAACAACATGAAATATGCTAGTGTTGTATTACAGGTTTACAGCGCTCTGTGCTGTAAAAGCAAATAACAATAAAGCAGTTGGAAGAAAAGGACTAATATCATAACAGAGCATTGGTTGGTACTTTGGATTGCAGTATAACGACTTGAAATCCATAAGAATGCCACCATTATGTTTAGCATGATGAATATAGCATGTCATGTAACTCAGTTCTGTTTTCATTAAGAAGTAGAGTTGATATGGGGCGGGGGGGGAGTCTTTTCTTTATACAAAATTCACTTAGCCATTGATTCCTTTACATATATTTCTTTTCTCTTCTCAAAGAGGGATTTCTCTTTCATTTCTCTTTGTGGAGAAATCAAGATCCTCTTTTGTAACTTCAGCCCTTGTAGAGATGTTATGTTACACGCCACAAGGTGGTGCTGTAGCAGGAGGATACGAAGGTTTAGGAAGACATGGCCTGTCTCAGAACATCTACAGAGAGAACTTCTGAAATGTTGCAAACTCACCCTTTCTCTCTTTAAATTTCTCCTTGATCAGAATGGAATTGATTAGAAACTGATTTTAAAAAAATGATTATTTTTTCAGAGATAAACAGAGAAATAACAAGAGAAGTTATACTGAGAAGTAAGGATCATTCAGAGAAAATGCAGGAGACTAATGTCATAGAGAGTTTAGGGGGCAGGGATTTATTTTAGATCTTGGATCCCCCCCACCCCCCTTTTTAAGAATGACTTAACATGATCACATCAATCCAGGGAAGTGATGTGATCACTGAAGGAAGGAAATTTGATTGCAGTTTATGTAACCAAATTTGAGTTTCAGTCTTGTTTTATAACATGTTTTATACGGAAGCATAAACGGCATATAACAGGATTTTATGTCATGATGTGGCCGTAAAACCCAAAGAAGCATACTAATCCCCTTTTTCTGTTGTCTTTCAGATAGCCATTGACAGTTCAACAAGTGATTTCTTGCTTTATGATAAAACATCATGCAGAATTGGGGCATGTCTTCCATATGCACAAAAGCCAGAGATCTTCCAACAATCAAAAATTTAACGACTGTGCTGCTATAAAGCTGTTGCTAAAAAAGAAAACCAGAGACCTAACTAGACATATAGGAACCTGTGCAGTACTTACCAAGTAGTATAATATATCAGTGTATGTTTACCATAAATATGCATGGAGTCACTTTCTTTTCCAGCTTAGCAAGGCTTTCGGTGGAAGGATCTGTCTAAGTTTCTTTCAGCTTTATCGATTACTCTATTTTTTTCACTAAATCAGACTGGAAGATTTCTGATATCCCAGGGTTACTGCAAGCTCCAGGAGAACAGAATATTACTGAATGTGAATCATAGTTAGCGCTCTGTTCACATGGAGGATTCAAAGGGGAACAACCGTTTCTCTCTGCAGCCCAGTCTTGGGGCTCATTAGGACATTTCAAAGGAGTCTAGCCAGCTATATTCCTACTACAAAATTTATGTGTGTCATTATCTTTGCAAGCCAACAGAATTTAAAAATCTTGGAGTTTAAAAATCTTAGTGAACAGGTCTCCATTTTTGTACCCTTCATTTCTACATTTGTCTCCCCCCCCCTTTTATACTCAAAAACTAAATGTACAGTTTATATAAGTGATCCTCTGAAACACATTGAACTCTCATGGGTCTCTTATGCACGGACCAGAATGCTCATGCTGGCGGCTGGAGCGCTTCGGTTAAAATCACCGATAACGCTTGCTGCCACCGCCAGTGCAGGCGCCTCCCGGCCCAGGGCTACGGAAGGCCCACGGTAAGTGACCGCGGGATCTTCTGCAGCTTCCTGGGTAAGCCGGGGCTGTGGCGGGCCGGCGCTGTGCGTAATCGCCCGTGCCAGGCTTGTCGGCCTGCCCAGCCCCAACCCTACGGTGTCCCTGGAGCTGGCAGGAGCAACCCCCTGCCTCCACCTGGGCTTGTGGAGGGGGCCTTGCCCCCCCACTCCCTCCCCGGGCTGTCCAAACCTCCCCCCGCCCCCACCGCACCGGCTTACCTTCTGGCTCTGGTGTTCAGCGCGCGCACTATGTTGGGGCAGCCCAGCATGCCCCACCCCGTGTATACGGGGAATGGCGGGGCATCCTGGCCTGGTGCAACGGGACAGCGGCAGTGCACAGTAGCTGCCGCCGTGCATAAGAGGCCATGATGTGTTTCCTCAGATGGTGATTATTAATCCATCCTTTCCAACTGTTGGGAAAGGGGGCAGATACTTTAGGCAGAGTTTAAATGTGCAAAGATCTTCAAATCACCAAGCTGTTAAAAATAATAAATTAGTTTAATTGAGAAGAGAAAAAAACTTTGTATAGAAAGATAGGAGAGAGAGATAGCCCTAACTATCTAACTGATCTGGTCTGCATTCATCCTGTCTGTTTTGGAGGCAAGCAGGGAGGAAGTGTCCTCAAAGGAACAGGAAGTCTCTAATGAACCAATCAGGACCTTGGAGGAACTCTGTGAAAAATATCAGGAAGTTCCTAATATAACTATGCTAAATACACATCTTCTCTGGTGCCCCTTGTAGGATATTATTCTCATGTTTTTGAATTATGCACACTACAGAACTTGCACATGTCAATCGATACTACACCTCACATTGAAAAAGAAGCCTTTGGTCAGATCTCCACACTCTTGGCTTCCAGGCATGACACTTCCGTTCCTTTGTCATACCCAGGATATTGAATTTCAAAATGTAGCTCCATACTCTTGGGGAGCTGTTATATGAATGTCCTAGCAGGTGACACTAGAGGAAAGTCGTAGCTTCTATGGCCCGTTATTTGCCCACCAGATTAACTGATTGGCCACTGTGCAAAACAGGATGCTGACTAGAGGGATTAGTAGTCTAATCCAGTTGGGCTATTGTGTTCTTTTGGGTCAACTCTCCCCATTTTTATTTCATTGCTTTCTTCTGAGGAACAGATCCATTGCCTGTATTCCTCCAGCTTACTAGGTATGTTAGCTTGCATGGGAAAGATTTTGGGGGTGGAACTGGGGATGGTGGTTTTTGGAAAGGGGAGGGACCTAAATGCATTAAAATGCCTTAGTGTTCATCATCCAAAGCCCCCCTTTCTCCCTGGGAACTGATCTATGTAGCCTGGAGGCCTGTTGTAATTCTGGCCACTCTCCAACCACCACCTGGAGACTGACAATCCTATTAAAGATCCTTTTCCAACCCAGTAGGGTCTCCCTCCAGAGGAAGCACTCCGGAAGATGAAGGAAATCTCTGCCAGAAATCAAATGAGTTATGGCAGCTAGAAGATACATATCACATTATTTTTTTGAATTAATCTAGATGCGACCTAATTCCTGATTTAAAATACCTTTTTATTATTCATGCTAGGATAATTATCTCACAACTACGACATTTTATATTGCTGTGGACAATGATCTGTACATGCCCACATGCTTGGACACATCGTGGAGTACTGCTGCCAGTACAGCAGTAATATCCAGGCTGACTTGATCAATGTTGTTGAGCTGGTTGGACAGGAAAAGGACCTGCCATCTGTTGTATACACTGCCCAAAAAGGGACCACTTGGCATTTCACGTAGATCAATGGCAAAAGTGAGACTGCCAGGAATGAGATCAATTTGAGGCCAATTCCTCTGGTGCAAGAGCACTTCGTCGCAATGGAACTGGCCTTGCACTATTGGATTAAACTGCACATAGTGTTAGGGATCGGAGAAACAAGTTAGTATCTTACTTCATTATTTACCTCCCCCCCCCCCCAAAAAAAAGATCTACCAGATACCCCCTGAGAGAAAGAGACAGGGAGAATTTTATTGTTTGCATTTCATTGCATTACTGCTTTAATTTTTTCTTGGGCGGACATTCCAATTTTGAGATCCCCCTCCCCTGT
Organism: Paroedura picta; assembly: GCF_049243985.1. NCBI lineage: Eukaryota > Metazoa > Chordata > Lepidosauria > Squamata > Gekkonidae > Paroedura > Paroedura picta. Next base: position 102,524,404 of record NC_135374.1, read on the forward strand.
AGCCATCATTTTCTAAGATGATGGATAGGGTTATGGCAATATGCACATGGGAATTTTTCACTTGGTGTCAAAATGTACGTGTTTGAGGTTGATAAACCCAAATACCTTATTATATTAGTTGCAAAAACAGCCATTTTTCATGTAGACACCACTTTACAAGATGCTGGATCTTTTTCACATTATTGAATGTTCATATTGATGTCAAACCATGTTTTGTTTTTTGTCTTGTTTTTTTGGGGGTGGGAGTCAATAGAGCCAAATATACTATTCCTCTTGTTGTGAAAACAAAATCAAGTATTATTATTTAAGCTCTGTAATTTTTTTTTTTGGGGGGGGGATAAGTCCAGACAAGCTGTTATTATTTTTCAAAAGTTTGTAATATTGGGGCAAACTAGCAGCAGAATTTTAAGCACGGCTGGGATCAAACCAGTAGCAATGAGAGCAGAGCCTCTTGGTCCAACTTAAGTAGTCAGATTCCTTTTCCCTTTTGACTCAGGGGCTTGTGGTTTTGCTGGTAAATGCCCCTTCTGGGAGGTGACTCTGCTTCTCAGGGTCATGCCTTACTGGGAGTGTCCATGATCAGGGTTCTCAGGGATAGGTCATCTCCTGACAGAGCTGCCAAACTCCAGGTGGTACCTGGAGATCTCCCACTATCACAATTGCTAGTAACTGTGGCTGGCATCTTCACAAGTAGGTCATGGCACAATGGGAATCTCTTCGTGTCAAACCCACAACAGCTGTGAAAGCCTTTGACAATTCATTGGCAGTGAATTAGTTTTAATTTTTTTCCCTCTGCCACAGCAAGGTCACAGTTTCTAGTTGATAATATAAGACAATGTTCATTCTAGGTAAGGCCATTCTAGTTCATTCTAGGTAGGGTCATCCGGTTTGGGATGTCAAGCCTAACTCAATTCAAAGAAAAATTCACTTATCCACATTTCTTTAGGCCATTGTTTTCTAACATTAAACTGTTTGGCACTTTCTGGCATCTTGATGCAGGTTAGGGACCAAACAGATTGATTTGGTTTGATTTAGTTTATTAGTTGGCCATTGGCCATTTCCAGCAAATTGACTGTACAGTACAAAAGTCAGTTGAAATTAAGACATCAAACTGATAAAATCACAGGGAGTGATAAAAGTAATAAAAGTAATAAAAAGTTACACAGATGATCAAACAGATGATCCATATGGCATAAGTTGCAATACAGATGCCCTGGTCTGACTCATTCCCACAGGTAGGCTCAGCAGAACATTCCTTGAAAGTGTTATGTGCTCAACATGGCCCCAGTGCTATAAGAGGAAAGCAAACCTTTCAGACTTTTCTCCTGCACTGTTTGCACAAGCAGAAAGGGTTGTGGAGGGTTCTGTTCACCCCCTTTCCTCAGGCATCACAGGCTCCCCCTGCCATATTTTGAACGGACTCTGCCAATAATTCCTTCTTCCCATAGAATACATCATTCTTCTCTTCTGATTTGATCCTGAATTAAAATTAAATTTAAAGAGATGCTTTAAAAAATTAGCAACACTCCTTATGAAGAGACTTGGGAACATCTGATTATGCTAAGGTAAAGGTAAAGGTATGCCCAGTGCAAGCACCAAGTCATGTCTGTTCCTTGGGGTGATGCCCTCTAGCGTTTTCATGGCAGACTCAATATGGGGTGCTTTGCCAGTGCCTTCCCCAGTCATTACCGTTTACCCCCCAGCAGCAAGCTGGATACTCATTTTACCGACCTCAGAAGGATGGAAGTCTGAGTCAACCTGGAGCCGGCTGCTGGGATTGAACTCCCAGCCTCATGGGCAAAGCTTTCAGACGGCTGCCTTACCACTCTGCGCCACAAGAGGCTCTTCTGATTATGCTAGATTACAACAAAAATAACACTCTGGATATAAGGACAAACTCCAGAAGGGGAGATATATGAGTTTATTGCAGCCAATATAAAGAGTCTCTGGGCACTTTATAGTAGCATAAACATTTGAGACTTGAATCCCACTTGAGCCTGATAAAGTGGGCTCTGGCTCAAGGAAACTTAAGCTACCATCAATTCATGCTTGTATTAGCATGAGTTCCCTGTTTCTTCTCTCTTCTATATTCACCTCTGCAAGCTTCCCTCTCTCCTATGCAATACCTATGCATGCCCATTAATCTGATGGGGGGAAAAAAGGGTAATTCAGGTGAAATCTTGCCTTTAATTGGGAAATGAAAGTCAGCCATTAACATTTATTTTCAATTAATTATGCAATATTTTACAAAGATAATAAGTATATAAAACTGTGGCTCAAGGGTCATTAATTTAAGGCTTCTGCTCAGGGTTTCTTTTTTTTTCTTAAGTTCAATGTGAAGATTTGAGATTTGACCTTCAAAGCACAGAAGAGTCTGGCATTTCAGCAATGCAGATGAAGCAATGTGCCTTCCAAGGATCTAGGGCCACACGACTTTAAAAGGTGGTTCATCAAAATGCCTTATGCAAAACCACATCCTGCATAATTAAACAGTCCTGGATCCACCATATACCCAGAAGCAAAGACAGTAGCTCTAGGAATCAATGAAAGCTCTATTATTTTACCATAAACTTTCTGGCAATTCCTACAAGTGGGTCTGTAAATTTCCTTATCTGACAGCAATGGACCCCTGGTTGGGAATCCTAGGGGTCCATGGGAACTCTGGAGGGGGTCCATGGCTTTCCCCCCTGCCTTAATGGACTCAGCCACAAGCCACTACCATCCCCCCCCCCCCGCATGAGTTCTCCCCCCAACCAAGCATAAATATTTCTGTGATTTTTGGGGCTCAATCCAGGTATCCCAAAAAATCCTTGCTACTATCTGGAGAATGATGAAACAAACACACATGCAAATCTATCAATAGTTTTCTCTAATTTAGCCTATATGTATTACCATGTCTGTTTTCCAGAGCATCATAGTGCCATTTCTTTTGTAGGTTAATTATTTTGCTTTACTCTTATTTAAATTCATTGAGCTGGGCAAAACATCACACAACGTTCATTTGGTATAACTTCTGGCATCTGTCTGCTATTGTTCTTTTTTGTAGTTCCAGTTTCATTCCTAAAACATGATTTGCAATGTTGCAATTTTGTTTTTCACCTTAATACAGACTGTGATTACACCATCTGGCTAAATCAGCCAATATTGTACATTATGTTCAACCTGCTGTCCTAACCTAAAATAATCTGATGCTTAATGTTTACATGGGCTGTGAAGGGATGCTTTAAAAAACTAGTAATAATTTCCCCTGGATTTTAGTTTGGCTTATAAATGTGTATCCCATTCTAATCTGCCCCCTGCCCTTAATATTTCTCTTTCTCTCAATCAAGTTTATGACAACAGGGGGGGAATGTGAAAGGGAAGTTCTCCTTCAAGCATGTGGTTAGGAGCAACAGGAAGTTTTTATGCACAGATTTCTGGGAACTGAAGTTAGCCAGGACTTGTGGGGCCTTAATAAGGACTTGTCCCCTGAGCCAGTCACTATTGACAAAATGTTGACTTTCTTATGAAACTATTTTTCTACTATAATATAGCAACTTTGGGACCAAATGGGCAGTGAGTTTTCATGTAGTCTTTTCTGTGCAATTACCGGTCCATGAAGTTCCTTTCCTTTGTGGGGGTGAGTAGGGTTTGACACCATGTACTTGCGTTTGTTTTGTCATTCTCTTGCCTTTCCTTCCCCTGTAGTTCATGGTGTGCTTTCCATTTTTTTTTACAGTATTAAATTGTAACATTACTGCATATGCAAATAAAGGACATTCTATAAGAGGACACATTTAGTGTGCCAAATCATTCCTGAATAATAGTGTTTGTTATGAATTTGTGTATCCAGTTCAACAATTGCTAGTAATTTTCTGTGTTGGTGACTAAGGATGCCCTTTGAAATGGCAACAACCATGTTGTTCCCTGTTGTTGGGACTTTTGGACTTTGCTTGGTCCTGAGTCCTTCCAGAGAAAGAGAGTTGCAGTGTAACAGAGCATTTGAAAGGATGCAGTTATTAGTTACCTTTGCAGATGAGGCACAGATCCAGACTCATAGTGCTTTGACGTTTAAAAGAGAGAAACCTTTACTGGAAAAATTATTTACAAATATATAACACATTCATTTGCTTACTCCTTACACTATCTTAAAGAGTAGTTACAAAAGAAGCACATCACATGTCTCTGTGGCTAGGCTGCAGGCAAGACTGCACCCCATACATCAGCATATGGAGAGATGCTTCAACAAAGCACATGGAGCTTCTCTTCCTGAAGAAATAGGATGCGGGTTGGAGCCAACCTTAAATAAAAGAATCCCCAGGGCATATGCTTGGGGGTTTTTCCACTACAGCCTCACCAGTGACCACTTGATGCCACTAGTGAACACACAGGTACAGTTTAGCAGCTTTAACAGCCTTTCAGGTCTGGACTTCACTAAATTACTTGCTGATTGCAATTCTAACACCTATGATATATCCAGCCTTGTTTTATATGTTAACAAATTAATGTACACACACATTTAAAAAGAGGCTCCATCTCTGACAAAGGCCCTGGCTGCGCAACACCTTTTCAAATGAAGCACTGAGCGCATGGAAGACAGGGTTGGATCCAAGTTCAAGAAACAAAATCCTCTGAAATAAATGCCATTTTGCGGAAGGGGTGCTGCAAAGTTGGAGTCTCAGCTGGGAAACAGCTGCAACACTGAGGTTCAGCAAAGGTCCTGGCCAAGGAGTTCCACTGTCTCAATAGAAGGCTGTTATGATTTCTTATGCAGTACGTTTGACAGTGTGATTTGCAAGTGTACAAAAGCAGAAACAAAGGAGTTGGGGATTATTTATTCCTACAGAGAGAACGTGATTCAGTGATACAAGTGATGCTCAGAATACCTGTTTTGTTGGGATAGGTTTTTAGAAGGCTCTGTCCATGTTATCCTGAAGTTAGCGAAGGTCTTTTTCTTTTTCTTTTTTGTATCTTCCTTTGTTGGTAGCTGTGTTACTGTAAGGAAGTCTATTATAACAAATCTTCTCAGTCAACTATCCTGGTTATCAACATTGTCCAAGGGACTTAAGGAGAAGAGTGACAGCTGCTGTGGCTTTTGCACCTTATGTGTAAGCTAAGGCACATTTTCAGTACTGTGCAGAAAATCCTCTACTTATTGCTACAGATAGGGCTAGTTCTGCTCACGTCTTAAATCCTGTTTTCAAGACTTCACGTGGATTTGAAATGATTCAGGGGGCTTTGCATTTGTTGTCGACGCAGGAAGTAAACATGTGTCTTTCGGATGGCTTATGTTATAGTGAGAGGCCCTTGAGCTAGGGGAGCTTCCAAAATCTATGACTGCCCCCACACTCCAAAATAAGTGGCGGCAGATTTTGAGATCCATCCCATTTAAATACCAAACGTTATGTAGCCTTCTCTGGACCATTTATTTTGGTGCAGCTTGAATCAGATGAGCTGATCAGTGCTCAACAAGTCACAGCAACAGAGGATTTTGATTTGTAGCCTGTAGTTACAGCCAATACATTAGTCCAGACTACAGTTGCCAACCTCCAGTTGGGGCCTGGAGGTCTCTTGGAATTACATCTGATCTCCAGACTACAGAGATCAGTTTCCATGGAGAAAATGGCTGCTTTGGACTTTGTAGTAGTATTATTTAGCATTTAGTATTTATTATATCCTGCTGAAGTTCCTCCCTTCACCAAAGTGCACCCCAAAATCTCCATGAATTTCTCTCCTCAGAGTTGGCAGCTTTCGTTTCTGATTCTGTTTTCATTCCTAAAGTTCCACTGAGTTTAAAGATTTTATTACATGCCACTTAGACCAGTTATTCTCAATTGTGTTCCATGTACTCCTGAAATGCTGCAAGAGGGAATGAAGAAGACGGCCTTGAAAAACTAAGCCGTCATGGTAGACTGATGCATCAGTCACGATATGCCCCTCAGAGCAAGGAGGCTCCATATAGCATGGACCTTTTCTGCCAATATCTGAACAGTGATGCTGTTTTCAGGGAAGCAAGGACTGTAGATAAGCCAGTATGGCGGTTCTGTTCATTTTTAAAATTCAGTCTGTTATTATTTCTTTCAGTCAGAATCACACAGCACTGGAATAGACCACAAAGGACCATCCAGTCCAGCCCCCCCCCCACCTTCTCAGGGACTTAAAACACATACACTCCTGACAGGTGCTCATCCAATCCCCTCCTAAAGACTTCCAACAAAAGAGACTCCAATAGCCCCTGAGGCAGCATATCCCATCATCCCTCACTGTTAGAACATGCTTTCCAATATTCAAAAGGAGCCTCCTTTGCCATAACTTGAACGCATGTCTCCTAGTCCTTGTCTCTAAAGCTGCAGTGAACAAGTTGACCCCATGTTCAACTGGTCTAACTTTTACATAACTTTTACATAGCTACCACATCACCCCTTTGCCCTCTTCTTCTCCACTCTACACATAGCCAACATAGTTTTGCCTACCATTGTAGATGGTGCTTGTGCTCTCTTTTAATTATTCATTCAGATTTTTATACCACCCTTCCATACGGCATCTGATGATGATGATAACGATTAACTCCCATGGAGGAATTACTTTCATACAAATAGGCAACCCAATAAAATTGTCAACTATGTAGTAGGCAAAGCGCTTGGCAACCCACAGCTCAACAGAGAAGAACCGAACGGTTTCATTGCAACATGTAGGTTGCAGTGGGAACTGGAACACTAACAAAAATACATAAATGAATGGTTATCCTGTAGTATGGACAACAGCTTGCATTTTAAGACCCCTAGATAACAAGGAAAAGATCTCCAGTCTAGCCTTCTGCCCAAATAAAAATGGTGATTCCCACCCCACCACAACCCTAATATGAGTATTTAAATGTACAACTCCCAATATGTCCTTGCCATGCTACGAGTTTGAACAGATCCAGGGAGTTTTATCATTCCACCTACACTGTTTCTACCTTGGTTGGACCAGACGACCTTCCTTCTGTATTATATGATCATCTTCCACTAGGGAGCAATATGGATAATTCTACATTGCATTAACATTTTAAATGTAATGATACCCCGTGGTACTATTCAATTTACATCAGGATGGCTTACTCAAAGCTATGCCATTCGGCTCCGTGTAACACAATCTTATGGAATGTCATAAATAATGCTTAAAATAAATTTTAATTTTATTTTTTACTAAGCCCATTGTTGTTATCTCAATATCTACTTGAAGGAAATGATCATGGTAGACATCTCCCGGGTGATTACTGTTACCTTAGAATGAAATTTTGAATGCATATTAAAACAAAAAAAAGAAGAAGAAGCTTAGTATGATGGTGTTTAATGAAACATAAGTTTCTCTTACCCAACTGATTAGTTAAATACCAATGTTTAAGAGCTTTGGTTAGCAGTCCAGTGTGACATATTGGGATGTAAACGTCACTGCACCGTATCTTGAGCAGAGCTCAGCTAATGTGACAAAACACTTAAACTGGGCTGAGAGGCAGGGTGGTAATTTTCATGGAAATTGTCATGGCCATTCTGAAGGGGAAGAGGAATCAGAAGTGGAGAAGGAACGCATTCCCAGTGATAAAGTTTTTCACCCAACAGTCCTTGCCCTGCTGTCTTTCCCTGATGGGCAGCAAGACCACAAGATATCCTTCTTCTTCCTTATGACAGGGATGCAAACAGTGCAGAACACTTGCCCCAATATGCAACCCAATAGAATTTTTCAAAATAAGGTTGGTTTCCAGCCTACCATCCTCAGTTAGATGCCTGGTCTAGTTGATGTTTGGATCCAGCAATGACACTGCAAAGCAATGACAGAAAGAAAGTGAGCTCAGTGAAAACCCAGGAAGACACACACCCATGCCTGTACACACATTAAACCTGAGCACTTGGAGGGGAAAGTGCTCTCTCGCACACATTCATACACATACACAAAATAGAGTTTATAGTAAAAGGTTTCCCAGAATACAACAATATGCAAACTTAAAGTTGTTGTGCTGTGCTTAAAAGATATTAAGGGTCATGTCCATTGTCACACGGGAGACACAGCTAATAAAATGTGAAGTGTATTAGTATATGAAGATTAAAATAATAGACTAATGAGACAAGTGATGATGCTTAACCTCATTGACATATCTGAAGAGTAGTATTTCATCTTTATTAATGTTTTTGGTAGAGTTATTTGTAGGTGCTACCGAGAATACTACATTATATTACAAACATTACATTCAAAGAATTGGATTCAGTTAACCCTGAAGGACTTTTACATGGATTGGATTGCTTCCTCCATCTTCATTCCCTGTGCTGCCTTCTGCATCTCTTGAAAATCAGCTCCTGAGGGTCAAGGGATCCTTGAAGATAGGGTGAGGCATATCATATCAAAGAGGACTGCAGGTCAAGGGGGAAACGAGATGAAATAATTCCCATCTTTTCTTGCACAAGCTCTACTGTGGATGGCAAAAACATGAGGTTTACTGAATGTTAAATTGGGAATATTTTTTTGGTTCTTATGCTGTTTTAATTTGAGCGTGGGTGGTATTTGATGGCCTCAATGAGTTTCCTTTTTGTACATCTATAGCTATTTGTGGAAAGTTAGGGAAGGAAGGAACAGTTGGTTCTTATATGCAGCTTTTCTCTACCAGCAAGAGTTTCAAAGTGGCTTACAATTGCCTTCCCCTTCCTCTTCCCACAACAAACACCCTGCAAGGTAGGTGAGAGTGAGAGAGCCCTGTTGTTACTGCTCAGTCAGAACAGCTTTATCAGTGCTGTGGTTAGCCTGAGGTCACCCAAGTCTCTGCAATGTGGGGGAGCAGAAAATCAAACCTGGCTTGCCATATTAGAAGTCAGCATTTCTAACCAGTATACCAAGCAGGCTCTTAGTGGAAAGGGAGGGAGGAACCTCCCCATTTGTACAGAAACCCTTGAAAACTAATGGTGCCTGTGAGACAATATCTCATATCAAGCAATCAGGAAAAGGCATAAAGTGAGGCTGCCACTTGCAAGTGTCACAGTCAATAGTAGCCAGCCACCCTTCCCAAAAAGAAATGGGTGGTCTCCGTTGATCTTCAGGGGTGAACCTCTATTTCCTGATAAAAGAGGCCAAAGCAAAACATACATAGTTTTAATAGTCAGTAGTCTTAATTACAATTAAGCATAGTCAATGAAGCAGAAGTAGAGTTCCAGAAGAACATCTACTTCTGCTTCATTGACTATGCTAAAGCCTTTGATTGTGTGGAGCACAACAAATTGTGGCAAGTTCTTAAAGAGATGGGAATACCAGAGCATCTTATTTGTCTCTTGAGAAATTTATATGCAGGTCAAGAAGCAACAGTGAGAACTGAACATGGAATCACGGATTGGTTCAAAATTGAGAAAGGAGTTCGGCAAGGCTGTATACTGTCGCCTTGCCTATTTAACTTGTATGCGGAGCACATCATGAGAAAGGCGGGATTAGAGGAGTCACAAATTGGGATCAAGATTGCAGGGAGAAATATCAACAACCTCAGATATGCAGATGATACCACTCTAATGGCAGAAAGTGAAGAGGAACTAAAGAGCCTGTTGATGCGGGTGAAGGAGGAGAGTGCAAAAGTTGGCTTGAAACTCAACATCAAGAAAACAAAGATCATGGCAGCCGGCCCTCTCAATTCCTGGCAAATAGATGGGGAAGAAATGGAGATAGTGACAGATTTTATTTTCCTCGGCTCCAAGATCACTGCAGATGGGGACTGCAGCAAAGAAATTAAAAGACGCTTGCTCCTAGGGAGGAAAGCTCTGGCAAATCTAGACAGCATCCTAAAAAGCAGAGACATCACCCTACCAACAAAAGTGCGTTTAGTCAAGGCTATGGTATTCCCAGTTGCAATGTATGGCTGCGAAAGTTGGACCATAAGGAAGGCCGAGCGTCAAAGAATTGAGGCTTTTGAACTCTGGTGCTGGAGAAGACTCTTGCGAGTCCCTTGGACTGCAAGGTGAACAAACCGGTCAGTCCTAGAGGAGATCAGCCCTGACTGCTCTTTAGAAGGCCAGATCCTGAAGATGAAACTCAAATACTTTGGCCACCTCATGAGAAGGAAGGACTCCCTGGAGAAGAGCCTAATGCTGGGAGTGATCGAGGGCAAAAGAAGAAGGGGACGACAGAGAATGAGGTGGATGGATGGAGTCACTGAAGCAGTAGGTGCAAACTTAAAAGGACTCCAGGGAATGGTAGAGGACAGGAAGGCCTGGAGGATCATTGTCCATGGGGTCGCGATGGGTCGGACACGACTTCGCACATAACAACAACAACAAGTCTTAATTACTAACCTATTTCAGATTTTACTGCTTCAGTCCTATGGACAATCTTATTGCGATGATTTTACCATTATGACTGATTCCATTTTTGATGACTGATAGGTCAATAAAGGTAGCTGACTGTCTGACACCAGAGTGTTGTGATCCTGACTATGCTAATCCCTGCCCTTGGTGGGAATTTATGGGAAGCCTGTGAAACTGACTTGTCAAAGATCATCCATCAAAAGACCTTTTTAGATGGACCCTTTATTCTTCTTGCTTACAACTCCTTCCCAGTACATTAAATATTCTTCATGATGAATTTTAAGGCAGTAATAGCATGTTCAGCTTGCTCTTTTTCAGTTCTGAAAACAAAATTAAAAGCCCTCGATCAAAGTGTGTCTAGAGATAATATTTTACAGAAGATGAAATCAGAAGATCATGAAGTCATGTTTTGCAAACTTGCCTGAGAGCGCATGGATGTGAAACCTCTTTTGGCCCCATACATTACTGCTCCACTCTTAAACCTTCGCCCTTGATGCAGCTCCTTTGTGCTAAAATACATAGGACTTTCTGATCAATATAACTTCAGCCTTACAGTTATGTGAATTCAGATTCTTATCTAGCGCCCCTTTTGATCCTTTTTTTGTGTGATCTGTCCTCTGCTTGGTATAATTCCTCTGATGATGCTGTAGCAATATCCTCTGGATTCTGGTTGATAATCACTGATGAATGCCTCTAAGCCCGTAAAAGGGGAATTAAAGGCTTTGTTTAGTCTATTCGTAGAAATGGAAACAATGAATGCATCCTAAAGTTCATTCCACTCTCTTTTTGAGGCTGTTCAACCCAAAAGATACACATTCAGAATTGAGATTGTGCAGTGGGAACCATGGGGCTGTTTCTCCATCATTCAAATTTCCAGATAGCTTCAATGCAGCTAGAGGAATCACATTATCTCATGAAAGAAAAACTGGGTTTGCACTGGCTATAACATTGATCAAATATAGGTTTGGCTAAGGGATACAGTTGCCAGCTCACCAGGCACAAAAAGAATTTCTTGGCCAATTATTTTGCTTTAAGACAACTTGCCAGAAAAATCGAAGGTTATTTTTTTTTGCCTCTCCGCACATCCCATTTTTTCACAAACATATATTAAAAAGCTATCCCCTAAGTTAAGGATGTTCTAGATCAATTTTTTTAAACCCTTCGACCATACAGGAGACCCTGAAATGGAGGAGTGCCCCTTTTTCTGAACCTGGACACAGTGGTTGGCCATGGGGGAATAGTTGTTGCATCCCTATTGATTCCGTTGTGGGGTTCCTCAGGGAGCGGTTCTCTCCCCCACATTGTTAAACATGTTTATATGCCCTCTAGCCCAGCTGTTCCAGAGTTATGGGCTGAATTGTCACCAATATGTGGATGACACCCAGATGTATCTCCTGAGGTTTGGCTGTGTAGACTCTACCCCTGTCACATTTGCCAGTTGTTTGGAAGCTGTAGCTGGATGGTTAGAGCAGAGTTGCCTATAACTCAACCCTTGCAAGATGGAGGTCCTGTGGCTTGGCAGGAAGGCAGCAGATCAGAAAGTGCACCTACCCTCCTTGACTGGGGTGCAGTTTAACATTGCACCCTCTGCCAGGGACTTGGGGGGTGATCCTGGATGCCTCCTTTTCTATGGAGGCCCAGGTCACAGGAGTGGTATGCATGGTTCTTCCATCTGCACAAGGTGAAGCTACTAGCACCCTGTCCTCAGACTGCTTGGCCACAGGCATCCATGCAATGTTCACCTCCAGACTGGATTTTTGTAACTCACTCTATATGATTTTGGCATTAACTTTCAAGGCCATCCGTGGTCTGGGCTCCTCATATCTGTGGGACTGCCTATCTCCTGATGCCCTCCACAGGGCTCTGCACTCTGCAGATATGAAACTGTTAGGGGTTCCTGTCCCACAGGAGGTTTGCCTGGCCTCACCTGGGGCCAAGGCCTTTTCAGTCCTGGCCCATACCTCATGGAATGAGCTCCTTGGAGAGCTGCATACCCTGTTGGAACTTTCTCAGTTCCGCAGGGCCTGAAAAGCAGAGAGTGCCTGAACTCAGGGGTACCCTGCCCTGACCAGTGGGCTTGGCTTCCCTATGTATTTCTTCAATGAAAGCATAAGTTGTTGTTTTTAGCGAGCTTTGAAAAAAAGTGTGCCGTGTATTTCATGGAAGAAATTCTGTGTGTCAAATAAAGCAGGGCTTTTGCAAGCATTGTGGGCCCATAAGCAGCAATCTTCAAACAAGTGAGAACCCAGAGGCCTCAAAGACCACAACTGCCAGCAAAAACAGGACAATACCCTGAGGGCAAAATCTTCTATTCACTCTTCCACCTGCAAGACATATCTCTATTGAAATGTTGTTGTTTTTTTTAAGTAGTATCTAGGCATCAGTAACATAATACACACAGAGAAGCTTCATTGAGGCTGGTCTACACATTGTTACTGCATGTTCATTGAAATGGAGAAAATACAGAGTATTTGCTATTTGTATCTCATTGCATCCATTGATTGTTATACCATAACACCAGGGGTAGTCAAACTGCGGCCCTCCAGATGTCCATGGACTGCAATTCCCAGGAGCCCCTGCCAGCGAATGCTGGCAGGGGCTCCTGGGAATTGTAGTCCATGGACATCTGGAGGGCCGCAGTTTGACTACCCCTGCCATACACTGATGAAGAATACCAGTATAAGGGTAATGCACCCGGACTTGTTTGTGGGAAATTGTGTTGGAAATTAGCACTCTTCTGTTAGGAGTTTCTCTTATTAAGCTGTTTGCTGAGCCTGCACGGATTTATTTATTTACTAGTTACATTCCATGTATTCCTTTTATTGGCTTATCTACACATCAGAAAGAATGGAATGATAAAATAATGAAGAGATTGAAGGTGCCAGTTGACACCAGATTAAAAATTGTATTTAATTAATAGAATCATAGAGTTGGAAAGGGACATGCAGGCCATCTAGTCCAACCCCCTGCTCAATGGAGGATCAGCCCAAAGCATCCTTGATAAGTATCTGTTCAGCTGCTGCTGAAAGACTCCCAAGAAAGGGGAACTCACCACCTCCTTAGGGAGTAGATACCACTGCTAAACTACTCTGTGATCCCCCCCCCAATATCTAGTCATTACTGTGGGTCTTATCCTCTGCTGCCAACAGACACCACTCCCTGCCCACCACTGAGTGACAACCTTTCAAATACTTAAAGACAGTAATTATCTCAACCTCCTCTTCTTCAGGTTGAACATTCTCAAATCCCTCAGCTTTTCCTCATAGGGCTTGGTTTCCAGGCCCCAGATCATCCTTGTTGTTCTCCTCTGCACCCCCTCAATTTTGTCCACATACCTTTTGAAGTTAACATGTGCAAAATCTGAGAGACATATTTGTGAGATAACTGGAACACAGTGGAAGGAATGCCGCTGTTCCTCTACTTGTATATTTGTAAATAAAACAAATACTATACAAGTTCCTAAATCTTCAGCACTCTCACTCTCCAAAGAGGTGGATCAGAATCACACAGAGCTGGAAGAGACATCAAATGGCTGTACACTCTAGTGCCTCACCTTCTCGGTGGGGGCTACCTGTGGAACTTCTCACCACTTGAGGAAACAGGGAACACATAACAATGGAAAAGAAATGGAAAATATATTGGCAGTCAATGAGATGACCACAGTTGTTAGATCCATGGGTTTAGAGACCAGGGTGTAGTATGCACAGGGCTTTTTACCTACTCCTAGTTCAAATGAATCCCTGCAGTCTACACTGCATTCAATTTCCATATTGATTTGGAGCACTTTAAATTTTCCCTTTGCAATATGCATGATTGATTCATGGTGACCCTACCTTTCCCTGTGATATCTTGGAGTGGATATAAGCCTAGATATTTGAAAGACCACCATGAGTAAATGTGTAGATGCTCCTTTTTGCAAATTAATGTACTGTTCCATGCCTGGGAGCAAAGGAGTCTTCCCTGATTGGTGAGGGTGTCAGTTCAAGGACTTCCTGGTTCCCGGTTCCTTAAAGTGACTGTGCTCCAGAAGCCCTAACTTCTCTCATCAGAGATTTGCCTCTTGGATTTATTCCCCCTCCTCTGCTGTCTCCAATCCTCTCCTGCCCATTCAAGAAAAGAAAGAACCTCCTGCTATGCTGGGCTTCCCTCCCCATTCTGAGCTTCCACAATTAAGTGCAGAACACTTTCTATTTCAATGGGGGGAATAGAGGAAGACCCGAGTTCAAATCATCTGAAATCAGTAGAATCCACACCGGAATAAACAAAGTAAGTGCAGAATCACCCCAGAACACTAGGAGTTCATTTCACCTTTTTATTGTGGCCCAGCTATATGGTACAAGACTGAATTGTGGCCCAGCTATATGGTACAAGACTGAATTGTGGTCCAGCTATATGGTAAAAACTGAACTAGAGAAACCCCACAACACCCCCAACGTATATACAAACAGGGAACAGAAAGATCCCCCACCAATGCACGCTATTGATCAGTTTTGCTTTAAACTGACTGGATCTGACAAACGGGATCTGACCACGTGCTGGCCAATCACATACTCAGGAATATGATTCTGCCTTGGACCTCAAGCTCAATCCCTGCCAGGTTTACAGATGGAACAACATCATCATCTAGATCAGTGGTTCTCAACCTTCCTAATGCCGCAAACCTTTAATACAGTTCCTCATGTTGTGACGACCCCCAACCATAAAATTATGCAAGTGTTCTTTCACATAAATTAATCCGAAACTCACCAATGGCGTGAATATCCATTGTTTATGATTGTATATAAGCCCCCCCCCAGGGTTTCTTAGTTCAGCTCTGCCTCTTGTCCCAGGATGCTGATCCTGCTCTTTTCCACTGCTCCAGACAGACAAACGCTCTATCTTGATCTACCCCACAAGGCTGTTGTATGGATGGCGCCCCCCCCCAGTCAAGCTGCTTGCCCTGCCGCAACCCCTGTGAAATGGTCATTCGACCCACAAATGGGTCCCGATCCCTAGGTTGAGAACCACTGATCTAGATAGTCAATTTAAATAATTAAGTCCAAAAACTGATTATTGCAGATCAAATTGAACCAGACTGTTGTCAACAGACTGCCTGTTTCACTGACTCATCTTCAAAAAAAGTTGGTCATCTTTCTTCCCCTGCTTCGACTTATTCACTATTCTGGCTGTATTTCCAGTCCATTGTCTTATAAAGAGAAACAGCCCTATATACGTTTAATTTTTAACAAATTCAGTGAGCCAGTAGCATCTTGAAACCATGCAAGTACTGCTGGAGAGGGGGGGGGAAGTGAAATGTCCTTTGAGAGATTCTTATTGAATTTCAATCTCCTGAAACTGCAGTGTGCCAGTCAGGGCTCTATTAGGGAACAATAAACCAAACACATCTTCAAAATGGTGGGACTTGAGTGATGGAGGGTGATAATACATCATTGCAGCACTTCCGTTGCTCTGCATAGTAAAACACATTGTGCTTTTTCCTCCTGTGCAAAGAAAAAAAGGCAGGTGGGATGACAATTTTGCAACAATTAAGCTCCTCCTTTCCACTCTCCATTGCAGCCTCCCATGAGTTCAGCATTGTAAAAATAAAGCTGTCACACTTTAGCTTAGGGCCAGTGTCAGCATGCCTTGAAGTGGGGAAAGTGCCAGGGCCAAGGGCTTCTAGGAGGACCCATTGCTTATGACACCTCCCTCCCATCACTTGCTAGCACTCTACCAACCATGGACATAACTGAATGCATTTCCTATGGAAAGGGCTGTGGGAGGAGCAGGGGTTGTGATCATGGGTAGTGGGAGGTTTTGCAAACAGGCAGAGGAAGTAGAGATGAGAGTGGTTGGGAGGAAATGAAGATATTAGCAGGGCCTGGTGGTGTGCAGAGAATGGGAGGGGATCCTTAGAACTCTCTGACCAGGGCCTCCTCAAACCTGGAACAGGCACTGCTTTAAGAAATAGCTCAATAGCCCAGACATACAGGTTTACGATTCCAGAAATGCCTAGGGTGGCATAGAACTTGTGGCATCACTTCCCCTGGAACTCTTCTTTCCCCAGGCACTGCCTGTATCTCTCCCCAGGCACTACAAGTATATATATCCTGGCATTTGCCAGTGCATGTCTAACAACCCTATGGTAGGTGACAGTTTCTTGCAATTGAATACTCATTTCCATAAAGAGAACTCCTCTATGGAGAACCTGTCCCTGATATCTAATTTTCTGGCCAAGTATTCTCCTTGGGGTGCGAGTGTCCTATATGGGCATGGGGTTGTGGAAGCATTTCATAAGGTGAACCCTTGTCTATTCTGTAAAATGGAAAACCTTCGGCAGAGGATTACTACCTCACAGAAAACTAGGCCTAATCCAACCCAATTTTGCATTTGACAGTTAAATCCCTGCCTAAGTTAAAATTCGGCTTTGTATTTACAGGGAATGTCACCTTTGATTTTCAACAAGCCATCTCCACAATGTATTTACCTTTGTTTATGGATTGGGCTTGTGAGGCATTTGTATTAAAAATTATGAATCTAATTACAAGCTGATTCTAGATTCATATCATCATGCAACAATCTACTAATAAAAAATAAATAGAACGGCACAGGTCTGCAGTCAGGCTCAAGGATTTGATAGCTTCTTTTTGTATAACTATTTACCAGGTTTGCTTTCCTCAAACATTATTCATAGGAGCATTCACTCAAGGAGACCAGATAAACACCCTAATCCAGCGATGTGCTTCTTCATTATAGTCTACATATGCTAAATTGCCACCTGTACATCAGGGGAAGGAAGAATGGGAACCATACATCATATCCCCAGGAAGTAATGAACCTACAGCCCTGATCAGCTTTCAGGTGGAACCTGGAGTTCTTCTAGGATTTCAGCTGACCTTCAAACTACAGAGATCAGAAAATGACAGCTTAAGAGAGCAGTAGGTGATGTCATAGCTCTGCTAATCTCCCTTTCCTTCCCAAACTCTGCCCTCCTCAGGCATCTAACCTCAGATCTCCAGGAATTTCCCAACCCAGAGTTGGTAACCTGACTTGTAGCCCTTTGGAATGATGAAAAGGGTTATTGAGCACTGGGAGCCATGTATGCAGTACCCATGTGTATACATTGTCCCTGCTGCTCCTGGAAATGCATGTGCAGATGCACAAATTTCTATCATTATGCCGGGGTGCATGCTCTTGTGTCTCTAACAGCCATGGACAGGAGGAAAATATGTATTATATGATAAGGGCTATTGTTGAGAATTGTATTCATTTATTTAAAATGGTTGCATCCTGTTTTTCTCCTCACTGGGCTCAATATGGCAACAGTCCTTCCACTTGAAGCAGCACTAATAAATGCCCTGACATGGTTAGCCAAGGCTAGCCTGATCTCATTATCCTGGAAGTTAAGCAAGATCTGCTTTGGATGGGAGATCAACAAGGAATACTAGGATGGCCATGCAGAGTCAGGTAATGGCAGGCCACCTCTGAACATCTTTCACCTTGAAAACCCTATGAAGAGAATCACTACTAAAATTCATCTTTAAAAACCTAAAGAAGAAAACCTCATGGATGATCAAAACTCAAACACAATCTTAGGAACTGCCAGTTTAATGATACATGTTTTCCCTCATATACTCCTGTGGTCTATATCAGCGGTCCCCAACCCCCTGTCCGAAGACCGGAACCGGTTCGTAGATCAGTCAGTACCGTGCTGCGGCTCCTACTCATTCGCCTCCCCGGTTGCAGCCTCGGGGGTTGCCCTGCCACTGGCTCACCTTTGGTGTTCTCCAGCAGTCGCCATGGCTGGGGCTCCCCCTCGGTGTGGCACTGCACACCCATATGCTCTTGAAAGTTCCCCCCTGGGAATTCAGTTCCCAAGCAGCAGAAGGCCAGTTTTGTTTGAGACCATGGAATGCTTTGGCCTTCCTCCCACCTTTTTCCTGCCCTGAAACAGGCCTGGAAGATATTATTTGTAGGGTTGCCAGCTCTGGGGTAGGAAATGCCAGGGGATTTTAGGGGTGTAGTCTGAGGAAGCAAGAATATGAGAAGAGGAGAGACTTCAATGAGGTATAAGGTCACAGAGGCCATCCTCCAAAGCAGCCATGTTTTCCAGATGATCTGTTGTCTGGAGATCAAATGTAAGCCCAGAAGCTTTCCAGACACCACCTGGAGGTTGGAGACCCAGATTTTTGCCCTTTTGCAGTCTATAAGTATAGTGATGGGATACTCCTAGGTTCTTCCTTTAGGCCAAATAGTGCTTTCCTGGGAGTTTCATTTCAGGAAACTGTTGGGGGGGGAGGGCATAAACCTGGGATGCCAGTCCCCAGGTGGGACTTAGGGACCTCTTGAAGTCACAGCTTGTCTCCAGACTAAGGAAGCGTTAGAATCATAGACCCATATAGTGGGAAGGGACCGCCAGGGTCACCTGGTCCAACCCTCTGCAGAATGCAGAAAATGGCTGCTTAGGAGGGTGGACTCCATAGCATTATACTCCACCAAGGGCCCTTCCTACTCCAAATCCCATCCCCTCTTGGCTCCATCCCCCAAGTCTCCAGGGATTTCCCAATCCAGAACTGGCAACTTTCCACAATCTGCATGCTGCAGTCTCCATCTGAGGAGAACTCTGTTCACCTGGGAATTGAGTTCCTAGCCAAGCTTCCTCTGCCATTACATTCTAGAAGGATATCTGTTTCAGATTTCACAAAACAAGTAGGTCATGCAGGAAGGGTATGGAATGAAAACGAAAGATCACAGCTACAAAAGCCAAGGCATTCATAGCCACAATGTGGACAAAATGGGAAATCGCCCCTTCATATGGAAACAGAATTGTTAATGCAGAAAAAAGTAGCGGTGGCTGTTCTCATTGACACAACATCCCCGGAGCCTTATTTCCACTTTTTGACCAAGAATGAATATTGATACAAGCATAAAAAGGCCAAGTATCAACAGAAAGGGGGAGCTGAGGAGAACATCCTGCAAGCATATGACTAGGCCTCTCTGAGAAGACCCTGCTCGCTTTCCTCTGGGCCGGCCGGGAGGGAGAAGCGTCCTCTGTTTTCTCTCAAGGTCACGCTGATTAGCTGGAGATGGAAGTTTGAATGTTTCAGATCTGCACCCCCATTTGATGTCGACGTAGATTGTGTGGGTGAAATAATACGTTTTACTCTCAATTTCCCTCCGAGTCAGGAGAAGCTTGATTTAATTGGATCATGTCCTGAGTCATCGCACCAGACTTCAAGAAGATGCATGATTAATTATTTACAGTGCATATATCTTGTTACAGACATTTCACAGCCTTAAACATTTTGACTTCAGACAGTAACTCTTAAATATTTCAGGTCTTGATTAGGAGGAGGAAGGTGCTGGCATGTGCCACTTTTATTTGCTCTCTCTCTCTCTTTTAAGAAACCCATCTACAGAGCAAGATGATACTTGGTTGGTATAACCGTAAAAACATAAGCAATCTCTCAGATTGACAATGCAAGCAATCAGAAACTGGTCACCTAAGGCTCAGGAGCTCAGAAGTAGGTTTCTCCTGCTATTACAACTTTGCTCCGGGCAACAGAGCTAAGTTCCCCTGGAGAAATTGCTGCTTTGGAAGATGGACTCTTTGGCATTATACCCCACCGAAGTCCTTCTCTTCCTTTTCCTTAACCCCAATCTTCTCAGGCACCCCCCCCCCTGCAAAAAAAAAAATCTAGGCATTTCCCACCCTGGACTTGGCAACCACTCAAAGTGGCACTTGCTTCATGTTTCATGAGAGTGGGTAAGTCTCTTGTCTGGGGGGATGTTGGTTGGCAGGTGGTTCTAGAGTTAGCAGCCTACAGTGGGGCTTGGAGTTCCTGTGGTATTACATTTTATATCCAGGGCTGATTCTGCACTTACTTTGTTTATTCCATTGTCAATCCTGCTGAATTCAAATAGTTTTGAACCTAGTCTTCCTCATTGCTTCCCCCTGACTTGAAATAGAAAGTGTTCTGCACTTCACTGGGGAAGTTGAGAGAGGGGAGGGAGAGCGGGAGGGAGTCCAGCTGACATGTTTTATTTGTCCTCTTTTGACTGCCAGGGGAGAAGCCTAGTGCAGCATGAGGCTCCTCAGCTCTTTCTTTTGTTAATGAGGGGGGAGGGGATCTGAGCCAGCCAACAACAGGAGCAGCCTCTCAGAGAACAAGGCAAATATTTGCTGATTCTGGAGTGCAGTCACTTTAAAACAGATTCCAGAGGGAAACAGAGAAAAAAAAACTCAGGAGGAAATTTTTGCAACAGGAATTCTTTGAAAAACCCAGCCGAGACTTATCTTGGCCAAATGCTGACTCAGCGGAGGGCTTGCTGGGAGGAAGAGGTGACCACCCAGAGACCCTCTAGTGTGTGTGCTGCTGGAATGCAGCACACACAGCATCAAGGGCAGGGTGAGATCCTGCAGATGGAAAATGTAAAGCACTCAAAGTAGAAGTCAAATTCAGCGTTGACAGCAGGGTTTTATTCGGATTAAGAGTGGAGTGCAGACTCCACCCAGGTGTCAGAGACCAGGTGTCAGGCCCCTAGTGTCTAATATCTGGACCCCTGGAGAAAATGGCTGCTTTGGAGGGTGGGATAGATGGCATTCTACCCTTCGAGGGTCAATCCTCTCCCTTGGAAGCACTAAGAAAGCCACTTGGTGTGGTGGTGAAGAAAGTCAGTCTCTAATCTGGAAAACCAGGTTTGATTCCCCATTCCTCCACATGCAGCCAGCTGGGTGACTTTGGGCCAATGTCTCAGAGCTCTCTCAGCCTCAGCTACCTCACAGGGTGTCTGTGGGAAGAGGAAGGGTAGGCAATTGTAAGCTGCTTTGAGACTCCTTTGGGTATATTACAAAAAAACAACAACACAGCTCTTCTTCAACTCCAGGTATTTTCCAGCCCAGAGCTGAAAACGTTAGGTGGTCCCTAACTTGAAACAACTACTGCCAGAGGAACAGGCTAGTTGTGAGCCTCCCTGAGGGCAGGCCTCAAGCCATGGATAATGGTAAATGTGCTTGATATTATGATTGCTGGTAGTTGCAAAAGTGACACTCTAAAAGCCATGGAGGAAGTACGGTTGGCCTGAGGGCAGAGAGGGATACTCAATCTCTCTTCAAGTTTAGCAAATCAATCTTGGAAGTGAGCTTTTCAGCATTTGAAACTGGCTTACTTATGTTTTGTGTATCCACACACTCAGACAGTCTTTCCCATCCTTGTCATCTTTTATGTTGAAAAAATGAACAGGATAACGAAAGGTGTTTTGATCCTGTTTGCAGCATTAGTGAGAGAACCATATGGGTTGTCTCTCAGTTCTCACACACACTCTGTTACTAGGATTGCCAGCTCTGGGTTGGGAAATACCTGGAGACTCTAAGGATGGAGCCAGGAATAGGTAGGATTTGAGGTGGGGAGGGCTTCTTACCAATTGTATTGCATAGACTTTGTCCTCAGGTTGATATGGCAAATACAACTAACCAGGAATGAAAGGAGCCATCAGGGTTGTATAGATCAGCCTTTCTCATTTTTTTAATGATCCAGAAACCCTTACAATATTTTTCAGGCTTTGAGAAACACCCAGAAGTTGGCACCAAAGTACAGAATATGGTTGGGAAGTGTCACTGTGTACATGCTCACCTGGAACTCCTCCCCTTCCCATCCCCTCCAGATCCTTGAGACCAGGGCCAATTTGATTTCTTTGGGGCCAAGGATCCTGAGCGATTTGGATCACTGGATCTAAGTAGCTCCTGGTGACTAAGTGGCCTAGATTTGATCTCTAGGGCCCTCTGGTACTCTGTCTGCAGTGAGACATTCCCAAGTTGGTGGTGGGGATTTGTTTCCAAGAAGAACCAAACAGTGCCCACAGGCCACGACAACAGCAGGACACCAGAGCAGAACAACAGTATCAAAAATTAGCAACCCACAACAACAAGTACAACAGCTACCCAACTGGGATAATGGATTACAAGTCTGACAACAACAGTGGCACCCCAGAACCATACACCACAAGTAGTGCCCACCCGGAACAAAAGAGCAAAACTGAAAGAAAGAACTGTAAAAAGCAAGTGTAATGCCAAATAGTGCCCTGCAAGCCACAAGAACAGCCACAAGCAATAGCAGAACAGCAAGCAAGTCACCCAGGGAACAAAGTTGGCAACCCACAAGAACAAGTACAACAGCTACCAAACTGGGAGAATGGATTACAACTCTAACAACAACAGTGGTACCCCAGAATCATCCAGCACAAAGCAGTGCCCACCCAGAAGAAAACAGCAGTAATGCAGCAAGCCACCCACCCAAAAGTGGCCTACCCCCACCACAAAAACAACACTGAAAGACAGAACTGTAAAAAAAACAGCTGTAAAAATCAGCTTTTAAAAGCAACACAACAGCACGCCAAGAAGAAAATCCAAACAGTGCTGCCCCTTAGTGAGGTAAAAAAAAAGAAAGAAACACAAGGAGAAAAACAGTGAATCCTAAAGCTCCCCCAAGTCCCACCCCACCCACAGAAACCAAAATAATAGTTTGGAAGAAGTGATTAAGAAGAGGAAGAAGAAGTGGAGGCAAGAGGAAGAAAAAGAGATCAGAGTCCTTCAGTCAAACTATTTGTGGTCTTCTCCAGTGATGATCCTCCAATGTCCAGCTCAGCAGCAGCAAGCCAACCACACAGCAAGGCCCAGCACACTCTCTAGGAGTGAGAGTATATGAGTCTACCAGAAAGAGCAGCACAGGCCAGGAGTCGGAAACAACCAGCAACAGAAGCAGGTAAGAAGACTGTAGTGAAACAATGGCTTCAAATCCTGTTTATGAAACTTTCATTCAGGCTATGACTTTCTTAGTGGCCGCATGAGAAAGTATTTGCTTCTCTTAGTGTAAGAATGTAGTGCCAATTAGTTGCACATGTGCCCTTGAGAAGCCTAACACTGTCCGCATCTACTGATAAGACAATTGGCTTCAGTTGTTCCCAATTAGCTTGTTATGGGAATAGGCCTTGAGGTACATGAGTCAGCATTACATCACCTGCTTTAGGATTGGCTCATATAGCTTGACACTAGTAACCCCATTGGTTAATTAATAAATTGTTAATTTGTCTTTGATTGGTTTCTGTGCCCAAGGCCTCACATGGGAATAAGCCATAAAGGTTTTCTATTGTAACATCTTGTTGTTTAGGTTTTTTGTTCTGTTCAAGTTTTATTAAGATTTGGGGGAAAACCCTTGTGAACCTGCAACTTGCATTATGGACTTTGGGACTCTGTCTTACCACTTTGCCATTCTTGTGAGTATCTTGTGTTAGCCAGAAATATTATAATGTGTTCTTATTTTTTCACTGCTAGTATGACTTACTTATGTGCACCTTAATAAATACCAAATAGTTTTTAAAATCTTCTGTTTGATTTGGAAACAAGCTAAGTTGAAGCTTAGCCTGCCTTATTTGTGCTATACTACCAGAGAAACCTTTTTGTCTTCTGGGTCTAGTCCCTAGATGTAGCCAAGTTCCCTGGTAACCCCACAACAGGCCTCAAGACTGCCTGTGGGTCTTGAGTGCCTTGGGGCCCATTCAGAGGTGGTGGCAGTACTATTGAACAAGGAGGTTGGGCTATCTACTTCCTTGAATTTTGAAATTGTTCTGACCCTTCTCATGGGCCACCCTCCTCTCTGAGGTCTGTGGACTTGGATTTGGGGAACTGAAGTGTGACCACAAAGACCCCCTAGCCTTGTATACTCTCCTAGCTAAGCACAGACGATTTTCAAAAAGGAAAAAACCTTCTATGTTTGGCCAGAAAATGTTATTTCCCAAAACATACCTCCCTTTGGCTAACTCCCCCCCCCCCAGCCTCCACCTTTTTATCAGAAGTGGGCTGAGGCACACATCCCTAGTCTCAGTAGGTTATAGAAATATAGAGCCCACTCTCCAAAGCAACCATTTCCCCCCAAGTTATCTGATCTATGTTGTTCCAAAAGATAGCCAGGCCTCGCCTGCCTGCTTGCAATCCTACATTCAGGTAAACTGATCTCTGTGATTGTGAGATGAGTTGAAATCACAGAAGATCTCTAGGTTCCACCTACAAGCCGGGAACCCTAGTTAGGAATGATGCATATGCATACCATCATCCTGTAATACCAGCTATAGCCTACAAAAAATGCAGTATTGCTTTAAAAAAAATCTCATGGAGGAATCACTCAAGAACGAATTATGTTAGACAGAAATACTCCTGGGGCTGTAGGAAAAGCACTTTTAACTGGCTTCTGACTGCTATCCTTGCAGGAAACCTAAAGTGAATCCTATTACACAGTGAGATTTTTTTTTAAAGAAAAAAATGCATTCTGTTTAGAATACAGTCAAAGAGCTTTTTTTGCACCTTGCCACAGGGAGGGAAAGGTGTGTGTGAACCAGACAAGTGCATGAGCAAACACATATAGTGCTCTAGGGCAACAGGAATGCTGCAGGGTATAATTTGGATCAGGGGATGGATGCATGATAAACAACATCTATCATCTTTGAAAGCTTAGTAAAATGCTGCAGCTTTTGTTTCCTTATGAACTCTGTGCTTGTTCTGAAGGAAAGCAGAAGAATCCTGCATAGATGGCCTCCACAACTTGTGACCCATCAAGCGAAACAAAGGCCACCAACTGCCCGGTGCTCAGCGCATCTTACCCCCACCCCAGTTTTGCAGACCATCGTGGGCCATGGGAGAAATAAAATACATGGTAATGGGTGGGCATGCCGTGGGTTTGCTGCATTGGTGGATCAGACTGGTATTTCTCATTGAGATGGCTGACATGGTTAAATACCTTCCCCTCCACAGAGAAATCTGAAGTTATGGACATGGCTCCAGACTAGACCTCTGTCACATATGTTAGTTTTCTGTCTGTAGAAATGGAGTGGCGCTGCCTATGTCAGGCTTTCTCAACCAGGGATTCATGAAACCCTGGGGCTTTTTTTGACAGCAATGGAAAGGTTTTACAAATGCATGAGAGTAATTTTATTGGGTGATGTGACCATATATGGTCATGTTAACCTTCTCCAGGAAGCACAATCCAGGACAAAGACTATCCGGTGCACCTAGAACTTGTTCACGGTTCCCAAACTTCTGGTTACGCAAGGATGGAGTGAAGAAAATGTTACAGCTGGTTGGTTCCTTGTGTCTCCCCCAGCCAGTCTGCTCTTGCAAGCCTACTGCCAGATGTCTCTCAACTTCCCTCTTTAAAAGAAATTCTCACACATGTCACACAATGATAAATAAGTTAAGTGTCCTTGTTTTATGAATGGCTGAAGTTACTATATCATGAGAACAATGCTGGCTGACAGGAAGTGAGAAAGATGATATATCAGCTCTCAGCTCTCAGCAACCCTTTCCCTCAAAGGTCTGTAGAAGGAATGTCCCGGATAGCTCACTGAGCTGGCATATTGCAGATATGAAATACATAGACCTTATTTCAACTGGAAGGCTAGTAAATTTAAATTATAGCCTTGACAAGGGGGAAAAAAAACTATTGAGTTTTCCTTTAAGGGAGGCATAAAAGGTGCTGTGTCTGATCAGCCATTCTAACATGCAATAAAACAGTGCTTTGTGTCACTGTGATCAATGGCTTTAACTTTATTAAGAGTCTCTTGTCATGTGTGAGACCAGAACAAGTGCTGGGGTCATTTACTCATTGAGAAAACTAAGATGGTTCATTGTAGCTTATATAGAGTGCTTCCGCAAGAAGACATATATTCTTCTCAGCAGGTCGAAGTCAATGGGCATAGAAGTGTATGACTATAGAAGTCAATGGGCATAGAAGGGTTTTATTTTTAAAACCAGGAATTTTCCCTGTTTGGTGTAGTGGTTAGGAGTGCGGACTTCTAATCTGGTGAGCTGGGTTTAATTCCTCGCTCCCTCACATGCAACCAACTGGGTGACCTTGGTCTCACCATAGCACTGATAAAGCTGTTCTGACCAAGCAGTAATATCAGGGCTTTCTCAGCGTCACCTACCTCACAAGGGTTTCTGTTGTGGGGAGAGGAAAGGGAAGGTGACTGTAAGCCGCTTTGAGACTCTTTTGGGTTGAGAAAAGCGGCATATAAAAACAACTCTCTTCTTCCTCTTCCTCTTCCTTTTTAAATTTTATTTTATTAGTCACCTGTTCTGCTTTTGAAGCCTTCTATGCAATTTCTCCAACAGAAAATCTACAAAATGTAGGAGAATCTCAAACAGAAACTTCTGTGCCTCCCCCACCCACCCCGAGAAAATGTCTGTCAAGTCAGGCATTTTCACACTCAAAATGTACAGTGTGTAAATCTGTGCACTTTTTCATTTTTTTAACTGGGAAATTTGAAGAACAACTAGGCTACAATGAATGAGCAATAGGGTTGTGCGTGTCCTGCATAGTGCAGGGGGTTGGACTAGACGACCCATGAGGTGTCTTCCAACTCTGTTATTATATGATTCTAAAGGGGGAAAAAGAGCCTCTTGTGGCGCAGAATGGTAAGGCAGCCGTCTGAAAGCTTTGCCCATAAGGCTGGGAGTTCAATCCCAGCAGCCGGCTCAAGGTTGACTCAGCCTTCCATCCTTCCGAGGTCGGTAAAATGAGGCCCCAGCTTGCTGGGGGGTAAATGGTAATGACTGGGGAAGGCACTGGCAAACCACCCCGTATTGAGTCTGCCATGAAAACGCTAGAGGGCGTCACCCCAAGGGTCAGACATGACTCGGTGCTTGCACAGAGGATACCTTTACCTTTAAAGGGGGAAACTTCCATTGAAATATTTTCTCTCTGAATGAGAATGAGAAAAATCTTACCTTGCAAAGCATCCCATTCATTCCAAATGTACAGCTTGTGGAGTGATGGGGGTGGGGATACACTGCAGAAAATGTGTATACAATACACATTCTATATATAATATTTTCAAGAGTTTTTTTCTGTATGCTTAAATGTGAATCATATTGGCACCAATTATGTCTGGGTTTGAAAGTTCCTTCTCTGAACTTAACTAGGTTGGTGAAGGTTCCTTGATGGGTAGCCCAGGGCCTTCCCAACACCTGAAGAAAGTACAATGAAGCCCCACCCAACAGCAGGTGATGCAAGGCTGGGTGAATACAGCACAGAGAGGAGGCAAGGCTCTGTCTCCAAGTCATACCCACATGTGACCCCATGTGTCAGGCTGGTGGCATCCCCCCCCCCCACACATGCATCAGCACATCCTAGAAGAGAGGTTTTTTAAAGAATCCACCGTTGACCTACCCACGGGAAATTCTTTAAAAGGCAGGAAATATGGTAGCCCAGGAGGATGGGCCAGAACTGTATCTCATAGGAGAGGAGAGCAATACTCTCCTTTCCCCCTAACAATTCAGGCTTCCTCTACTGCCTGTAGCGAAAGGGTTTTGGAGGACAATGCAGCCCTGCTCAATCCCTTGGAATTCAGAGCCTAACAAACTAGTGTGCTATAAGGTGCTAAACGATAATACATTACTAAAGAATTAATTGCTTATATCATTGAAAACACTAGCGTAGTATACAAGCATGCTAGCAGTCCTACTTCCAAATCATATGCTTTGGTTTATTACAGACATTTTTTTTCCCCTTCAGCTTTTATTTTTCCTACCTTTTATTTTTCCTACCTCTCAGATGGTAAAATCTGTGTTACGGTAGCACAGGAAGCTACAATGTGCAACTGTTAAACTTTTGACACATCTGCACATGTTTTTCTTATCGAGAAAATGGAGATATTTATATTTGTACATTCCAAAGACACACAGAGTAGTTCAAGTTGATATGCTAAGTTGCAAATGATGACTGTTATGTTTTTCAATCAGTAAAACAAGTGTAGGTTTGATAGGGAAGGCAGTGTTTCACGCCACAAAAAAATGGGGCTTCCAGATTTCCTGAATTGTTACATCTGAACAATCAACTGACACAAATACAAGGTTACCAGACCAGATTGTTCAGACATCCTTCTCATGCTTCATCTGAGCCTTATTCTAGGGTTCCACTTTACCCTTCTGGACTATGACTCCCAGCCAATGTTGCCACCATACAAGCCCCGCTTCCCCATTTCTTGTCTTCTTTCATGTTGGTAGCTGAGCAATTAAGCACAGTTGCCAGAGAACAGAGCTGAACATCATTAAACAGACTGGGTTAACAGCAAATTCTAGACATTCCCCCCCCCCCTTGTCTCACTAGCTCAAACAGGTTGGAGACCCCTGGTTTACATCATGTAATTAGTCTAAGGTGACCAGATTTTAACATTGGTAAAGTGGGACACCATTGACCGGGGGGGGGGGGTTCTTGATTAAATATTTGGTCTATACGAAGCAACAAAAAGTTTCATAGAACGCATATAGAACAGAAAAATAGTATTGTTATATACATATACATACATACATACATACATACATACATACATACATACATACATACATACATACATACATACATACATACATACATACATACATACATACATACATACATACATACATATATTACAATACTATTTTTGATATATATCAACATTACAATTTGCCAGGTACCCCCAGATGTCCCTCCAAAAGTGGGACAATCTGGTCACCTTAAATTAGTCTTAAATCTCTGTGAGAAAGGTGGGCAATAACTAAAATAAATTTTAAAAATCTCCCTTCTCTTACCAACCTCAGTTAAAAAGGACCTTTGTTGTATTGAGCTAGGCCCACTCTACCTAGCTTAGGTTCCCTCTCCTCCTCCTGAGGCAGCCTTGCTCTTTCTGACTGTATTTGTTCGCTGGTGGCTGAGCCTGCTTCCTGCTGTCAGCCAGGGTCTCTTCTCTCTTCCCTTCAGTGGTACACTCCTCCCAAAACTCAACACAGCAGGAAAAAGCTCTGCATTGCCCAGGAAAGAGGTTAGCTGCCTGCTGTGCTCTTTTGAGGGTGGTTTCTTCAGGGGCTTGGCCACAGTGGCGTAACCTAGATTCAGCCAGCCTGCCCTTAATAGCCCAGGCTATTAATATGAAAACAGATGGGGGTGGTTGAGGATGGATTTCCCAGCAGGAGAACTTAGAACAAAGTCCCTGAACTGCGTGGGTTTCCCGTAGAAACTTCCGAAGGAAAACGGGCAAATGTTGCTGACCACCAGCTATGACTGGAGCAGAGCTCCGGATTAAAGATGAGTTAATCTTAATCAGTAGAAGGCCAGAAAGGCTAATTAAACTCTGACACGGAATTAGCACAACCCAATCGGGGAGGACATTTAAGTCTATTGTGGAGAGAAAGCAAAGCCTGCCATCCAGATGGTGGCTTGAAGGGGAAAGCCATCAAATAGGTAGGATCTCACTGTAAGAAACAAAGCAGGGCTAAGCAGAAATTTAATTGCTTAATGGGGGGAAAGCATTATTGCTTCAGGCATTCCTCTCTCTCTCTCTCTCTCTCTCTCTCTGTCCCCACCCCCCAATCCCCTACAATAAAGGAGATGACTAAACACATCAAGTTGTACAATCAAAGGTGTTTCATTACTAGGGGCTTTGTTGAAAGTCATGTCTGTAAAGTGTGACATGAGATAATATCTGCTCGTTAACACAGCAACACCTCAGTTGTCATTTTCTGTTGCTGTTATTTGCAGGAGAGATAACAAGCTAAATTCATCAGAGAGGCTGCAGATGCTCACTGTACGGGCTGCCATGTGGACAGATAATGGCCCCGCTCTGTGCTGATTAAGGGCTGCTTTCCTGCGAGCGCAGAGTCAAATTCCTGTCTGCTGTGCACATGTTTAAAAAATAGATTGCTGTCAGGTCAATGCGATAATCCTGCGGCTCTTAAGACACCCTGTAGGATTTTATTTATTTATTTGGGGAAAGACTGTGTTTGACAGGAAGCCGAAGGTTGAGCAGCCAATACATCTTAAAATTGAAATGCAAATATGTATTATTAAGTTTGCATTTTAAAAGATTAAGAACAATGTTAAAACATTAAGAGTCTCAGCTTCTTCAATAGTGCACAGTCTCAGTGGTTGCACATGGTGTGACCATAGACCAAACATGTTTCAACTTTTGCTTATATATTCCTACTGTTATGATGGTCAGTTCGTAGTCTGATGAAGAGTGCTTGCACTCGAAAGCTCACGCCTTGAATAAAGCTTTGTCTTAAAAGTGCTACTGGACTCTGATTTCGTTTGTGCTACTTCAGACCACTCGGCTACCCATTTGAATGTTTCAACCCAAATGATCTTCATCAGTGGTCAGTTAAGATACATGCATACATATAATAACAATGAGACCTGGTTGGTGGCATAAGAATCATAAAATGTGAAGCTTCCAACAATATATAATAACTAGCAAGAAAGCCCATTGCAAGCAGGAATGCAATGGGCACTAGGACCCAGGAGGCACTGGGAGGTGCAGATGGACACGTTCCACCCCCCCAGGCTGTTTCACAAATATATAGAGGAACCATGGATAAGGATTAGTGGCAAAGCCATGGAATTGTGATCCTCTCTGGGCAGGAGACAGTGGTCCCTTTCCGTCTGTTGCCTCATATCTTTGCAGGGGTGTGCCACTGAAATGGTGGCAGAGGTTAGGGGGCTCCTACCCTGCTGTGTTCTGGTAAGACTGTAAAACAGAGCTGTTTCAGAGAATTTAGGGTACATTCTGAGCACAGAGAGAATACACCCTGGTGAGTGTTAAAGAGGGATGCCAGCCTTCTGGTGAGACATGTGGATCCCCTGGAATGACAGCTCCTCTCCAGGCAACAGAGAAAATGGTTCGCCTGGAGAAAAAGGCTACTTGGGAGGAAGGACTCTGGGGGCATTGTACCTTTTTGACTTGGCCTGGCCAGCAGTAGGGCCTTTGGTTCAGGGTCCCGGCCATGCCACTATGCTCCTGCCTCTGCCTGCAGGCCACCCTGCATCTCTGCCTCCACTACTCATCTCCAGACTATAAAAACCAGCTAGTTCACCCCAAAACTCCTACAGTTGACTTCCCGGTATCACTCAAACCTACTCACAGGGTGTTTTTTTTTCTCCAGCAGTTAAACTTAAGCATTATTTGTCTATACCTCCCTCTTCTTTTTGTGGTCCTTTCTTAAAGCTTCCAGGGCCTCACAGGACCAGTTGCAGAGCTCAAGCATCTCACCTCAGGCCAGCACAACCACTATCCTTAAGCAGGCAGAGGAGTTTTAATAGAAAATCCAAATTTCTCATTTGGGCTACCCCCGCCCAGGATGAAATGGTAGTCTTCTTCCTCTTCCAGGACCAGACTAACAATGGCACTATCTGAACTCACTTTTTTCCCCATTCTCGATCCTGCTGAATTTTGATTCGTCCGAACCCAGATCTTGCTACAAATCTGCAACATTCCTTTTTTCCGACTTGAAACAGCTGTCATTGAAGTGCTGTCATCTGCACTTGAATAAGAAAACGTGGGCATTCCCAGGAGAACTGGAAAACCCAGTTTTCAGGGTGGTTGATGCTGTCTCAAGATTACCATTAAAACTGACAGCTCTTTCTGAATAAAGCAAAGACGAGTAGACAAGAAAGAAGATGAGTAGACAAGAAAGAAATTTTCAAGCTGGCGATGGCAAAAACTTATAAGATAGTTACCTTCATGGATCTTTGATATTAATAGACCCAAGTTATACGGCTTAAAATATATAAAATATAAGGTATAAAATATAAGATAGTGTGTTGAAGACTTCCTTAGTATCCCTGAAAAAAAAACAATTAAGAAATAAGTTCACTGACGAAATAAAATATGAAAATGAGGTTTTATACCTAGGAACTCGTTCTGTTTTTTTGCCATCGCCATCTTGAAAATTTCTTTCTTGTCTACTTTCTGAATAAATGAATATAATGTATAAATGGCATAAAAGTTCTGTAAAATAAACAAATGAATGAGCGTCATCAGCCATAATGTTCCCTGAGATAATATACCAAGCCTGAAAGAACTAAAGATTGGCATATTTGCCATTTGACATGGTTAAAGATTATTCCTTTGGATTCCTTTGGAATATTCCTTTGGAATAATCTTAGCCAACAAAGATCTGTTTTTTTCCCCACACTGGAGATGCTACAACTACAAAGATTTTTTTTTCCAAATTCATATGTTGAATTTATAAATTAGGTTAAGGATTATTAAATAAAGCAATTTCTAAAAATGAATTTAATTTTGAAGCAATTGGATATTAATAATCTGTACTTATTACCACTTTCCCTGGCACTTTTTCAAACAGATTGTTCTATATGGAGCCAGGAATAATGGAGACACAGCTCCAATTTCTTCTGCAATAATTACTTCATTTAAGAAACTCTAATTGTGTTATTAAAATATGCTTGGAACTTATTTTTTTAATGGAAACTTTATATTGGCCTGCAGTGATGTAGGTTAATTTTTGCAAACCAATTCCCTGAACCAGTAGTGCTTACATGTAATATGACTAGGTGGCAAAATAGTGATTCACATTTAGACATACATTTAAGTGAAAGCAATTAGCATAGAATGCTGAATTTGGTCCTCCAATGTACATCCATAGGCACTAAATCAGATGCACATTCCAAAACGCCAACAAAATGCAGATGTGATCATCTTTTGTTTCTATTCGATGACTATCTGCATTCTGGTCTCCTTTTACATTTTTGAAAACAAGCCTAAGTCTACTTGGGAGTAAGTCCCATTTTATTCAATAGGGCTGACTCCCAGGAAATTTGTTTTGTGATTGCAAGATTAGCATAGTGGTTAAGAGTGATGGATTCTAATCTGGAGAACCCGGTTTGATTCCCCACTCCCCCACGTGAAGCCTGCTGGGTGATCTTGGGCTAGTTACAATTGACTCAGAACTCTCTCCGTGGGGAGATAAAGAAAGGGGAATTGTAATCTTTGTGACTCCTTAAAGTTAAGAAAATTAGGGTCTGGAAACCAGCTCTTCCTCCCCTACCACCTCCTTTTTCTCACGACTATGTAACAAGGACTTGCAGGGAACATTAATTTTTCTCTTCCACAAATTTCTCTTTCTCCTCCTTGAAATCCCCTATCACGCCCTGTTTCCTTCTTTCCTTCCCATCCATCAGACAATTTATGTCCTCCCTTTCCAGATTTCATTTGTTCCTGTCCCCTTGGCAGCCCTTCCCTGGTATAGCGCCAACGTGGTGTAGTGGTAAAGAATGGCAGTTTTTAATCTGGTGAGCCAGGTTTGATTCCCCACGCCTTCACATACAGCTAGCTTGGTCAGAAGCAGTCCGGTCAGAACTCTCTCAACCTCATCTATCTCACAGGGACCTATTGTGCATGCATAGAGAAGGCCAGGCCAGTGCCCATATGCAGCCACATGATGTTGGCACTGTCCCATCCCTGTCACAGGCTTTGTGTGCTTTAGGCTCTCCAAACTATATGAGATCAACAGGGCCTATCCAGTTGCAGGCCTATCCAGACTGGGCCTTCCAGTCTCGGTTCATCCCCCTCCTACAGCCTCCTGGAGGGGACAGAAAGTGCCATGCTTGGCTCTGCAGTGCTTTGCGGCACCATGGAGCTGAATGGGCAGTGTTATATTTGCACGAAGATGGGATTGTATTGTATATAACCTTGGTCCCTCCCCCCATCCACTCAGCAGAAGTTTTCCATCCTGGCTGCATTGAAATCTGGAGTGGATGGTGTGCACCATGGAAATAGGTCCCCCACGGGGTCACAGGAAGCAGCAGAGCATGCTGCTCCACCACAACACATGGCCTGAAGCAGCATCACTGCTGCAGAATTGGTAAAGCAGTCTGTTGTGGGGAGAGGAAGGGAAGGTGATTATTAGCCCCTTTGAGATTCCTTCGGGCAGTGAACAGTGGAGTAAAAAAAACAACTCTTCTTCCTCTTCATCCTCCTCCTCTTCCCCTTTCTTCTTCTAGAATTCGGTGTGGTTCCAGGTCCTTTGCAGTTGCGTGTCCCAGTGGGAAACATACAAAAATTTGCAGGGAGCATCTCCCCTTTATCTTCATTCCCATACTTCTTCCAGGCAACCTCCATGTTCTCATCTTTCCTTGCCATCTCATCTTCCCAACCTCCAACCAACTGAACTTTATTTGACCCTGTCTTCAGCTTTCCCTTCTGTCTGGAGAAACTGGCGGGTTGTGTGGCACTAGCCATTAGGCCAGGCCCAATAACACATTAGAGAACCCCACTTTCGCTTGTATCCTCTTACTGATGGAAGTGAAAGATGTTACATTGCATCTTAACCTCGTACTTCAGAGAGAGACTATAATAGAGAGATAGATGGGCCCAGACATAGAACATCCTTTCATTCTCTGCTCTGCAGCTATCTCTTTGATTTGTAGATTGGTACTCTCAGGGAATCTTCTTCCTGGCTTTCCTTCTCTCCACACTCTGTGCCTATTCTCCCTTCTTTTTGGCGACATGTTTCATGAGAGCAGGGCATCAATTCCTGCATCTCTATCCATTCTAGTTAGTTTGCAAGAATAGAATCCTTTCACTGTTCTTTCTAGAATGGATGAGAGTCTCTGTTATTTTCATTCTTGCCTTCAATGCACAAGCTGTGTGTCCTCTGTTGTGTTGTAAGCCTTGTAGACTTCCAGTGCTTCCAATGCTTAGTATGCTATTTCTTCCTTCTGGCAGTCTCAATATTTTCAGTTTTCCATGATTCCAAACTGAGAGCCAGTTTGGTGTAGTGGTTAGGAGTGCGGACTTCTAATCTGGCATGCCAGGTTCGATTCTGCGCTCCCCCACATGCAAACAGCTGGGTGACCTTGGGCTCGCCACGGCACTGATAAAACTGTTCTGACCGGGCAGTGATATCAGCGCTCTCTCAGCCTCACCTACCTCACAGGGTGTCTGTTGTGGGGAGAGGAATGGGAAGGCGACTGTAAGCCGCTTTGAGCCTCCTTCGGGTAGGGAAAAGCGGCATATAAGAACCAGCTCCTTCTTCTTCTTCTTTTTCCTTCCTTATCCACCCACCAGAGCTCTAACTGCCCCCCACCCATCTTTACCGATACTTATTATCTATTTACTTTATTTATACCCTACTTTTCTCCACAGTGGGGGCCCAAAGCATCTTATAGTCTCCTCTTCTCCATGTTATGAATTAGGTTGGCTGAAAATGTGTCACAGGCCCAAGGTTACCCAGTGAGCTTCCATGGCAGAATGGGGATTCAAAGCTGTGACTCCCTGTTCTTGGTACAAAACTTCAACCACTACACGACACTGCTTTTTTTTTGAGGGGGGGGGGTGGCTGTTGTTGAACAGTAATGAGCAATGAGATTCTGCAAATTTGGTGTTTTTTTCAGGTTTGTAGTAAGACCTGTCTTGTCTGTTCATAGCTCCAGTCTCTAGATTTCAGTATCCACAGATGGAGCTACATTGAGAGATAGATATATTAATGATGGCTATAGGTGGATGTAAGCAAAAAACCCTGAGGCTTCCTGCTAGTGCAGACAGTGTATTTGAGAACTCCCAGCCTGGTACCCTATTTGATAGGGTGGTAAGAAAAACAATGAGGGCAGGGGACTTAGCAGCACACCAACACACGCCACCACTCATATAAAAGGTAAAGGTAAAGGTGTCCCCGGTGCAAGCACCGGCTCATGTCTGACCCTTGGGGTGACGCCCTCCAGCGTTTTCATGGCAGACTCAATACGGGGTGGTTTGCCAGTGCCTTCCCCAGTCATTACCGTTTACCCCCCAGCAAGCTGGGTACTCATTTTACCGACCTCGGAAGGATGGAAGGCTGAGTCAACCTTGAGCCGGCTGCTGGGATTGAACTCCCAGCCTCATGGGCAGACAGCTTCAGACAGCATGTCTGCTGCCTTACCACTCTGCGCCACAAGAGGCTCTGTTGACCTATATAGTTTGGGGAAAATCCTAGATTGTAGGGCTTCATGCTTGAAATGGTCTCAGTGCAGCACCAAATAGTATGTCCCTGTCCCTAAATTTGTAATAAACAGAAAAGTCTTGCATATGCCAAATATTATTTTTCAGCATGGCATCATAACTGTGCAATGGACTGCCATTGTCTTTGAAAATTTCTTTCTTTTATTTGTACAGCTTTGTATTCAGAAGTTGGAATGTGTTTAGATTCAGTTATTCAGGGCAAAGTGGACCAGTTCAGATTAGCTTTGAAGGCAGTAGGGTTAATTTCCCCCTCTGTGCTATTTTCCCATTCAAAATGTTCCAAGGAAACAAACATACATTTGTGTTTTCCTAGTGAAGTTAATATCTCCCCTCCTCCCCTGAATTTTGTACACTGAACTCCCAGTACTGTGCCAGGTTTTACCCTGAGGTCTTATAATTTCACCAGAACTGTACATTCAACAAGCTGAGATGGAAATTTGAAATTAAACATATTTTTGCCTTATGCCAGGCTACTCTTAAGTAAACCCTGTTTATTTTTATGGAACTCAGAAAATCAACATATATAATACAGAGCTGCATACAAAGTACCCTCTTACTATGTTTTAATGTTGCTTTCCTCCTGCAATTTAATCTGTTATTCCTTCATTTCTGAAAGAGACCTCCTGAATAAGAATGATAATTTATTAGTGTGGTACATTGAGATATGTTTTTAAGCCTGCTGGTCATTGTTTAACTCTCTTTCATCTTGCAGGAAAAAAAAATATGGCTAATCCTGGCAGCAAGCTTTATGTGGCCTTTATGGATCTTAAGGGAACATTCCATTCAGTCAGCTGTAGGGGAAAGTGGTGGGCCAATCAATTGATAAGGAACTTCTATGGCTAATTAAGATCCTGTACACTAAGATTACTGCATTGCCAAGGGACAACTCTCAGAGTCTTCATCATTGATAGGGGAGTGAGGCAAGACTCTCTGATTTCCCCTCTTCTTTTCCATTTATATCTAAATGACCTGCTGTCAAGTCATTCTTCTCCAGAATGTCATGCCCCCAGATTAGCTTCAAAAGAAATACCCTTGTTGTTGTACACTGAAGCTTCAGTTCTTATCTCTCATACCAAGACTGGCCTAAAGAGACTTCTGAGATGTTTTTCAAATTATTGCTTAAATGAGAAGCAAACAAACTATAATAAATCTAAAATATTGTGGGTTTTTTTCCTTCTAAAAATGACACCCTGGGTCTGTCCAAATGGACTATAGCAAAATCAGATATTGAACAAGTGAAGAATTTCTGCTACCTGGGGATTGTTTTCTCTTTAAACCTCTCCAGGTCTCATCAGCACACATGCTCTCTGAATAAGATTATACCTTCTACTGGAGAAGAATCCTGCTGCTTCTTCACAGGGGGAGGAAGATACATCCTTGGTGTGATTCAGTTATTCAATTCTAACACAATACCCCATATGGGGTCCTTATCTGGATTTCAATGATCACAGAATCTTTTGACCATCCTCTATATCACTTTATACATAGGATAATGGGAATCCATCATTGCCTTTAAGATGTATCTCTCAGTCATTGAAAACTAGACCATGGCTCAGTGCTTTCAAGATAAGGTGAAATATTATTTTTTGCTTCGGAAGCTGAAGGACTGCTGTTCTTTCTTAAACAAGTTGCTCACCAGCCTTGATGGATGAAGACAGTAGATGCTAGATTAATGCAGCTGGGATTACCCCTGTAGACATCCTCTTGTTAGGTAAGGCAAAGGCTCTTTCACTTGTCCAGCATTGCCTTACAGAGGTGGGTTCTAACAATACAGTGATTTACTCTCAAGGAGTCTGTTCCAGCCAATTCTTTGATATCTTACCTCTTGGGACTGCCATTATAGACGAGACACCTTACACACACTCCACACAAACCTCATTATGGAATTTAGGTCACCTTCATGCCAACCTATCCAAAGTATTACAGGGGAGATTTCATTGTATTCTGTATTCAGATCATCATTGGCCTTGCAATCAGAGTACATTGATATGCTGTCTCACAAAATATTGGAATGAGGGTTTCTTACTGCTTTTAGGAACTGCTGGATCTCACCGCTTTTAACACACTCTCCGTTTAATAAACTCCAAGGGGATAAAATTCCCTATCGGATGCTAGACAGTGACCCAAACATAACCTATTTGGTCACCCAATTTCGGTCAAACACATTTTCCTTTAGTGAATAATGTATTATTCTTGTACTCATTGCTCAAGATCAACTGATCATGGGAGCTCTGAAAAGGAAAGGAGTTTCAAGTCTATGAAAAGCTTAAATTGCTTTGGGACCAATAAATTACCATCTTTTATTAATGAACTGAGAGCATCTACTTCAGCTGAGCTTAAACATCTGGCGTTATAAAAACCGAGGAAGTTTTTTTTTTTGCAACATTTATGAATCGCAACGCAGAAAATGTTAGTGTTCATTAAAGCAATCCAAATTAAATTAGAATGCCAGCTTCAAAATCTGAAATCGATAACAAAATGTTTGTCCATTCTTCAGCAGTCTGTATCAATGAATTACTCGGAAGTAAGTGCTTGTGATTGCAGCCTGTTCTCTCCAGCGCCTGCACAGAAGTAGTTTCCAGTGACTTCCACTAGGGCACATATTTCACAATGTATCTTCTAAGATAAGATTTCTAGACTGCAGAATTTAGTTATCTCTGTTACATCCAATGTGAGCCGAAGAGAACTGCATATTACAGTTAACAATAGATGCAGAAGAAATCAGCACTGATCATTTTCTAATTGTTTTCTCCATTAAGGCAATTGAAAACAAAACCATTTAAAAAGGCATTTGAGAAAGATGCAAAGGAAACAAAAAATATATCAGGAGTCTTATGACTGACCTATGACTGATTCTTGTATGAATACTTGATTACATATCTGCCTTTGGAGAGAAACTGACTGTGGTATGTTGCATTACGAAGAATAGAGCCCTTCACAATGGTAAGTGTTTTGGAAACATTGGTAGGACTTTAGAAAACCTGAAGGCAATGTTGCCTTGCTTTTACTAAATGACTCTTGTCTGTAAACCTTCTAGTTTGATGCACTGTGCACTTTTATAAACTTTTGGGACTTGGGATATTATTAAGAGCCCATGTATATGTATTGTGAGACATTTAGTGCATAAAAAATGATTTGACTTGAAGGAGGGTGTCTAGGGCTCAAAGAAGATATGCACACAGTTCTGTTGTCAAACAAGGCTGTGGCTTTATTATTGACTCTACAGGAATTTTCCACCTGGTGTGCCAAAGGGGGCAGAGACCTCCCTTGGTCCCACCACAGGCCACCTGGCACTGCAATCCCCATGCCTCCCCTGCTCGGTTGGCCTGCTTGCAGACCTGCTGCCACTTATGGAGGCCCCTAACCAGGGGAGTCTGATGCACAGCCTGAACTCTCCACACACAGGTTCCATCCCATGCCAAACTGCCAGCTGTGATAAACTCACAACTCAAGGCCTATAGCTCAGGCCAACAAAAGCAAAACATTAAAGTGAGCATAACAGTGTGGGAGGGTGGGGGGGAGCTGTTCTGGCAGTCTCTTGTGGGGAAGAGACTGAACCCAAGCGCATGGCAACTTTTAAGGTTGCCCCAGGTCCTGCCTCCCCATTGCATACCAGACATGACACATCATTGTGAGGCACCTGCTAAATGTGCCAACAGGCTTGCAACCAATGCATCTTCTTTCCCATCCACTCCTCCACTGTGTCAACAGCAGCAAGATATAAATCTCAGCCGCGTGTATTGTTATTAATTGATTGCGCCAAATAGAGTTGTATAGGTATCTGATGATGTATGTTAATGTCATGTACATCATTCTATGAAATGGTACCACTATATTTTGTTTCAGCTTTCACATGTGGTCTTGGAGATCTTTTGAAATTATAGCAGATCTACAGAACACAGATCACAAAAGAAGAAGAGTTGGTTCTCATATGCTGCATTTCTCTACCAGAAGGAGTCTTAAAGCATCTTAAAGTCGCCTTCCCTTTCCTCTCCCCACAACAGACACCCTGTGAGGTGGGTGAGGCTGAGAGAGACCTGATATCACTGCTCGGTCATAACAGCTTTATCAGTGCTGTGGTGAGCCCAAGGTCACCCAGGTGGCTGCATGTGGAGGAGGACCGGGGAATCAAACCTGGCTCACCAGTTTAGAAGTCAGTGCTCATAACCAGCTGTCTCTTAGTTCTCTGAGAGACCTGTTCTCTCAGAGAAAATTGCTGACTTGGAGGGTAGGCTCTAGGGCATTATACACCACTAAAGACTTTACTCTACCAATGTCCTGCCTTCCCTGGGTTTCACTCCCAAATCTCTGGTCATTAACCGTCATAATTAGCAACCTTATTTTAGTATAACAGTGTGAGGGTTCAGCCAATAGCTTTCAATAAGAAAACTGCATTTGCAAAGAAGTTTATTCTGTACTATAAAGTACAATGATGCTCAAATCCCCAAATCTTTGCTAAAACTGATATCAGGTGACCACTATTCTCTTTTAACCCCTAGTCCCACTTGCTCCCTCCACTAGTCCATTTGTGTGTGAAAAGCCTGAGATGATCTCCTTCTGTTAGCTGCAGAGAGACCTAACCACATTTCAAGGTTTTGCCAGAGATAGCATTACCATAACAATCAGGGCACAACAGAGAATCCCCCATAATAAACTTGCCTTCTACTGTTATAATTTACACCTAAGACTTCTAAGGTAATCGGTTGCATAGGCAGAATGCAGAATAGGCAATAAAAAGGAAAGAACAAAAAATGGTAAAAAAACCCACATATTTTTGACAGACAGAATAATCCCATTATCAACCATTAATGGATTATGGATGAATTTATGCTAGAACAGTCTTGCAAATTAGTCCTCCAAATTTCCAGCCAATATGTTACTACCATCGGTGTGCATTCCGCTATACCCAAACCAAAAGCATCAGGAACATACCTTATCAATATTTTCTGGCTATTCTTAGATGGCCTCCTGAGCTGTATTATGACTGCATGAGCACAGCAGGGTGTGAATGGAGGTGAGTTCAATGTGAGTGTTTATAGTTACTCCAACAACAACAAAAAATGTTCATTTGCCCCATCAACACATTTCCCATTCCCAGCACTGGCAAGAATATAATGGGTTTTTGTCACTCATTTCTGACCCCTATGTTGGGGTCAGTTTCAGCATCACCTGAGACTTATGCCAGTGCAACGTATTGCCAGCCAAGGGCTTTGTTCCAAGCTCATTCGAGAAAGCTATAAGGATATTGCCTCCTAAGTATCGTTTTGGACCATCTCCTAAGTGAGGGCCAGCATGGCATAGTAGTTAAGAGGGTCAGGTGTTAATTTGGAGAACCAGGTTGGATTCCCCACTCCTCCTCATGATGCCAGCTGTGTGATCTTGGGTTAGTGACAGTTCTCTCTGAACCCTCTCAGCCCCCCCCCACCCCTCACAAGATGCTTGTTGTGGGGAGGAAAAGGGAAGGTGATTGCAAGATGCACTGAGATTCCTTAAGGCAGGGTGTAAAAACCAACTCTTCATCTTCTTTTCAGGATCCAGACTGTTCTCTAAGCCCAGATCCATGGGAACAGCTGGTGAAAAAACACAATGCATTCATTGTTTTAGTAAGACCGATTACATTCTTTCTTTCTTTATAGAATTTATTGGCCACCCCCCAGCCATAGGCTCCAAGGACAGTTAACAGGGGGATAAAACATCATTAAAAATGAAGCATAATAAATGTATAACATTTAGAAATAAAATACCCACTGGCGTGGCAAAAACCCTGTTCAGCTAAGCCTGCTAAAAAGAGGAAGATATACTATGCCAAGGGGATGAGGAAAAGTGGTGGGGAGAGAAGGCAAAGAAGGGGGGGAATGCTACAATAAAAGTCAGACATGTGGGTAAATAAGAAGCTAGTGAAGTATTCAAGTATTTAAAAGGTTGCCATATAGAGAGCAGGGGTAGTCAACCTGTGGTCCTCCAGATGTCCATGGGCTACAATTCCCATGAGTGCCTGCCAGTGTTTGCTGGCAGGGGCTCATGGGAATTGTAGTCCATGAACATCTGGAGGACCACAGGTTGACTACCCCTGATATAGCCATCTGATGGAGAGGCTGATTCTGTGAAGGTTCAAGAGGGTGGCAAGTTAGAGTGGATGATCGATAGAGTTGTGAATGTCCTGCATAGTGCAGGGGGTTGGACTAGATGACCCATGAAATCCCTTCCAACTCTATTATTCTGTGATTCTATGAAGTGGGTAAAGCAAGAAAGTCAGGAGCAGGTGGCTAACTAGGAAAGCACTTCATTAATGGGAAGCGACAATAGGAATACCACCCACATTGCTAACTTGCATGTGTTTGTACCCACACTTGGTGGTCCCAAGTGAGATCTGTTTACAGCAAATCAATTGTCATCGATCTGGTTCCCACACCCTCCCCATCCTACTATTCACTGCTGAACTTTCT
This sequence comes from Paroedura picta, assembly GCF_049243985.1. Taxonomy (NCBI): domain Eukaryota; kingdom Metazoa; phylum Chordata; class Lepidosauria; order Squamata; family Gekkonidae; genus Paroedura; species Paroedura picta. Next base: position 102,566,948 of record NC_135374.1, read on the forward strand.
GAGACAAAAGTAGTGAAATAAAAGTCTGGCAAGTCTCTTATCAGAACCAGCTGGTGGTCCCTCACTCTGTCTCCCGCCCTTCCTATGATTTAAAGGTGAAAATGTATGATGTGAAATCCAGGGTTCCATACCTGATTTGTGGTTTTGTATTCAAGCTGGGGCTCAGTTTTTTAAAAATGACTTATTTTCTCTTTTTGGCAATGCAAAGCAGTGCATTTTTGGATGGAGGTCTGAACTGAGGAAAACCTTCACCTGAAGTTTTCCTCTCTGGACAGTGAGTAGGCAGGGAAAGGGAAGTAAGTTGAGTTGCTTTCCAACCTCACCTGTGTCATCTCTTCAGAAATGCTAATAGGTCTAACTAGAAACAATGGAATTGCCAAAGCCCCTCCCCCCTCCAAGCAGGGAATAGAGATTTGGAATCCTCCTCCTAATCATCATCATCAAGTTTGTTACCCGCCACTCCCAAGCAGGCTTGTGGCGGCTTACAGATGTCCAGTTAAATGATTATGATGTTATCCATTCAGTCGTGTCCGACCCTCAGAGATTCTATAGGACAGTCTTCACCATGAGCCTCTGTCTCTGACTGCTTCTTTTAGTTGTTTCGTGATCATCCCTGTATCAGCTTTGATTGTGTCGAGCCAGCAAATCCTTTGGTGACCACGTTTCCTTTTGCCACTGACCACGCCGAGCATTAATGATTTTTCTAGTGAGTTTGATCACATGATGTGTCCAAAGTAAGTGAGCTTTAGCCATAAAATCTTGCCTTCTAATGACATAGTTGGTTTGCTCCTCTCTAAAACTATCTTGTTGGTTACTTTGGCTGTCCATGGTATTCGCAGCATTCATCTCCAACACCATAATTCCAAGGCATCTATTCTCCTCCTGTCTTCCTTCTTCAGGGTCCAGCTTTCGCATCCATAGGTTGTTATGGGAAGGACAATGGACTAGCCGGCACTTCATATTAAGGCTGATATCCTTACTCTTCCATATTCGGTTCATGCCTAACATTGCATTCTTGCCCAGTGTTATTCACCCTTTGATTTCTGTTTATTTCGTCATTCTCTCATTGAGAGGTGGCAGGTTTCACTTTCTCTGTCTCCAGCTGGGACTCAGCAGTAAAACAGGCATTTGACCAAAAGAGCTCAAAATGCCAGAAACTTGGCACAAAGGAATTTTCTTGTGGACTAATCAATGGCTGTCCCTTAGCATATGAATGGTCTCTTTTATTGCCCTGAGTTTTCTGCACCCTAATATTTTCCAGAGAAATCGTTAAATTTTGCAATCAGGAAAGCATTTTACTCAGAGGTGGGAAGTAGACCAAAGGCTGCCAACAGAGATTAATTTCAACATCCTCAGGGGGGGGGGGGGGGGCTACACATTTTTCTTTGCAGGAGAGCTAGCCTGCAGAGCAGTCTTGTTAGCCTCAGGGGGAGGTCAAATCAATCAGCATTTCCTTATTCTCAGGTAAGTGGGCAGTAGAACCAGATGTTTTGATTCAAGGAGTTTCTGAGTTTTAACAATTTTCCTCCTCAGGCAGAGCAGTTCTTTTTTTTGTGGGTGGGGTTAGTTCAATTGCTTTCCAGGTATATCTTAGCCCACATTCATACAAATATTAATAGAGGTAATAGGTGGCTCAAGTCCTCCCCCTTCTCCAAGCAGGGAACAGAAATGGGGAGGTTTTAAATGCTAGAGAGATTCCAAGAAGAAGATTCCTGGAGATATTCAGTGAAATATATCTCTGACCATTCCTGGACTGGTTGTTAGGTGGGGCAAAAAGAGGTGATAATACTCAGGGGGACAATAAGGAAGGGATTTTTGTGCTGGGTGCATCAAAGTAGACAGATCTCTTAACTGAGGTCTCAAACTATCAGTCATTGACCAAATCACCTTGAGCGCTGGAGGAAGCATTGAAGTAATGAGAACTCTGTATAAATCTGTATCTTTCTAAACTAAAGGAATCCATCCAATATTTTAAAATCAGGTAGGACATGTATAGAGAGGGACAGCAGAAATGCATTTTATTCATTTATTTTGGATCTCTTCCTCAATCTGGTACTGTGCTAAAAGTATGCTTATGAACATTTTCTTAATACTTTATAACTTGGGATGCTGATAGTGGTTCTCTTTATTACATACAACACCAACATCTCAGACACACTATTGTAAAAAAGAGCTCCACAAAGGCAAGGTCTCATAAATTGAAAGGGAAGCTGAGAATCCCGACCCTCTCAGTAGACAATTCAAAAGTCAGGTGAGTTTACCTGAGGAAAAGAGGCCTCTCCAGATGTTAATCTTTTGGAGTGGGCAGGGTAGAATAAGGCCTGTGTGTCAGAGCAGGCCCATTCTGCCACAGATGACATAGAGAAAAGTGAGGTCTTTGTTCTCAATCAATCAATCTTTATTTCATGATCATTTAGACCAAAATTTCTTGTACACTTATAAACAATGGCAGTATATAATAAAGGTAAATGTAAAGGTATCCCCTGTGCAAGCACTGGGTCATGTCTGACCCTTGGGGTGACGCCCTCTGACATTTTCATGGCAGACTCAATACAGGGTGGTTTGCCAGTGCCTTCCCCAGTCATTACCGTTTACCCCCCAGCAAGCTAGGCTCTACCAGTTTATAATAAAGGAAGGCAAAACAGAAAAAAGAAGGTTAGAAATCCACCATCAGTAAAAATGTAAAACTTTAAAACTTAAAATTAATATTTAAAGTGAGCATTCAATACCATTGACTAAATTACAGCATTTAAAGTGAATTATACAGGTGCCTTCTTGTTTACAAAAATACTCCATAATTTCACAGCAGTGGTACAGAATTGGTCTGTAAGGACAGTTATTTGCTTATTTTCATCTTGGAGCAGAATCTTGATCTATTGTTTTGGGATGAATCCTGGGTAGTTGTCCAATACTGGTTGAATTAGATTATATCCAATAGCATTATAAATGGGGCAGTACAATAAGACATGTTCACTTGTCTCTATCAAGCCACTGTCGCAAGGGTGATATATTTGAGTGGGGTTTTGAACTGAGAACATTCCATATTTTTTAACAGGTACCACCTTAAACAAATCAATGAAGGAATCCTTGACATTAAAAAAAAAATCTAATTTAAGCCTATTCCCCCCCCCCCCCCAGGAACTAAGGAATTCATGAAACATATCTCAAAACTCTTCCACAAGGCCTATGAAGCAATTCCACCAATCAGAGCCTGAAGACCCCTCCTACCACCAACTACATCGCACAGACAGGTGTGCCAATCCACAGCACTGAAGTAACAATAGATAGAGAATTGTGAAATCAGAATATTATAGTTAAATGTTGAATGGTGAACATACTATTGTTATGTGTTCTACCATCAGACATATATGTTCTCAATATTGTATGTTCCCGAAGGTGACATTCCTTGTATTGCACCATGAATTTTGATGCAAACTGCCCTGAGCTGCAGGGGAGGGCAGTATTTAAATGTAATTTGATTGATTGATTGATGAAAATTGGACGTACAGAAGAAAAGTGATACTTTTTAAATTTGTTTTTATTTTATTTATTTATTTTATTCATATTTATATACCACCCTCCCCGAAGGCTCAGAGTGGTTTACATATAACCGAAACTATAGATGAAACCATACATATAATAACATTAATATTATTAATTGATAAACTGGGTGACAGTATAACATAACAGTATATCATATCATAAACAGTGGTAACTTGAACAGGTCCAGGAGTCTTAGTGGGTTTCTGGGGGGAGGCGGGCAGGGCCCCTGCAGATGTTGGTTGGTTGGCTTGGCCTCAGCCAAATGCCTGGTGGAAGAGCTCCCTTTTGCAGGCCCTGCGGAAGTTTTAGTTCTGTCAGGGCCCTGATCTCCTCTGGGAGCTCGTTCCACCAGGTGGGGGGCCAGGACAGAGAATGCTCTGGCCCTGGTCAAGGCCAGGCAAACTTCTTTTGGGCCAGGGACCAGTAGCCGGTTGCTTCTCTGTCATGTCTAATTCCTCCACACACATCTGCAAACTAGCCAGGAGGACCTGAAATTGATCTATTAGAAAGTTAATTTTTTCAAAGATTTTTTGCAAAGTTTCTAATTCCATATAACAAAAATGAAAGTTGATGGAAAAATGTAATAAGGTACAAGATAGTTGGTTGGAAACAGCTAGCTTTTTCACTTAATTCACTTAATACCACAGCCTCTGTTTTACACTGATTTTGTCCATGGTTTTGGTAGTCAATTGGGACCTCCTCCCTTGCCTCCTTTTTTCTGCAGCAGAAAAGGTTGTTGGATCCAACACAGTATTAGACTTGTCCTGATGCCCTGTAAGCCAAGTATAGGAACCTTTTACATTGAGATCCTGCAGTAACTATAGCTTTTTGATCTTGTTTGTATATAATTTTACCTTTAAACAGGGTGCGAGCTTTCCAACGGCCTTTGTGAGACTTGTGCCAGCCAATATTTCATATGATTTTTGTTTTAATTTATTATGTATCTACCCACCAACCTATTTACCAGACTGGTAAACTATGAAATGATAATGAGAAACCAGTTTTGTTCAATGTCTTGGGATCTTTAAGGATCTTCACTGAAACTTCTAGTGAACTAATTAATCAAGTGATAAATTCTGGCAATGAGTTTTTAAAGGGACACTGGCTGGACAATACTCTCTTTTCTCTAGGAATAAAGATGGCAGAATCATTCATTCATTCATTTATATTTAGACGGCCACCCCCAGACTCAACCGGCTCGTGGCAGTTTACGTAAAATATTTTTAAAAACCCATAAAACAATACCCATAAAAACCAAGTTGACAGTAAAATCGCAACTATGGGATAACCCATTTTGTCCTCACCCACTCCGACCCCCATAAACAACAGTTTCAAATCCTACAGGGGTTAGCCTCTAAAAGTATGTTCCGGCAGGCTTTTACAGGCTTGCACAGGGAGGGAGAAGCCCTCCCTAGCCTTGCCTCAGCCTGCATGGGAGTTGGCAGCAATCTGATTGGTTCTCTCCAATTGCTACTCTCTATCTGCAACTCAAGAGAAAGGGTATCAGCCATTGAAGGACTGCCCTGCATATTCTGGTGTTGGCAAGGTGGCAAGCTAGCAGCTCATGGTCGACTGTGTCAAATTCTGCTGTGAGGTCAAGTAAGATGAACATCACTGACCCACCTTGGTCATGCTGGTGGCCATCTTGGTCCTGCTGGAGGTCAACCATCAGAGTGACCAGCACTATTTCCAACCTATGGCTAGACCGGGCAGAGTTTCGGACTGAAGCTTCATTCTGGAATTCTGATAGTTGGTTTGTAGCATCCCTTTCCACGACCTTCCTTAGAAACACTAGATGTGAGACAGGGTGGTAGTTGGTAGCTTCCCACAGCTCCATAGTTGGTTTCTTTCATAGTGGCCATACCACTACCTCTTTCAGCCCCTCAGGGAATTCTCCAGTTGAGTGTGAGAGTTTATCTCCTATTAGATCCCAGCAGTTAGACAGTGTCAGTACTTGGATGGGAGACAACCAAGAATGGCTCTGTGGAGAAGTTCAGTGGCTAAGTATGAGCACTCATGAAGCTATTTCATACTGATGCCACTAAAATGCAATCCGAATAACTCTTTGGTGTGTGTAAATCCCATTGACTAAAATAGGATGTACTTCTGAGTAGTCCTGTGTAGGTCTGTTCTCAAGCCAGCTCCTTATTGTCTATTCTGACTGGCAGTGACCCCAAGCTTTCCAGTGGGTTTCTTTCACATCACCTTCTACCTGATTCTTTAAAATGGAAGTGCCAGGGACTGAACCTGAGTCCTTCTGCATGCAAAGTAGATGCCTGTTCCACTGATCCTTCCCCACATATGAAAAAAGGTTGTGCCCATTATGCCCATCCCTGGTTTGTTGTTGTTGTTGTTTTCTTACATTACACTGCAAGTCAATCCTTGGTAAATGTTAAGAATCTGAACTCAATAGGGTTATGTCTCCCTCATGGCCAATCAGATCCTGCAGACTGGAACTAATTCTAGACATGACCACTCCCCAGCACATTTAAAATAGAATTAATTCTAGACTGGAAACATTGGCAGGAGAACTGGTATCACACAGTTTCAGCATCTGTTAGTCATTGTTTCACATCTGCATCGTCCCCCGATGCATCTATGATCCTGCCATCCAGTCTGTAAGTAGCATCTTGACTAATGGATGCCTTAGCATCTTGATGAAAGGCATCTTTAGCCTGCAATTTCATTCTATAATTAGAGAAAATATACACTCAAATGGAATGTTAGAATTATGTACTGTCAGTCACTGTACATATAAGGTTTCTCTGTGAATTGGGGGCTATGCCTAAACAGACTTCCACAAAATGGTCTGATTCCAGGGGCTAGCCAGACCAGGGGCTAGCCAGACCCTTTTTTCACCGTGGACCAATGGTCTTGTTTCTTGGCATGCATAAGCCTGAGTTCTAATGTAGAGACCGTATGCAGTTCACATTCATGAGACTGACATTCATGCTCTATCATGTGAATGATCTGTCCACTTGCCCAGGTGTAATCTGTCCACTTGCCCATGCTTCTTGAAATATGATTGGCAGTTAAAATCAATTGTCCTAAGGCAGGCTTTCTCAGTCAGGGTTTCATGAAAACCTGGGGTTTCTTGATAGCCATGGAAGGGTTTCCTGAATGAGCGGGAGTTAATTTTATATATATATTGTTAAAATTTGTTAAATATTCATCAGGTGATACGACCATATATGGTTATGTTGGCCCGCACACCCCTCCCAAAATGACTAACGATGGGCCTGGAGGGTGGGAAGGGGAAGCACCCCAGGTGAGTGTGTGCACAGCTATACTTCTCAACCAGATTCTGCATGATTGAATGACATCTGGGGTTTCTCAAAGCCTGAAGATTATTTCACGGGTTTCTCAATGGTAAAAAAGTTGATAACGGCTGTCCTAATTGAAAACTCTTTGGAGTTTTCTGCCATACTGATGTCAGGGAGTGGGGAAGGTTATTTGCTCGCATATGGGTCCAACTGATCCAATACATGGCACAATGAAATAGCCAGAATGAATCTCTTAGAAATATAACTCCGGTCTAAGATCATTGATTTTGGTTGGCTCAGAGTGGAACAAATGTGCCTGGGATTTCACTGTTACATTGGCTTGCTAGATTTGGGGTTTTTTTCTGTGGATCTGAAACACCTCCTTTGACAATTAAGTGCCAGGTCTAAAGGCTGATATTTTGATGCCAAGCCGCCAACATGTTGGCATCTTGATTACAAATATTTTCATGTGACCGTAAACACATTTGCTGTGCTCCAAAGATCTCAATTCCAAATTTGCCTCAGCCCTGACCTTAAATTGTTTGGAAGAAATGCATTTGTCTAATAAAGCAATTGTTGTTTTGGATTAAGTCAATTTAATCTGGTTGTCTAATGTTTTTATCCATTTTACCCACTTCTACTGAATAACACAATAAACCATTAATTTCATCTTGCAGGTCAGTTAGACAGGAAATGGAGAGCAATTAACTTTCAGTGGCAAAATGTCAAGTATTTGCTTTGCGTCCCCCAAACAAATATGTCAGGGGGGAAAAGTAGGGTTTCATATAAATGACGATTATTTGAAATTAATTGGTCTCTGTTTCAATTAGCTCTTGATCAATTTATTTTATATCATGGATAATAGAAGGGGGAAAAACACACACAAGAGCAATAATAGGTTTACTCCTTTCCCATACTGAATCCTTTGCTATTTACTCCTGCATAAATGCACACTAGCTTTCAACCTTCTGGAGCACCAGTGCAATTATGAGCTGAGTGATGTAATATACAAATCTCAATGTGGTCCCATCCGTGGCTACTTAAATCTGATCTGTCGTGACGATAAAATGTAAGAAAGGAGAAGGCTATGCATTGTTCTGGGACCTCTTAGAGCACAAAAGTGGGCTGCAAACTAAAGTAAATGAGTAATAAAATTAGCTGAAGATGGGAGGGCAGATAGAAGGTGAGTGGGTCAGTGGGAAGGAAAGAAGAGGAAGCATGGAAACATGAGCATAGGAGCATGGCAGAGAGAATGAAGAGAGGAAATGGTGTGGGAAAGGGGATTCAGCTGAAATGAGGTCCCCCCCACACACAAGTCCTTGTGGGTTCCCCACCAGGTAATTGAACTGGCAGTCAGCACTGCTCAGTAGATGGAACCAAGCAGAGCTTTCTGAACCAGAAGGGGAGGGAAGAAAGGGAAGCTGAAAAGGGAGACTATTTTGGCTGGTAGGTAGGTAGGTTTTAAAAGAAATGGGTGAGGAAGGAGAGTTCACAATTTGTGAGATGCAGATGTTTTGGAAGTCATTCATCTTTATCCACTTTTCCTCTTAATATTTGTGAAACAGCCCTCCTTCTCCAGCTCCCACCCTCCTTCCCTGGATACTAGCCACTTTTCTCTCAGATACCTGAGAGAGAGACACAGAGAGCCCTGCCAAACCACAAATGACACCTGATTACCTGCTATGGCTCCTGCTGCAAGGGAGAGAGAGACAGAGACAAACTGCAAATGAGCCCCCAACTGCAAATGACCCTTGCTTCCCTGCTAGAAGGAGCCCTGGTTACCTCTTGTGGCTCCTGCTGTGTGTGTGAGAGAGATCTGCACCTGCCGGTGTCCCCTGGGTCCTAGCGCCCATTGCATTCCTGGTTGCAATGGGCTTTCTTGCTAGTTCTCATAAGTCAGAAGTGATTTCATGGCACAACACATCCACACAAGAAAAGCAGAGGTGGTTTGCCATTTCCTGCCTCTACATAGTAACCCTGGACCATCCTTGTTGGTCTCCCATCTACCTGCTAACCAGGGCCAATCCTGCCTTCCAAATCTGAACCATCCAAGTCAGGGCAGTCACATGACAGGATTCATTAAGTGCCTTTGGGTTTTGTTTTTACTTCTCATTAAACACTGGAGTGGTTATTTTCCCTTAACCTAAATGCAAGAGTGCATTGTTTCCAATAAACACACGAAACAAATGTTGTAGTCATCTGGGGCTCTTTATGCCTTTAACAAATGCTCAGGATGGAGCTGCTCGGCGATGCTATCTTCACTTAGATATTTGTGCTGCGGCATGCGAATTCACACCTGCTGCTCTCCTCCCTGCTGCTCAGTGCCACTGAGAAATGCTTGGCAATGGTGTGCACTTGCGCCATTATCTGACAGTTCAAAAACAAGACATTCAGAGGCCAAAAAAAGAGAGAGAAAAGGTGAAGTGGTTAAGTGCTGATGGTTGCAAAGGAAGTCAGCACAAAACAAAACAAAACAAAAAAATGCAGCCAAGAAAGTAATCTTATACCGGCAATAAAAGAAATCCAGGCGAATACGAATGGAAGTCCATATGCTTAGCAACCATAAACTACAGATAAATCTGGAACTTGAATTTGGGGGCATCCATTGAAGCTGATGGGTGATAAGTACAGGACAGACAAAAGGAAACACCTGTTGATAACCGCGAGTATTTGTGGTGTAGTGGTTAGGGGTGGCAGCTTCTAACCTGGTGCACTCGGTTTGATTTTCCACTCCCCCACATGCAGCCAGCTGGGAGACCCTGGGCTCATCACAGCCCTGAGAGTGGTGCTCTGACTTATCAGCCCTGTCAGAAGCACTCTCAGCCTCACCTACCTCACAGGGTGTCTGTTGTGAGAAGAGGAAAGGGAAGGTGACTGTAAGATGCTTTGAGACTTCTCCCAGCATTGAAAAGCAGGGTATCAAAACCTACTCTTCTTCTGACTGAATTGTGAAATTCACTGACAGTGATGGCATGAACAGTTTTAAAAGTTTCTTGTGGGAATCATAGAATCATAGAGTTAGAAGGACCTTCAGGGTCATCCAGTTCAACCCCCTGCACAATGCAGGAATGCACAACTACCTGCCCACCCACAGTGACCCTAATTTTATGCCCAAGTGATCCCTCCACCAAAATCTCCAGAATTCAGCCTGACCTGGAAGAAATTCACCTGCCATCTCACAATGGCGATCAATTTCATGCCCAATTCTATGCCCAAGTGATCCTCAGAGTCCAGCCTGACCTAGAGGAAATTCACCTACCATCCCACAGTGGCTATCAGTAATTCCCTGGGTAAGCAAGGAAGGGCCACAAGAGACTGACACATCCTTTCCTGCCCACCAACTCACAATCTGCCTAAGTTCATAAAATCAGTATTTATGTCAGATGACTACTTAGCCTCTGCTTGGAGGATCATTGTCCATGGGGTCGCAATGGGTCAGACATGACTTTGCACCTAACAACAACAACAACAGGTAGTCATCGGACAGAAAGAACTCACCACCTCCTGAAAAAGTCTGTTCCACTGAGGAACTGCTCTAACTCTCAGGAACTTCTTCCGGATGTTTAGCTGAAAATTCTTTTGAATTTGTCAGTGGCTGCTAGGCATGGTGATCAAGATGAGCCTTCATTTTCAGAGGCAGAGAACCTCTGAAACCCAGATGTTGTTAGGAGGCAACATCACAAAAGGCCTTGGCCTGTTTTTGTGCCCTCTAGGGAACTCTTTGGCAGCAGTGTGTGGCAGGATGCTAGACTAGATGGACCACTAGTTTGATTCATATGGTTTTAAGGAGTTGGACTCCATTGATTAGTTCCACCAGCAGAAGAGCCTTTTGCATCAGGGAAGGCACCTTGCATCAGAAGAAAGGGCTACCATTAGTGAAGCAGGTCCATAGGGTCTGATTTATAATGCATTTGCCATGTGAGAATTATTACAGTGCAATCCTGAGCAGAGTTAACACGCTTCAAAGTCAATGGGCCTATCAGGTTATAACTCTGTTTGGGTATAGTCAGGTGGCAATTCCCAAAATGAGGCTGAAACCCCTACATGCACAGGGTTGTAGCCCTGAATCTAGTGTTATCTGCATGTGAAATATGTTATCCTAAGGAGTTACAATGTTCCTCTGTGGGAATTTGGGAGCCGGGTTTCATAGTAGGATTGACAAGTCTCCCCTGGCATGGTATGGAGGGGTTGGAGTATGGTTGATAGATGGTTTGGGAAATGGGGATGGAGCCTGAGGAGGACAGGAAGCTAAGGATGGTGGCCATTCTGTAGAGTCCACTCCACATATCCATTTTCTTCAGGGGAACTGATCTCTGTAGTCTGGAGGTGGGCTATAATTCCAGGGGATTTCCAGGATATACCTACTTCAAAGCCATTCAAATTCTGTACAGTCTATCTTGCCATTCCTTATTCAGGAATACAAAAGGTGCTAGATAAGGGGGTGGGGTGGAATAACTCTGTGGAACCCCCTCCCCCCAGGATCTGGAAAGGCTGCAGGCAGCTGTTATGGAACTCACCAAGAGAAAAAAAAAGCATCTTTCCAATAGTTTAGTCAAATAATATTAGAAATATAAGAGTCTGTATTATCTCTTATGATTTCCACCTGGACTCAGTTATGGAACTCACCGGCAAGGGCACCTCTCACGTGGAAGGATCTGCAGCCTCCAAGCTTCAGAGGGAAGTGGAAGGGGGGGGTCGGGGGGGGGGGACGGAAGGCGACTGGCTGGCTGCTGGACAGACAGGCAAGCCAGTTGGAAGAGGAGTCACTCGGGGCGGGACAGCAGCCCTGAGTGGCACTTAAGACATGAGACATGATCCTCCTCCAAGGCCTTACCAGAAATGTTAAGTGGAACAGATTGTGGCAATGACCCCCAGTTTTAAAAAATGCATATCCTGATGAAGGGTGCCATGCTCACCATAGTTTGTAACAGTGACTTCATTGTGTCAATGCTGCTCTTCCAGTGGGTAGACACTTCTCACTGTTTGCAGAAGTGACCACTGTTGCCCCATGGTGAAGCAATTTGTCATTGGCACCCACATAGGGTAAGGTTTTAATTAGTACCCTGAGAAGAGACACCTGAGCAGCACAAGCAGAAACTTAAACTCTCCACGGAACATGGAGACAGCCTTGTGAAGATAGCTTGCGGGGAGGCCCGAGGACGTACGTCCTTCCAGAATGCATAAATTGTTCTGCCTTTCCCAATTTTTCACATCATATTACCTGTGCAGCAGAAAAATAATATTGATGATTTACTTCTGAATATAGAGGACATGCTGTACTGGATGTTCTAAAATAAGAAAGAGAGAGATTTAATCAGGAGTACTCTGTTTCCATCAACATTATCTATGCCTCTGGGGTGGGGCTGAGAGAGAGATACATGTTTAAAACTGGAGGGGGGGAGGAGGGAAAATCATTTCTGAAGATGAATAGTATTTACAAAAGTGACAATCTCTCTCCGTTTTTTACTAAGAGGCCAGGTAACAAGCATCCAGTTATTGCCCTGCCTGATAACTATTTAAAAATGAAGTTTTTGTATGTCAGCAGTAGTAATGGCAGAACTGTGGGGCTTAAAAAGAAGACAAAAAAATACCCTGCTATGTTGCAAAACATGTGTACTTTTTCCTGCATTTACTGCAAGGAGGAGACGGAGACGGAGACGGAGACGGAATTGATTCTTATATGCTGCTATTCTCTACACAAAGAGGCTTACATTCACCTTCTCTTTCCAGTCCCCACAACAGAGGTAGGTGAGGCTGAGAGATCCCTGATATTCCTGCTCTGTCAGAACAGCTTTATCAGTGCTGTGGTGAGCCCAAGGTCACCCAGTTGGCTGCATGTGGAGGAGCAGGGAATCTAACCCTGCTCACCAAATTAGAAGTCCACACTCCTAACCACTACACAATGCAACCTCTTTGCTGTGATCACTTTGAATATATACAATAGTTTTGGGTATGATTGGTGCCAAGAATCACCTTTGTCTTTTTGGAAGAAGGCAGGACAATGTCAGCCAATGACTGCAAATATAATAGCCAGCAAAACACAATTTGGGTCCAGGGGCACTTCAAAAACAGAAGCCATCTAACATGCAGAGAAATGTCCTGTCTGGCCACTGCTCAAGAAGGTTGCTGTTGGTCAGAAGCAAGTGTAACAAAACTCTAGCAACTCCATCAAATCCTTGGGGTCACTTGGCTCAGATCATTTAACAACAATGGCAATTGGTATTTGTTTGCCAGTGATTTTTTTCTCACAGTGCTGCCAGTTTTCAGAAGAAACATTCGGTCAGCTAATGGCCCTTGCTTGTACCACAGTGCTAAGTGACTCATGCAAACCTGGCTAGGATTATCATAGGGGTCACCCAGCATGGCTTCTTCTCTTGCCAGTCTGCTCCTGTTAAAGATCTCCACAGTTTTCTGGGTTATAAGCTTCTGTGAGTCAAAGCTCTGTAAGTCAGATATTTGAAGAAGTGGGTTTTTATACCACGTTTACCTCTGCTTTAAAGCGTTTCAAAGCAGCTTACCATTGTGTTTCCTTCCTCTCCTTCCTTCACCACAGGGACATTGTGAGGTAGGTGGGGTTGCGAAAGTTCTGAGAGAACTGTGAGTGGTCCAAGATCACCCAGCAGGATTCATGTGGAGGTCACGGGGATTAAACCCTGTACTCCAGATTAGAATCAGCCACTCTTAACCACTACAACCACTACACCACACTGGCTGAATGACTTTGATGAATGAAATTGTATCCCCTGTTTGCTTAATCTTTAAAGTGTTACTGGACTGTAATTGTGTGCTACAACTACAGACTGATTCCATTACCCTCTGGAAACTACGGTAACCAATATTTATTCAAATGTTTCTCTTATGCTAAAAAGAACAGAGCAGAGTACCATTCAATCTCAGGATGAATTAAAAACATCCAGCTGAATAAAAAAAAACCCTCTTCTCTTGCATGAGAGATTTCCTCCATTGGAGAGTTTTCTCCGTTGGAGCAGCTCCCCTGTTGGAGGAAGGATAACCCTTAGTGGAAGTTGGTCTTTGAATCTATCCCATAATATTTTAGATGAAATATTTTAGAGATATAATATTTTAGAGACATAATATTTTAGAGAAATGGTCATTTCTCATAGGTGTTTACAGCCTTTGACTATGAGATCTTTTTTCTACTCCCTGAGTCTTCAGAGATGAACTATACTAGATAGAAAGGGATTATCAGACAATAGTGGTTATGAAATCATAGAATCCTAGAGTTGGAAGTGGCCACACAGGCCATCTAGTTTAACCTCCTGCTCAATGTATGGTCAGTCTAAAGCATCCTTGATAAGTATCTGTCTGGCCGCTGCTTGAAGACTGCCATTGAAGACTGCCATTGATCTCACCACCTCCTTAGGCAGTCGATTCTACTGTCTAATATTCTGTGGGGTCCTCTTTAAATGCATTCCTATCATATATCATAAAGAGCATGAACACTTGGTGATGCTAATATTTGTAGGTAAGATGATTATGAAATTTGTTGTTACATTTAAAATCTAAAATACATTATGTAATTTCATACAATAATCATTTTGATATTATTTTGATATGTTTCACTAGACCTCAGTATAGTGGATACCGTAGAAACATTTGAAGATTGAATCACACCCATATTACCATAGGATTAAGTAGGTACATTAAAATATTAAATATATGCTTCTTACATAACTGTATAAAACATATTATTTATGATTAATTTTTAAAGATTTCATCCTGCTGATATATGATAGGAATGCATTTAAAGAGGACCTATTATTAAAGGTTAAAGGTATTCTTATTTTTACTTTAACTTACTATTACTATTTACTTACACCTAGCATGGAGACATTTGCTTATATATAAGATATATTTTGTATTTAGAGTATCTTACATCACTGATGAAGATACTGAAAAAAAACATCCCAGGAGTTCGTTTTCATGTTTTGGAAGTTTATAGTGGAATAAACTGTTCATTTGCCATCGCCAGCTTGAAAACTATTTCATTTACTTGCTTCAAAGGAAGACATGTTGGCGAAATCAGGAAGGATCAGATGAGTATTTGAAAACATTCCAGAGGGAAATTGATCTGTACTGTGATCTAAGAATTGGGTATAATCGGAATGTGGATCTTGGTGTTATCCATTTGTCCCATGTGTATCTCAGAGCCCTGTTTTAGAAATGGTGTTAAAGAGTTTCATTCCATTTATAAATGTGTAGTCAACACACAGTGCTCAGGCTCAGCACAGTTCCAAAAGTTCTAAACAGCAACTGTCACAAAGTTGCTTCAAAACTTCCCTTTGGTATGCCTGAAAGATTTCGAAGTTCACTTCCAATCTAGCAGTCCCTGTCCTTCCAAGTTCTGTTTTGAGCTTTCTCCCCATTTTTAGAAAGATATTGTATAAGAATGTCACTTTTTCCCTCCTCACAATTGTCCTGGCTTCTAAGCACCCAAGAAAGGGTTGGATCTCTTTGTAGGGGTTGGTCTATCTAAAATAAGAAATACAATAGAATTCGGCTCTTCTATTTCCTAGAATTGTGTTCTATAGATCAGTGTTGGTGCACAGTAAGGGGCCTCATGGCTGTCAACTGGCCTATGACAAGACTTCTGCCACAAAAGTCTAAGGCTGTTTTGCTAAGAAAATGTAGTAGTCCATTGTAGATACCTTCTTGCTTGCAGTTGCCCTGAAGTGGTGTCTGAAGGCCAAAGCAGAAAGTGGGGTTTACATGTTGAAGTCCTGAGAGCAGTAGCGGTGAGATTGTTAGCAAAGAGCTTGGAAGCTCACGAGTAACCTTGGGTGCCTGACCACACTCAGCCTAACCCACTTTATAGGGTGGTTATGAGGATAAAATGGCAGAAATGCTGGATAAAACAAATAGTACATAGAGCCATAACCTTACCATCACTTATATGGATGACACCATTCTATCTGTGCATACATAAGCAAAGAGTAGCCCCTCCAATACAGTGGATGGGAGAACATGTGCAGGAATGCCTTTGTGTACATTGCAAAGAACTTAGGGAATGCAGAGAAGGACAAACTTGCTAATGCTAATTTTTTCCAGCAACTGTTATTGTTATGTTCTTGTTAAGTTATTATTGTTATATTTTTATTACTGTTACTGTTACCTGTGACCATATGTTAATTGTATCTTTTCCTGTTTTTTGTAAATAGCCCTGAGTCCTTGGGGACGGCGGTATATAAATAAATAAATAAAAAAAAAATAAATAAATAAATAAATAGATTGCAGTGCACATCTAAGCCAATTTACGCCCACTAAAACCACTGCCTTTCATAAACTTAGAACAGTATCACTTTTCTTAACAATGTAATGACAGTCTACATGTTCAGGCCCCTTCTAACCTCCACCCCATCTCCTGGGCCTCTAGGATGGAGGCAGTGGTGAACAACCCACCTCCGACACCGATGATGTGCAACACCAGTTCATTCAACGACAAAGCCTCCGCTCTGCAAGCCTATTTTGCAGAGCAGGGGGTAGACCTTGCATGCATGATGGAAACCTCGACCAGGGATGGCAGAACACTTGCTCTTAAAGAACTAGCCCCTGTTGGGTTCTCCATCCACCGTCAGTTGCAGACTGTGGTGCATGGAAGGGGAGTGGCAGCTCTGATCTGTTATAAGATCTCCTTCAGGGCTCTCCCTGCACTGACAATCTTGGGAACTGAATTTGTTGGCTTTGGGTGGGGCACAACCGAGAGCATAGCCATCCGGCTGGTGTACCACGCACCCAATGCAGCCCTGCAAGCCCTGCTGGAGAAGGTCATGACCCAGATGTTTACAGTTTCCTAGACTATTAGTTCTGGGGGACTTTATCGTTGATGTTCTCATCCCCCTGGGCAGCCCTACTGACCTCCTCTCCCTGTGGTGGTCAGGAGCAGACTGGCAGCCAGACTGGGCTGGGTGAATGGAATTTTGGTCTGTCCTGGTGAGGGGCCAATCGGAAGGCGCTTTGCACCTTCCAATTGGCCCCTCCACTTGTCAGTCCGGGGCCAAGGGGCCAATTGTTGCCCCCCCCATCACGGACTGAGCCCACCCTAACACCCCTTACTGTTTTATTAAGAGGGAAAAGATGTTATTTCTGACCATGATTAGGTCTTTCCATGTATCACCCCACAACATTATATGTTAACTATCCTGAGCCATTTGTGAGGGTAATATCAAAATCTAATAAATAAATAAACTTATAAGTAAAATACGTTTTAAAACAATAAGTTAAAATTAGCTTCCTTTGGATTAGAGTACATGAACATTATCAGGTTCTGTAATATTTGCTGAATTTATGTGTTTACAAGCAAAGTGTAGTGGAAGCAAACATGCACACTCGTAAATCTGCCAATGCTGCTTCAGACTCTTTCAGAGTGACTTCTGTAACTCAATTTCACTATACTGGCTCCTGCTCAACTTCCCACTCTCTTGTCTCTTTTCAACTGCAAACTTATTTCTCATACTGCAAGCCCTTCAGAACCCACCTCTGAAGGTAAATAGACCTGCAGAAATAAAGAGGCTTTGAAGGAATATTGCTTAGTGTTGTCTGTGAAGTTTGAAGATATTAGAAGATTTTATGTCAAGCTACGATAGGCAATTGACTGGAAAAAGCTGTTTGCTTGATCAAATGAACAGATAAACACCTCCCTCTTCAAATTTTGATGTGGCACTATCCCATCAAAATATGCTATTCAGGCCCTATTTATTTCAATGGGAATGTGAAAGAAGGCTCAAGCCCTTTTCAGTTGAATTCAATGGTCTTTAAAGTGTGTAGATTATGTCATTTTGATTA
Organism: Paroedura picta; assembly: GCF_049243985.1. NCBI lineage: Eukaryota > Metazoa > Chordata > Lepidosauria > Squamata > Gekkonidae > Paroedura > Paroedura picta. The sequence continues at coordinate 102,584,557 of NC_135374.1, forward strand.
TTTTATAATAGGCTTAGAAGTGCTGGCTTTCAATCCTGGAAGGTTGAAGTGCTCACCCACAGGTTTTTCAATTGTGTGGGTTTTGATGTCAGACTTGTGCCCATTAATTCTTTGGCATAGGGTTTGACCGGTCTGCCCTATGTAGAGAACAGGGGGGCATTGTTGGCACTTGATGGCATATACTAAGTTGAAAGATGAGCAGGTGTATAAGCCTTTGATGATACAGGTGATGTTGTTAGGTCCAGTAATTGTGGCACTAGAATGTATATAGAGAGCCTCTTGTGGCGCAGGGTGGTAAGGCAGCAGAAATTCTGTCTGAAGCTGTCTGCCCATGAGGCTGGGAGTTCGATCCCAGCAGCTGGCTCAAGGTTGACTCAGCCTTCCATCCTTCCGAGTTCGGTAAAATGAGTGCCCAGCTTACTGGGGGGTAAAAGGAAATGACTGGGGAAGGCACTGGCAAACCACCCCGTATTGAGTCTGCCAAAAAAATGCTAGAGGGCGTCACCCCAAGGGTCAGACATGACCTGGTGCTTGCACAGGGGATACCTTTACCTTTACTTTAGAATGTATATGGTTGCAAAGTTGCCATCTTGGTTTGTTGCAAGCTCTAGTACCAGTGTCCATGTTCACATGTGATGCTGCATTGTTGTGAGTGAGGAGTTGTTTGAGACTGGGGGGCTTTCTGTGTGAAAGAAAAGGTTTACCCCCCAGTGCTTGGGAAAGAGAACAGTCATTATTCAGTACAGGTTGAAAAACGTGTGGGTGGGCACGTCAGCCTTCCAGGACATTCAATAACGGACCTGAAAGTAGCTGTGGTATTGCAAAGGAACCTCAAGAGCAGGCTAGAGAGGGAGATTGCAGAAATGCAAGTTATTACAAAACTCAATACTATGACATACCCAGGACTCAATAGGGACAAAGGCTTTTTTATCTCACTATTCATGCTAACCTTGTTCAACTTGTGTATCCATATTCCTCAGTATGTATTTTATTTGTGATAATGTGACTGTAAGATATGGCATTATAATGGAATTTTGAGTTTGACTCCCTGGCCTTGGGATAGTTACCAGCAATTCCCTGGGAGGAATGTCTCACAGTTGTATGGAGCAAGCAACATTTGGGGAGGTGATAGCCTTTGATCTCCGGTAGCAGCATTTTGGTTTCTCTTTGTAAAGTACACTGAACTCTAGGGGATTGATTGGCTATTTTGACAAAGGATTATCATTGGCTGTATTTGGTTGTGACACAGTCTACTGATGTAAGAGAATTGATTTTTTGCTATATATTCCCCATCATGTAAGAAGATCATAGTCTGAGGAAGAGTGCTTGCACTCGAAAGCTCACACCCTGAATAAATCTTTGTTGGTCTTAAAGGTGCTACTGGACTCTTATTTTATTGGACATGTCAAGAATGTGATGAATTGAGCTCTGATTCACGAAAGCTGGAATAAATTTAAGGTGGTAATGGACTTCTGTTTAGTTTTGCTACAACCCACTCACACTGGGACACCTCTGTTATTTCATGAGGATTATCCTTTTGAAGATCCTACCTCCTGAAATGTAGTGGATGCCTGAACATCAGGAGACATTTGAAAGGATTAAGCAGCAATTGTGTTAGGCAGCTCTGCTTCAATATTTTGATCCCCCAAAAGGCTGTAATTGTTCAAGCAGATGCCTCAAAGTATGCCTTAGGAGCCTGTTTACTCCAAGATGATAAGCAAGTATCCGATGCACCTAGATCACTTACTACATCAGAACAAAATTATGCTCAAAGACAGGATGAGTTGTTTGCTGTATTGTATGCCATGAGGACATTTCATCAGTATGCATATGGCGTACCGATCATAAACCATTGGAGGTAGTGGGGTTTTTTTGTTTTTTGTTTGTAAAGAAAACAATTGTCAGTGTTCCTACTCAGTTATAGTGTATGCTTTTACGGCTTCAAAGATATCAATTTAATGTAGTGTAGGAAGCAGATGTACCTAGGTGAGACCTTATCCAGGGCCACTTTGGGTGCGCCTATAAGCTATTAGGAACAAATAGAAGGTGAAAGATTGGTATGTGAAGTAAATAGGCTAGAAATGAATCCAGAAGGAGTAGCAGATAATACAGGAAGCAACAAGTAAAGATGGTCAACTCCAAGTGTGAGTGATTTTCATTATGAAGGGGTGGTCACAATACTGAAGAAATGCTCTTCATGTGTGAAACCATTTTGGGCAATAAAGAACTCCATACATTGTAAAAAGGGTATTCTCTATGTTGGTGAAAGGCGGTTATTCCTCTGTCTCAAAGTCAGAATATACAGTTTCATGAGTCATATCAGGGAGTACAGAGAACTAAAGCTAGAGCAAGAGATCTAATGTATTGGCCTGGCATGAGACATTTATTGGAAAGTGTTCTGTATGTGCACAGTTTACACCAAGAAATCAAATAGAGCCACTTATATTACATGACATTCCTGATCTACTTTGAGAGATAGTAGGTGCAGATATATTTGAATATGATGTTTCTCTATTTCTTCTTGTGGTGGGTTACTCTTCGGAGGACTCAGAAGTACTGAGTTTACCAAATAAAACTACAGAAACGGTGACTGCCGAACTTAAAGAGATATTTGCTCAGCCTGGCATCCCTAAGAGACTTGTAAATGATAACATGCCATTTGCTAGTCAGGAGTTTCGGCAATTTGCTTGTGAGCAGGGTTTTCAGCAGTGTTTCAGAAGTCCAGGATCTCCACAATCAAATGGGATGGCTGAAAGAGCAATTTGTTCCATAAAGCAACATTTTAGAGAGGCAGAGGAACTGCTATTTGATGTACACTTGGTATTGCTTGAATATCACCATACACTGTCATGGGAATGGTGTATTCCCCAGCTCAGATGCTGATAGGTAGTATGTTAAGAAGTAATTTGCCAGTAATCACTGAGCTATTGTGCCCCAAAATGTTTAGTGCGGTGCACGATTATCTTCATAGGGTACAGGATAGACAAAATATTTTTATGATCAAACAGCAAAATCCCTTAAACCATTATCAGGGAGGGATCCCATATGGTTGGAAGGTAAAAAGGGATGGTTTCCTGCTGTGGTAACAAAAAAATGTAAAAAGTCATGCACTGTTTAGTAACAATCCCTAATGGGTGTAATTACTAATTAAATAGATTTAAGTTGAGCCATCATGGTTCTGGAAGTAATGATGTGGAGCAAGAATCTGGTTCTGGAAGCAAGGCTGTGGAGCAAGAACTGGGAATAGCAATGAAAGGTCATATAACCAGTCTTGTAATATGGAGAACTGGCGTCTAGAGGAAGTTAAATGGGATGGCAGTGACAGTAGGAACCATGGCAGGCAGGCTGAAGAAAGATCTCCGAGATATGTAACCTTTACGGCAGACCTGTTTTCATATCAGAAAGATATGAGCCATGAAAATTGTACAATTCTAGGGAAGATGTTTTTTATTAAAGTGTTTTTTGTTGTACAATTGTATGGAAGATGCTTTTTGTTTGTTTGCATTGAGGGGGGATGGGATGTATGTTTCTTTAAATAAGGTCATTCTCGTAACACACCTGGAATACAGTTCAGTTCAAACTTTATTACAGTCATTCAGACCAAGTTGCGTGAAGTTAATACATAAAAGACCAAAAGAATATGGTCATTTGATATAATGCAGTTTAAAACAGATCATAAAATAGAGCTAAAAATTATGCTACTTTAGAGCATCGGATTTTTATGGTGGCGGCACAAAACTTAGCCAGCTGAGTTGTCACCTGGGGGGACTCATCACTTAGCAGCCTCTTTGCTCGATCTACATCATGATGTTCTGGCAACTTTTTAAGGAGTGGTTCAATCAAGTTGCTACGAATGTCTACATAAGCAGGGCAGTGGAACAATATACGCTCTCTTGTATCAATTTCACCACTCCCACAAAAACATTGTCTCAGTGTAAGGGGAATGTTCTTATAGTGACCCTCTACAAGAGCTGAGTGAGTGTTCCTCCCTATGAGAGAAGTTGTCAGTGGAATACATGGTAGCTATCAAGTCGCAGCTGACTTATGGTGAACCAGTACAAGGACAGAGATGTTCAGAGGTGGTTTGTCATTACTTCCCTCTGTAGCAACCTAGGACTTCCTAGGCAGTCCCCCATCCAAATACTAACAAGAGACAACCCAAACTAGCTTCTAAGATGTGATGAGATCAGGCTAGCCTGGGCCATCTAGGTCAGGGGGTTTGTCACATAGAAGAGCTTAATTTCTGGCCCAGAGTTGTACATCTGTGTATCTGGGAGAAGCAGCTCCCTTGCCTGAGGTAGGTACTAAAGTTGTGCTGACCTGGACTGGCTTCATGCTTTTCTTTTTCATGCTTTTTCTCCCTTCCCTCATGTCCTACTTCATGTCCCTGTCAGGGTTTCCTCCTCTGCTGCCCTGCCAGGACCACCAACTTTCAATTCATTGTCCATTAAAAGCTCAACCTGCTGTTCAATGGCGTCTATAAATTAAATCATTATTTGTCACCCACCATTTTTCTTTGAAGTTGAGCTTGGTGAGGTTTGGACAACTGTAGATAGCATCCTGTATTCAGGCACAAAAACCGATACAAAAAACACCCCTGAACAGTTATATGAATTTTAAATTTTTCTTTCATTATCAATGCATGAAGCTGTTCACTTCATGAACTGATCAAAATTCATCATGAATTTTAGTGTGTGAGTTAGTTGCTGCCCATCCCTACTTTTGTTTGTTGGTAGCTGTGTATTCATCCCAAAATTTGGAGCACTGGATGAATGGGTCACACAATTTACTGTCAAATATATCCAAAGCGAATACTTGAGTGGGAAAAAACAATAGAGGAAATTAAAGGAAAATGACATTTATTTATTATTTAGAAGCAATATGCTCCCTTCTCAGATACCCTGCTTGAAGTGGCTTATTAGTGAAAACATGATGAAATCATAAAGCACAATAAAATGGCTAAAATTATCAAAGTATACAAAAAAGACAAATGTATCAAAAGTGGAGTCCTTTCAGTTGTAGCTTATGATATTAATCTGCTTTTTGTTATTTAAAAAGGTTAAGTACATTTTGGAGATGTTTGGTGGTTTCTGCTCAGCCAGAACATCTGAGGCATTTTGAGGAAAGCAAAAACACTTTTTATGAGTGTAATTTCTTGAGAGAAATGGAACATGAACATATTTCTGTGTTTTTTCTTTAGTCCAGAACTTCCCTCATTCTGATCATGAATTTAAGAGATTAAAATTTCCTTCCTAGCTGCCATAGAAAATGAGAGAGACCACTAAAATTCAAGTAATGTCCATTTGCAAGAGTTATACAGTAGATCTCTAAAGGACTCCATATGTTCAAATGAATGGTTTAGGCAGTAATTTGTAATCATTCTGTTTTTCAGGCTGAGTAATTTTTTTTGCTTCTGGTGTTCAGTGTGACTGCTTTATTATGTGTGACCTTATGACTGTACATTGTATACAATTTATTTCTGTCACAAAGCTGTCACTGAACAAAGCTGATTAATTCTGTCCAACCAACGACAGGATTGTCTTTAGAATCCATCATGAGCATTCTCTCATTTTTATGGCTGGTTATCTAAAAGTCAGGCAAAGCTCTTTAGCATTAGCAGTCTTTCTCAAGGAGAATTGGACTACCAAGTTTCTCCAATTTCTGCACGGAATATAAAGACATACACAGCAAATTGCTAGCAAAATTATTATATTTTCTGCCTTTATAGGGTTGCCAGCACTGCCTTGGCAAATCCAGGAGATTTTGAGGGCTGTTGCCTTAGGAGGTTAGAATTTGGTAAAGATATGGCATCACTTCTGGATGATGCACCTTAATTGAGTAATGACCATAAAGACATGGAAAAATTCCTGGAGTTCAGCTATGGGAGCCATTTTTTTCTTTCACTTCTCAGTTTCTTGCCAAGCAATATTATTTTAGCAGTAGGCTGAAGAAGCCTTTCATGTGGTTCCTAAATTTGAGCATAGAAACAACAAGTAAAAATTCAGAATTCACATAATTCCTCCAGGGACACCATTTTCCCTATTTCTTTATTGCTGAGTTCATCCAGCATGCAAATAACCATCCAAGCCTGTCCCCCTCACCAGCTCTGTAGTGGGCAGCAGGGAGAATTCCAGAGCTGCTACAAGGAAGGAAGGCAAGTTTGCTTGAGCAGAAGGAGATTCGGGGCCAGACTATGGACACAGTGTGTAGACAAAGAGAGCGACTAGCGAGTCCAAATACCTTTTAGTCCATATTCATGGTATCAAATCCAAGGGGAGATCCAAAAGAACAATTACAAAACACAAGCCAAAGTCCAACATGGAAGAATCAGTTCAAGACAAAGGCTGCAAGATCAGTAACTAATGGGCATGTTGCTTCCATGCAGTTAGCTCCCTTGCTGACTGCTTTTAACAACATGCTCAGCACCTGCCAACCACCTCAGCCCTGCTCCTGCAACTCCTCAACTGACTGGTCCATGACAGGAGGATACTGACTACTATCCCCATCCCTTGCTCGCCCCCTGCAGCAGGGGAGCATGCCACCAGGTCTGATGGATTCTGGGTTCTGGCTGTTGCCTACAGCTGTTGTGAGATCCCAGTGTTCCTTAGAGCCTGATTGCAGTCTGTGGCCCCTTCATCTGTCCGCTTCTTGTGCCAGACTGTCCTGACCCTCCTCACAGACCTGCTCCTCATTCTCACCTTCCTGCAGCCTTCTTTTCCCCCTTCATTCCTCCTGACATTATCTGTATCCATAACCAGGATAAAGGCAATGTCCACATAAATGACAGGAGAGGAAGGCTGGAGGAAGGAGAGAGTGGTGACCAGCTCTGGGATGGTCTGGATCAAGAACAGGACTGACAAAGAGGCTGTGGACTGCAAAAAGGCACTGAGAAATGTTGGGCGCTCACAAAGGCTACAGGCTGATCTCTCCTTCCTCCAGCTGTCTCCTCTCTGGTATCCTCATGCATGGTCTATGGCAGCACATACAGATCTTGGATTCTCAAGGATCTGTCCCCCCTCCAAAAAAACCCTGACACACATTTATATTGTTGACCTTGATAGATAAATCATGGCTAGTACCCAATGTTATTTCTATGCAAGAAAAAAGGTTGACTACATGAAGCTTCCATTAAAGAAATATTTTTTTATTAAAAAAGCGAATGGATTAGCATAATTGCTGAATCTGCAGAAAAACACCAAAGGTGTATGCCGTTGTGCGGAAATGGCTCTTTCATTTTTCTACAGCTGTTGGTGTGGATTTAATAGAGATTCCGTCTGGCTCACGTGTGACAGCCAAAGCCACATAAATCCCATTTGTTCAGCGCAAGACATTTTAATAGCATTCTCGGAATTGTTTTTGAGCATCTCATTTATAAAAGTTAGAATAAAACTTCCAGCGCTTTGCATGTAGTAGAGAAAGATTGCTTTTTGGAAGAAGTGTGATGAAAAAAGCCAAAAACGGACCCCCAAAAAGAACATTTAATACATTAAAATATGGAATTAAGACTAAAATAGACATTTGGAAGGTTTCATTTACTAATGAATCTCTGGTACGTGATATCACAATTCCATTTTTGAAGAAGGAGGAAAAAACCTGTTTTGTACATTAACAGGCTCTCTGTGTGGTAGCATGGATACCCAGAGGTAAGAAGCCAGAGAGATTAATTGGAAGGAGAATTACAAAGAGAACAGAAAACCTATTCAAATGACTGGGGCTTCCGTGATGAATTTTTATTGAAAATAGTATGAGGACCAACATTTGTAAATGTGGCTTATACAACCGAGCACAATGTCCTGGACTCAGCAATTTTAGCGGAATCTTCTGGGACGTATGTTCTGCCAAAGACATCAATCATGCCACATTTATGCTGCTCCCTCAATCTGCTTGGTTCTTACTCCTTCTGTTGCCTGCTTTCTTGAGGGGGGAGACTGTAATAGATAGACTGTAATAGATAGCATATGGCCACTTGTTGTTAGTTGCGAAATCATGTCCGACCCATCGCGACCCCATGGACAATGATCCTCCAGGCCTTCCTGTCCTCTACCATTCCCCGGAGTCCATTTAAGCTTGCACCAAATGCTTCAGTGACTCTATCCAGCCACCTTGTTCTCTGTCGTCCCCTTCTTCTTTTGCCCTCAATCGCTCCCAGCATTAGGCTCTTCTCCAGGGAATCCTTCCTTCTCATGAGGTGGTCAAAGTATTTCAGTTTCCTCTTCAGGATCTGGCCTTCTAAGGAGCAGTCAGATCTGATCTCCTCTAGGACTGATGGGTTTGTTTGCCTTGCAGTCCAAGGGACTCACCAGAGTTCAAAAGCCTCAATTCTTTGACGCTCAGCCTTCCTTAAGGTCCAACCTTCGCAGCCATACATTGCAACTGGGAAGACCATAGCCTTGACTAGATGCACTTTTGTTGGCAGGGTGATGTCTCTGCTTTTTAGGATGCTGTCTAGATTTGCCATAGCTTTCCTCCCCAGGAGCAAGCGTCTTTTAATTTCTTTGCTGCAGTCCCCCATCTGCAGTGATCTGGCCACTAGCCGTTCTCAATCAAAGTTCAACTCTCTTCTCTTGTGAAATCTGCCCCTTCTTGTGTACTTGTTGCTTTCAAGAATGGCATGTGTCAATAAACATGTAGAATACATAAATAAATGCAGACATTTACACTACATAAATGTGTTGTTCCACATACCTTAGGCGGTCTAAAAATCTGAGGTATAAGTCTGCTTAGTGTATTCTTAAAATAATCATTGTGAAGTACAGAAATGGAGGTACCTTAGAAGACTGGGGTTTATTTGCTTGTTTATTCTTAGAATATCATTACATGGGACACAGATGGGAGGATAAGGACCAAATTAGCTAATTTACAGATATAAATCAAATCTCCCATTATTTTAAACTGCAATATATTGTACAAGGCTATAAGAATGTGATTGGAACAATAATGGTGAGATGGGGTGCTAACCTTTAGGTGGTCTTGGGGCTCCCCTGGAATTACAGCCTATTTCCAGACCATAGAGATCCATTCCTCTGGCAAAAATGAATGCTTTGGAAGGAGGACTCTATGATTTTGTACCCCACTGAGGTCCTCCACTCCCCCAGCTCTATCCTCAAGTCCCCAGGAATTTCCTTCTACAGATCTGGCAACCCTACCCCTATCCCCCATTGGCTGAGGGGATCTGACCACCCTATGGGGAAGGGGTACCCTGGCTTGTCCCTGTGTGTTGGTTATCCAAGTGAAATTTACCCAGATAGGGCAACCAACATTTCAAAATAGCAAACCTCACATTTCTGTTGGCATTCAGAAATATTTTAGTGTTTATATCACAAAAATGATGTATGTTCTCAGATTCAGGTATGCTGAATCTTGCTGTTGCTGTTGCTGTTGCTGGGGCTCAGTTTAAAGGAATAATTGGACATAGACAACAGGCTGTCCACACAGTCACTGCTATGTTACAAAGATGCTTTGTTCCAGATGTTAGTTTACACATACCACTTTTGTACTCCAATGTCATGTTTGCCACTGGCTCATGCCATGGTTGCCTTGAACAGATTCCCAGGATCTTCTTAGGATAGCCAGAAGGCTTCCCCTTCTTCATTTCTCAGGCTTTTGGACCAAAAGGCCTCCTATTGTACCCTAAATATTATGACTGCCCTTTCCTGCCTTTAGATGTCAAGCTGTAAACTATGCATACCTTTATGATAAGGTAGTGTATCCTGTAAGATCACAGACTGTGGGAACAAACGGCACAGGTATGGGGGGGGGGAGCTAGCTCTATATCAGTTCCAGATTTTTGTATGCCTATAGCTTTAACAATAAAGCATCCTATGTAGTCATTTGTAGTCTAAGGTAACCAGATTTTAACATTGGTAAAGCGGGACACCATTGACTGGGGGGGGGGGGGTCTTGATTAAAAATTTAGTCTATATGGAACAACAAATATTTTCATAGAATCCATTGAACGCAAAAATAGTATTGTAATATATATATATGTATGTATGTATGTATGTATGTATGTATGTATGTATGTATGTATGTATGTATGTATGTATGTATGTGTATGTGTATGTGTATATGTATATGTATATGTATATGTATATGTATATGTATATGTATATGTAATTTCAACATACAGTATTTGCTGGCGTATAAGACTACTTTCCCCCCCTGAAAAACATGCCTCCAAGTGGGGGGTCGTCCTATATGCTGGGTGCACTTCAGTTGGGATAGACATAGCTGCCCATAGTGGCCTATAGTACTGTAATATAATGTAAGAAACTCTATATTTTGAGTGGAAATGTTATACGCCCAGTCATCTTATATGCCAGCAAATATGGTAAGTACAATTTGCCAGGTGCCCCCAGATGTCCCTCCAAAAGTGGGACAATCTGGTCACCTTATTGTAGTCTCCTTAATAAACTACTGAGTTTTTATCTGGGACTGTGTGTTTGCCTTTGGAGGGAGAATTGCTATGGAACATGGCACCCAGAATCAACATCGGTACGACACATTGCAAGTATATGGACTACCACATGAAATATGTTGCTGGTCATGTGGGAATGGCACAGGCAAATACTATGGCTAGTGAGATGATTTTGTTTCAGTTAGATCTAATATATGATGGGTATGCACACACACAAAGATTTTACAGAGGGTACGGTTTATATGCATTACAGTTCTTATGATGTAAGGTTGTGATTCAGAAAACAAACCTTTATATGGCAAAGAAAACAAGTATCATATTTGAACCCACAGGCATTTTGTGCATGAGGCACCGTGTGAAGTGCACAGAGATATGTCTGAAAGATCCTCTTCCAGTAATGAGGCACAGGCGTCCCTTACTGCTGATGTGTTGCCTGAAGGAGCATGCCATTGGCAAGCTGTGCCCAACAAACAACAAAATGGAAATTAAAAAAAATGCTAACCATCATCAGTAAGAATTGGAAAACGATGAGTAACAAAAGGGCAATTTTATTCTTGACATTGCTTTTCAGCAACTGTTAGCTTCTCTAAAGGAATTAAATGAAGTTACCCTAGAGCTAAGCACATAAACCCTCAAGGATACAAATGTCTTTTAAAAGAGGGAAGCTGTGTTAAAACAAGTATCCAATGGTGTCATCATAAGCAAAAAGAAATCACTGAAATTAGAAGAATGTAACTCTGCATAGGATGATATTGCAAATATCTAGAATGAAACTAATGTGCAGCAAAGACTTACTGCAGCCGCCGGTTGACACAGTGGAGGGCTGGCTGGAGGCGGATGTGACTGCCCCAGCAGCCCTGGTGCGCTACGTGCTTGCAGCACACAGAACATAAAATGGAAGGGCGGGACTGCGGTGCCTGTAAAGGAGCTACGTGTGCAGGTCCCAGACTCTTCTCCAGGACGCCGTGGAGCAGCTTCCTACCCTCCCACCCTATATCAATGTTTGAGGTGGATGTTCTCTGTTAACATTTCATCACAGTTGTGGGTTCATATGGGATGGAGCCTGCTGGCAGGGAGTCCAGTGTGCAATTGGACTCCCCTGGGGTTCAGAACCTCCGTAAGAGGTGGCATAAAAGTACGGCTTACCCGGCTGGGAGGCCAGGGGCTTGTTTAGCTGGGCGACATGGGGACAGCCAAATGAGGTGGATGTCCGTTTGCTCCCCTGCATTGGTCACTTCCCTTAGGGTGGACTACAGTAGGCAAGGGGATCTGCTCTCCCGGCTGGGAATGGTGCGCGTCCCCAGGGCGCCTCTGGACTTCGCAGGTTGTTGGTGCAGTCTGCTGACTGCTGGGTCAGGCTCCCTCTCCCATGTTGCACCAACCCTCCCATGGGGAGGTAATGAAAGCTGTGGCTTTTTTTATCCCAGTTTTGGTGTGTCACATCTTTTTTCCAGCCCAAAATGCCCTCCTGAGAGTCAAGTGGTTTCTTTACATAGTCACACCTCAGAAGTCATTATTTTAACTCATATATGGAATGTAATCCCTGTGATATGCTTGTGTGATCCAGGCTCTGACATGGATAACCCTGACTAGCCTGATCTGGGCAGAGTCTGCACTTACTTTGTTTATTCCATTGTCAATCCTGTTGAATACAGATCGATTTGAACTTGGGTCTTCCTCTCCCCCCCTCCCCACTGAAACAGAAAAATGTTCTGCATGTGTTTAGGGTAGTTCAGAAGGGGGGGCAAGCCTCTTTCTTTCTTTTTTTGAAGGGGGGGAGAGGAGCTAAGCAGGGAGCTTAAATGCCTAACTAGTACTAATTAGCGGCCGCGATTAAGCGTGACCGCCGTTGACGCGGCGGTGGCGCCCGGGAGCGGCGTGGGCCCTGGCTGCGTCAGCAGGGCGCGCCGCGGTGCGCTTGGGGAGAAGGGCGGGGCCACCGGCCTTAAAAGGCCGTGCTCACGTGGCTCGCCCTCTTTCCCCACTCGCCATGCGCCCGGACGGTTACCCTCCCATCCCTCCCAGTTTTGTTCACGTTTTCGTCGCAGTCGTCGGGACATGCAAGGAAGGGAGCCCGTTGGCGGGGAGCCCGTCTGCGTACGGGACTCCCTGGAGTAGGGGGTCTCATTAAGGAGACTGGCCACAACCGGGCGCGGCCTACCCGGCTGGGAGGCCAGGGGCCCGGGGCCAAGCGAGAGGGGGGATCCCATGGAGGCGGACACCCGTGGGGTCCTCGATGGTCGCTTCCCAGGGATCCCGCGGTGGAAGGCATCCCATCCTCCCGGCTGGGAGTGAGGTGAGGAGCCGGAACGCCGTGGGTATGGGTGGTCAGCCGGCCGGCTGACAAGGCTTGGGCTCCTCTACCATGCATGCGGGCCAACCCTCCGGTGGGAGGGCATTGGTTAATAAACGGCTGCGGCCAATTTGTTGCCAAGTTCGGGTCCGCGTCGTTACTGGGATAGTCGCCACCTGCTAGTCAACGCTTATACACCAATGAAGACAGGAGAACGGTGGAAGGTGCAGCGTAGGAGAAACAGTGTGGGCAGTGGAGTAGTGGCCTCTGAGAGACGAAAAGAGGTGGTGAGAAATCCAAGGGGATCATCCAGAATAAGTTTCTGACAGAGCGGTTTCTCAGTGGAACAGGCTTCCTCAGGAGGTTGTGGGTTCTCCATCTTTGAGATTTTAAACAGAGGTTGGATAGCCATCTGGTAGAGTTCTGTGAAGGTTCAAGGAGGCGGCAGGTTACAGTGGGTGAGTGTCCCGCATAGTTCATGGGGTTGGACTAGATGATCCAGGAGGTCCTTTCCAACTCTATTATTCTATGATTATGCTTTTGAATTAACTTCAGCTTGGGAGCAAAAGAAGGGGGGAACACTATCAGATAACCAGTGGAAACAGCAATCAGAAAATGGACTGAGTACTGAAAGGATATCCAACACTTTACCCCACAGGTCATTAGTATAAAACTTAGGAAGGAAATATTTATTTTGCACTCTGCCAGTGCTCAGCACTAACTCTTGGATTGCTAACTGAAGCCTGACATTTTCCTGGAGAATTGAGGGTGGTCATTGTGTAGGGCAAATAAAAGGGATTTCACTTACAATCTGTGATAAACAATACAGCCTGCCTTCTTAAAGTGTCATTTTCACCATAGGAACTCATCTCTGTAGTTTGGAGATATGTGTAATTCTTGGACAACTCCAGGAATAGGCCTGGCAAACCTATCCTATCCTAAAACAGCCTTCCCAAATAAAAGAAAGGCTATAGAAACAATTTCTCTTGACAGTGTTCAGTTGGGATTCTGCTTGACTAGAAGCAAATCACCTGTTAAGGCCCTGCCTTCCTTGATGTCTTTTGGAAATGGGAGACCAGCTTTTCCCAGCTAAGAAAGAAAACACAGAAATAACTAAGTATAAGAGGCAGAGGCTGATTGGAATTTTAAAAAAGAGGTGGTTGTTGTTGAGGGACTTAGAAGGTCCTAATAGGTTATAATGAGCCTCTTGTGGCACATGGTGGTAAGGCAGGCGACATGCTGTCTGAAGCTCTGACCATGAGGCTGGGAGTTCGATCCCAGCAGCCGGCTTAAGGTTGACTCAGCCTTCCATCCTTCCGAGGTTGGTAAAATGAGTACCCAGCTTGCTGGGGGGTAAACGGTAATGACTGGGGAAGGCACTGGCAAACCACCCCGTATTGAGTCTGCCATGAAATGCTAGCGGGCGTCACCCCAAAGGTCAAACATGACTCAGTGCTTACACAGGGGATACATTTACCTTTAATAGATTATAAGGGAGAAGAAGTAGCTTTTAACTCTTTGGAAGACAGACAATAGGCCTGCTGAAGAAAACACAGTTTCCATAGATGACTCACTGAATAAAGGCAAAAGTAACTGGAAGTTGAAGCTTGATAATTTAAAACACTGCTCTTTCCATCTTTTAATCTCACAGCCAAGAGATACAAGTTTTAGATCTAGGGAAAGAGAGTTTTGTTTCCAATTAGTTGTGGTCATTTGTTATTATGTTGTAATTTTGCGGGAAGGTTGCCAATATGCAAAATATATTCTGTCCATTTAATATAGGCTTAATGAGTAGGCATTCAAGCCTTTACATGGTAGTGAGGCAAATGATATCATCTGAGAAATAACATCTTATGAAGCTTTAATTGCCCTGACCTGGCCAGTCCAGGTTAGCCTTATCTTGTCACATCTTGGAAGCTAAACAAGTTGGCCCTGGCTAGTATTTGAATGGGAGATTACCATGAAAGTTCCAGGTTGGTATGCAGAGGAAAGCAATCACAACCCATCTCCGTTAATCTCTTGCCTTAAAAAAAAACTCTACTGGGTCACCATAAATTGGCTGCAACTCGACAGTAACTTACACACACACAAATGCACAAGCTTCTAATAAAGGGGACACATTTTCCCCCCTCCATATCCTGGTCCTGAGCCAGGAAACTGAAAACTTGGGGATATGGCTGGGATAAGTGGCCTTAACAAACAATGGCTCAACATTATATGTTACCTGTAATTCCTGACAGCTGTGCATGATTAGAGCAGAAGAAAAAGTTCATTTGTGCCCTTTTCCAACTTAAGAATACTTTTAATCAACTTCTGCTCTGTCATCTCTTGTCTTTTCTCTGATAGTTTCTTTTTAACTTCTACAGTTATCACTACCTCTTTACTGCTTCTTTCACTGTCTGCATTCTTGATGTGTTGTTCTGTTATGCCCATTTATTACATTATCCCACCAATTCTCTTGCAAAGACATTGAATATGGTTGTTGTTAATACTGGAATGATTCAACCAGGTGTTTTTTTTTCCTCTAGCTGTTGGGGGTGGGTTGAGTTTTGACTATTGTATTATATTGTACCAGGGAGCGGGAGGATGCCGAACGCTTCATTTTTGCAAAAGTTCTATTAAGATATTCAAAAGAATTTCAGAATGTGAACTTAATCCTTGTTAGCTGATTGGACGTCCCCAGGAACGGTTGCATGAAAACCAGGCAATTCACATCCAATTTGTCTGCACTGCTTTTTCATTACTTAACCAATAGGAAACAAGCTATTGTTGTCATTGATTGCATGTGGTTATAAACTTCATTGTAAGGATTGCAGCAATTGCATCTGCCACTATTTCAGCCATTCAAAGGGCTCACAATGAAATCTTGAACCACTTAAAGCTTAGCTAGTGGCACATTTTATTAACTCTGAGCTCAGTCCCCCGCCCCCCCCCCCCCAAAAAAAAGTTCTGATTGAACCTCTTTTCTTTGTACTGTGTGGAAAGGTTGGTAGGTAGGCTTTTAAAATTATTTTTCTAATGTATTTTTGAAAGTTTGAAAAGAGCCATAGGGAATATAACATAAGCGGTCTTACAGCCATTTTACAATGGGGTTGCTGGCAAGTGTTGGAAGGAGTTCATCCAGAGTTAAACACATGTGCTTCAGTGCAGTGTAAAAAAGATTCAGTTGAAAGAAATATAACAGGGTTCTCTTCTATCAGTGTATCTAATTATCAACATGGCAGAGTCTGTGAATATTTAAATTGAGAGATTGGTGCCACAAACAGAAAATTCAGAACGTTCTATAAGCTTGAGGAAAATTACCTGGTTTTCTGCAAAATCTGTATGCTAAAGAAAATTAAAACACGTATTGTGCGTGTGTGTTTGCGTAGGGGGGAGAAAAAGCCTCCAAAATATAGAAGCAGTACTTGTAGCTTTGTGAAATGAATGCCCTTAGTGACCTGACCATTACTAGGCAACCACAAAAATATTGTCAGCCATAAAGTCTTGGTTTCTGTCAGCAAAAGGATAGATGAGGGGCAGAGCCTTTTCTGGGGCTTCTTTGGCCTTTGAGAGAGAATTCATCATGGCCAAGCCTGACAACAATTAGCAGGTAACTTGTTACTGGTTGACTTGCAGCCACGCTGCTGTGGAAGCTCAGTGAGACAGAGTTGGTCACATACTATCACCCAGACCTTTCCCACAGATGTGTTATTCAGATAAAAAGGAGGAGAGGAGAATGATGCTAGCTGCTATGAGTCTGAATTGTAGAGGAAGGTGAGGTATAAATGATGTTCATCTACCAGCAAGTTTTATTATGATGATTCTAGATCAGCTGATAAAGAAGTCAACAGATTCAACACGACAAGGATGTTAAGAATATAAGAGAAGCCCATGTTAGATTAGTCCAGTGGGACATTCATCCCAAACTTCTGTGAAACACAGTGGCCCAGAACCTGGTGCCTTCAGAAGTTCCACCAGTGGGACCAAAATCTGTCACACACACACACACACACACACACATATGAGACAAGGTATATGGAAAATTGTGGGCCATTCCGCACAAGGGCCAATGTTACTAAATGTTTCCAGTATGCAGAAATGCTATATTTAATAGTGGAATTTTGTCATTCCGCATACCTTCAATTCTAGTGGGATATTGAAGTCCCTGTAGTGGTCTATTCATTCCCCACAAGTTTCATGTCTCGCCGGAATCGCAACAAAAGAAGTGATATTTTTCCGTGTTTCTTCAATCAAACAGAACAGCCAATGAACTGTTGTGTTTGTGCTCCCAAAAAGACCCTTTTCCTTTAAAAACTGTTTTAAAAAAACCAAAAAACACCAGTAGCAATGAATATTTGTTCATTGTCTCAGAAAGACCTTTTTCGCTGGTGTAGGAGCTGGCGCTTAATCGTTTACATGCTCTTCAAGTAAACCCCCCCCCCACCCGATAGGCATGATTTGTGGCTGAAATTACAGGCAGTGTTGAACAAGGGGCTGTATTGTGCTCGGAAACTTTAAAGACAATTGCAGAAGGGAGCTTTGTTTTACTGTTAAGCACTTCTGTGGAGGGACTTCAGCCAAAGAAGCCTCGCTTATTCATTGCTTTCCCCAGTTTAAGGGGGGGGGATGGCGATTGCGTCTCTGGAAGCTTGGGGGTGAGAGCGAGGGAGGGACATTCTTTCTACCACTATTTTGAGAATGCACATGTCTTTCACTGGTTGCAGCTTGGGCTCAGAAGTATAGCATTTTTTCTGGGGGAATCCACTTTTCTGCTTTTCCCCTTAAGCGCTATAAAATTCTGATTGTTGATGGAGTTTGGCAGGAGTTTTGCAGTTTGTTTACGACATCATGCGGAACGTTAAATTAATAGCGTTTACAAAGGGTAAGACTTCGGCTACTTTTAAGTTGTGCGGAATGGCCCAGTTAGTTCACTATTAGCTTAGGCCTTTTAAAGCCTAGTTAATTGCATAAGTGGTCAGCCTACTGCAGAGGACCCTGGAACCTGAGAAGAACTCCTAAAAGAACCATGACCAAAAACAAGGTTGAGAATGACTGTTCTGTATAGTCCTGGTCCTGTCATAGTCAAGTGGGCTTACCTATATGTTCATGCTAAGTCCGTCAAATGCTGAGTAGCTAGATGCCTCCATGATGCTACAGTCATGGCTGCAATACTTATTCTACTACATCATAGCATCAGAGCATCTACACATTGGGTCATGATTGAATACATGCATCCTCACGTATTATTCCATTCTGTCTTAACTTTTTTCTAGGTTACGTTCTTCATCAGATATTTCTGTGCCTCTTTTCTATTGCTTACTATAGATCTTTACAGTAGGTATTCAGATGCCTTCAAATCTTTCTACAAGTTTGCTTTCTATGGACAAGTTTATTGGTTGGTGTGTTAACTGTATGCAGACTTTCTAGTTTTCTTATGCAACTTTTAAGACTGGTCTTGCATTTAAAAAAAAGTCCATCTGCAAACAAGTCAATCTGCGTTAGTTTAGCTAGTATGGAAACTATCCATTCAGCATAAATTAATGTTTTACAAAAACGTTCCCTAATTTGGGCAGCTTTGATATGATGGGTTCACTTTCCAATAAAGTGATTGGATTGTTTTCTTGACATAGCAGCTAATTACTTAAATGGTTAAGCATGGATTTTTATAGTTTTTTAAATTAATTATCATAACACTCTGCAGTGTTTACACTGCACATTTTGCTACAAAAATGATGGCCCTTTGAAGCTCCATTAGACAAATGCAAATCGCTTATTCAAAATTTCCACACTCGGAATACTTTAAAGAATATTAGCTCATATGGGTATGAATGCATTTTCATCACTAGAATTATTTCGACAAGAGCAAACATATCTGTAAAGGAGCTATTAAATAATTGAATCACTCAGTTTTTATGCTCCTGTTGTACAAATGAACGTGTTTTTTTCATTTTAAAAATGTAGAAAATAGTTGGCAGTCTGAAAATTTGTTTTATATGCACTGATGTCTCTGTTGCAAAGAACTGCCATCCTGCCCAGGCAAATGATGGGCATTCACAGCTAAAATTGGCCTCCTGGCAACCTGCTCTTCTCCAGCAGAGAAAAATAAACAAAAATATTGCTGTTGAGTTAATGGTGTGACATTGGTTCTTGGGGAAATCAGGGAGTGACATCATGCCTCTTTATGAATCACCAGAAATTCTATAGTTTATTCCTAGGAGGCATGATATCACTTCCTGGTTTCCCCAGGCCATTGCTGCAGGCAGCCCCTCCCTTGTCCCTCCAAGATTTCTATAGACTCCCACAGCTGATCCTGACAACTGTCCTGCGACAGAAGAAAAGAGGGGAAAGGATCACAAAGAGGCCTGTACACACACAGACAAATCTGGACCACTTGTGGTTCAACCTGAACCAATTCGAAGCACCCTTCTTTTTTTCAGATTCGACATGCTCCCTTTCTCAGACAGAAGAGAGCATCTCCAATGCCTGAAAAGTAGGGGCGGGGGAAGTGCCCACCAAACAGCTGACCTATCATTGTCAGCTGTTTGGTGCAGCACCCTGTAAAATGCCTTCCAGTGCTTTTGCAGGCAATACTTGCAAAGGCATAGGGAGTCATTTAAACAGCACCCTGCATAACAGCTGATACTGACAGGCATAGTACTTTTAAAATGCCTTCCAAAGTCTTTGCAGGCAGCCTCAATGCAAAGGCATTAAGAAGTCATTAAAAAAAATTCCTCACATAACAACTGATAATCATAGAATCATAGACTCAGACTGCTCCCTTGGGGAAAGATTTAATGGGAACAGCAGGCCTGCTATTATCAGCTGTTTGGTGGCTGCTCTCTGGTGATCATTTATATGGTCTGAATCATGGCCGAATCACCAAATCATGATTTAGCCCCTGCTGAATCAGACCAATTTAATGCAAGGGATAGGTGTTTTGGCTCAGACAGTTCTGAGAAGTACTTTTTGGCTTATCACCCATGCCTAAACACAAGGATACATACCTGTATACAGATTCTGTTTCACATGTTAGCATGAATGCACAATCCATCGGCGTGTGTCTATACAGCCATACTACAAGACAGGATTTTTGGTCTGAAGTTAAGACTAACTATGTGTTAAGACTCTTCTCTGATTATTTCAAAAACCTTTTTTTTTCATTTTGTCTTTCTGCAAATTTAGGCTCTAGAAAAGCTTTATGAAGAAGCATTTCTGCTCATGCAGAGATGGAAAATGTAACCTTTTCCTGATCTGCCCTGCCATTTTCTGAAGAGAAGAGGGCACCCTCAAGCTATATTTACCCCACTGGGGAATCTTACAATTATTTCTGAACCCACCCCCTACCCCTGAGTCACTTTTATCCAGTGAAAGAAATGGCAGGGCAGAAAAGAGTTACAATTTCCCTCCTTCCAGAGCATTCTTTTACTGCAAAGCACTCCTGGCAGAGGAGGAGGAGGAGTTAGTACAATCGGCACTTCAAGAAGGACGTAGATAAAATTGAAAAGGTACAGAGGAGAGTGACGAGGATGACCTGGGGCCAAGGGACCAAGCCCTATGAAGATAGGTTGAGGGACTTGGGAATGTTCAGCCTGGAGAAAAGGAGGTTGAGAGGGGACATGATAGCCCTCTTTAAGTATTTGAAAGGTTGTCATTTGGAGGAGGGTAGGATGCTGTTCCCATTGGCTGCATAGGAAAGGACACGCAGTAATGGGTTTAAACTACAAGTACAAAGATATAGGCTAGATATCAGGAAAAAAAAATCACAGTCAGAGTAGTTCAGCAGTGGAATAGGCTGCCTAAGGAGGTGGTGAGCCCCCCCTCACTGGCAGTCTTCAAGCAAAGGTTGGATACACACTTTTCTTGGATGCTTTAGGATGCTTTGGGCTGATCCTTCGTTGAGCAGGGGGTTGGACTAAATGGCCTGTATGGCCCGTTCCAACTCTATGATTCTATGATTAAAGGTGTAAGTTTTTTTCTTCTGACCTGTTAGACTGTTTTCATTCAATATAAATAGCACAGTCTACTTTTTAAAGACTGATTAAATACACCCAAAACTTTTGAATTTCAGCTTGATGTTAAATGAACAAAATAACAAAAGAAAGATATGCTTGGGGGGCGGGGGAGAGATCGTTCCAGGCAGACGACATGGATAAGTCCCCTAGGCAATTTGCTACCATCCTAAACATGTTATTCAGAAATCTCTGTCTAATCAGGAAAGACAGCAGAGAGCATGGGATGTTAAAGTCTTCAAATAATTAGGTTAGTTTTCACCTCATGCAAAAGATTCTGGATTGTGCTTGAGGCTACAGGGAGACAATGATGCGGCTGCTCACCTCTGCAATGGTGATTTGAACTGGTCTCCCACACTAATGAGAACTCACAGGTCCCTTGTAGGGCAGAGAGCAGAAGGAAAGGAAACAGTGATCTTATATGGCAAATCCAGGGCTTAATTTTAGATGACAAACTGGGCGTGGAATCAATAGAAGGCAAATTGGGTGTTATTACTAGATGTTAGAGGCTGTATTTTACCACCCTTAAGCAATGTTCTTCCATTTCGTTAGGACCTCCAATTTCTAGAGATTCTTTCTTGAATGGATTAATTCAGTCTTCTTTAAAGCAGATTAAAAATGCAGGCAAATATTTTGGATCATGGGTTGTTTTTGTTTTAATGGACCAATACAGATGCCTGTACTGTGTGCAGAGAAGCAACATTTCATATGCAGAGGCAGCATAGCACAGTGGTTAGAGGATCTGACTAGGACAGCCTTTCTCAACTTTTTTTTATCATTGAGAAACCCGTATATATATAACTTCCATCCATTTAGGGAACCCTTCCAGTTCTGTCAAAAGGACTCAGGGTTTTCCAAAAGTCTGGTTGGGAAAGCCTGATGTATTATCTGGGTGACACAGGGCTGAGCTACCTTGGGCCAGCCATATACTCTGAGCCTAACCTACCTCACAGGATTATAGTAGGAAAGATAAAATGAATAAAAAAAGAGAACTTTGTGAACCTTTTCCAGTTCTCATTTGGAGGAAAGGTGAGGCACAAATTAAGTAAACAAAACAAAATTTTAAAATACGGCTTTCTCCTGACTTGTTATGGGAAGGGGAAATAGGTCTTCATTCAAAAAGAGAAATCACAGTACATACCCAAGTACCAAAAAACAAGAGATACATTGAGCCTTCCAGCCAAATCCCTTGATATCTTCAATTCCAGATCCATATTCTGTTTATTTGTTCGCTTATTAGATTTTAGATTTCAGCAATTGCTGTCTCGGGGTGATTAGACATCAATTCTAAAGTAAGCATAAGGTAATGTCATGGTGGGTCCCAGCAGCCCAAAGACCCTTCCTCTATTGAAGAAGCACCATTGGACGACATCTCCTTAGACTGAAATGGGGTATCAACCTTTACTTGGTAGAATGATAAGTTATTTGTTGTTGTTAGGTGCGAAGTTGTGTCCGACTCCATGGACAATGATCCTCCAGGCTTTCCTGTCTTCTACCATTCCCCGAACTCCATTTAAGTTTGCACCTACTGCTTCAGTGATTCCATCCAGCCACCTCATTCTCTGTCTTCCCCTTCTTCTTTTGCCCTCAATCACTCCCAGCATTAGGCTCTTCTCCAGGGAGTCCTTCCTTCTCATGAGGTGGCCAAAGTATTTGAGTTTCATCTTCAGGATCTGGCCTTCGAAGGAGCAGGCAGGGCTGATCTCCTCTAGGACTGACCAGTTTGTTCGCCTTGCAGTCCGAGAGACTCGCAAGAGTCTTCTCCAGCACCAGAGTTCAAAAGCCTCAATTCTTTGACTCCCAGCCTTCCTTATGGTCCAACTTTCACAGCCATACATTGCAACTGGGAAGACCATAGCCTTGACTAGACACGCTTTCGTTGGCAGGGTGATGTCTCTGCTTTTTAGGATGCTGTTTAGATTTGCCATAGCTTTCCTCCCCAGGAGCAAGCGTCTTTTAATTTTTTTGCTGCAGTCCCCATCTGCAGTGATCTTGGAGCCCAGGAAAATAAAATCTGTCACTACCTCCATTTCTTCTCCATCTATTTGCCAGGAATGATAAGTTATAGACTAGCGATCCCCAACCTGTGGTCCGCGGACCATATGTGGTCCTTCGACTAATTGGAGGTGGGCCCCGAATGACGCCTTCTCCCCCCCCCCGGCCCTTTACTTCATCCCCCCCAGCCCTTTATAACACACTTTGGGTGTCATTGTCTCCTGTCACTCCCAGATGGGACTATCTCGTTGCAGAGAAACAAGCTCAGGGTTCCCATTGATTTGTCATTGTCATGAGTTAAAATTTCCATGAAAATAAAATGTTCCTTATGTTCATTGTTGTGACGTGTCTGTATCTTATTTTTAAGGGATGTTTAAACATTACCATAGCAATCAGAGAGCGTTAGGGCAGTGGTTGAGAGTAGAGGAGTAAACTACCCCCACCCACCGGGCCTCAGTAAAAGGCGTTGAGTGGTCCCCGATGAGTGGTCCCCGGCGTTGAGTGGTCCCCGGTGATAAAAATGTTGGGGACCACTGTTATAGACTATATCAATCTATTCTTGTATTTATGTATTTATGTTCCTTGAATTTTCAAATGCATAGCTAAAAATATGCAACCTTACAGATAAATTGCTATTAACTGTAGAAGACCAGCGTAACTAATCTGTAAGTCCTTATGCAAACGACAGAAGGAAAGTTTCCACCCTGGGCTGTTTTCTCTTCTGCTAAAGCATTTGATTGGATATATTGTCCAAGCGTAATTGCTTAAGGAGTTGGAGAACAGCAAGAGCCATGAGGACAGTAATCAATTCCGGTTGGTTGTCTGTATACTGTTCCATTCGCTCCAACAAGCTTTTTGAGTTTCTGTAGTCATGTGACATGCCTTCTCCTGTGTGGCAAGAAAAATTATCCCTGCTCTTATTCTTTTTTCTTCTTTTCTCTCAACAGAATGAAAGAGGTTAACCTTTGATTGTTTGGAGGGTCATCCTGAATCATTTTGATTTTATTCAAATGAACTATTTGTCCTTTTGTGATGTTAATGAGCAAGAATCATACCTCACTTGTTTGATTTCTTTTTTTTCCCCTCCCTAGCTCTTTTTTAGCCTACCTGCCACTTTGAAAGAAAGCCCGCAATTCAGTGCTAGGAAGGGATCAAAAGGCTAAAGTATATTATTGAAAATGTCCAGAACGATTTGGAAACAAGGGAGCAACATTGATGGGATGGAAATGAGAATTCTACCTGCCATTGCAACCGATCGTTAACAATGGCACTTAGATTGACAGCTGATATCCTATCAGATTGCTGCAAGGACATATTGGTGATAGATGAGATGAGGAGCCGTAATCTGAGGTGCACAGACGTTACAGTTCTTATCTCTGATGCAGATGATGGCCTCACTGAATCTAGTGTCAAGATCAATTATAGCGAGCATCTGTTTCGACATCTATATTTATACCTAAAGGTGGAACATGTTGACATTGTAGGACACCAGGCACTCCGAGAAGTGAATGGATTTTATTTCCTTGGTCTACAAATGGGAACAGTCTCTAGAACACTTGTTGTTTTAATAGTGATGTGGGATTAGAGAAAAGTAAAAATGAACAATCATTAATTCATAATGTTATAAGCCATACACATACAATCAGGTACAATCAGGAAGGTGTGCATGGCCACCCTGCCTGATGGAATGAGCTCCCAGAAGGATTGAGAACCCTGATTAAACTAACCCAGTTCTGCAAGGCCTGTAAGATGGAGCTCTTCTATCAGGTGTTTGCTTGAGGCCAGGCTGAAGATGATCTTGCCCCCCTCCTCTGGTGCTCTGATAGCCTATTAAATTATCCCTGGATAGATTGCAGAAATTGTAGGCTTTGTGAGATAAGGGGTTGGGGGTGTGAGAGTTAGGAGTGGTCAGGGAGGATGGGAGAATCACAGAATCACAGAATCACAGAGTTGGAAGGGGCCATACAGGACATCTAGTCCAACCCCCTGCTGAATGCAGGATCAGCCCAAAGCATCCTAAAGCATCCAAGAAAAGTGTGTATCCAACCATTGCTTGAAGACTGCCAGTGAGGGAAAGCTCACCACCTCCTTAGGCAGCCTATTCCACTGCTGAACTACTCTGACTGTGAATTTTTTTACTGATATCTAGCCTATATCGTTGTACTTATAGTTTAAACCTATTACTGCGTGTCCTCTCCTCTGCAGCCAATGGGAACAGCATCCTGCCCTCCTCCAAGTGACAACATTTCAAATACTTAAAGAGGGCTATCATGTCCCCTCTCAACCTCCTTTTCTCCAGGCTGAACATTCCCAAGTCCCTCAACCTATTTTCATAGGGCTTGGTCCCTATGAAAGAGTTTTATGTATTTAAACTTTTATTGGAAATTGTATTGCATTTTAATGAATAGTGTTGGCCATCATGAGCTAGCTGGCTAGGAAGTCAAATAAATAAATAAATAAATAAAATAACAAGTGTCAGTTGTAAATCAGAAGAAAGCCGGATGTAGTATTGCAGTGTGTGTTTTTTTTTTTAAGGCCAAGTATGAGCTATAAATCACAAAGGAATTTGTCTCAGTTAAAGAACTCTACACTGAGAGGCCGATGATTAATCTCTAGAATGACATATCAGATTATTTTTTTAATTAGTCAGCAATTGACAAACGTTGGGGGTTTGTTGTTTGTTTTTTAAAGCAGAGGAACAATATTCAAGCATATTCAAGCCTGCTTGTAGGGAGGGGTGGTGTATCAGACCAATAAATAAATGAAATTGTTTTGATATGGGTCTACAGGCAGAAACCATCTTTTAAAACAACCAGAAGTCCTTATTCCATATTCTAATAGGGAAGTTGGGATGTCTCTGGATATTTAAACCTGGTGACTGGAGCGGTGAATGGGCAAGACAGAACTTTCTACAAACCTTATATGTTTTGTGTGGTGTAATTTCTTTCTTTCTTTTTTTTTTTTGAATAAATAAAAAAAATCAAAGAAGTTTTCTGACATGCCTCTCTGGCCAATGCCAAAATTTGCTAATGCTGTACTCACAGCGCAAACCTCTGCCATACTCAGCTGTACTGTTCCTTAAGAACCTGACTATGTGAGCTTCCAGCAAGCCCGGTTCCATGATCCTGGATACCAGCAAGGGGCCTTAGCCCACAGCAGCTACCCTTCTGGGACACACATATGGAGATGACCTGGCCATTTCCCAGCTGACCCTGAGCCCCTCCCCAGCCTCATGGTAGCAAACAAGCCCAGGTGAAAAGTGGCTGAGAAGGCCAGAGTGTGGGGCAGAAGGGCACCATACAACCTCCTCATCAGGATGCCCCATAGGTAGCTGATGGGAAGTAATATTGAGGGCAAGGGACAGGCTTGGGGGCAGGGCTGCCTGCAAAGCCTTTTATAAATTTATAAATTGGCTGTCTAAAGCATTACAAAGTGATTGGAAGCACTACTCCTATAAGTGGCAGCCCCCATGATGATATAGTAGTAGTAGTAGTAGTAGTAATAATAACAACAATAACACTAGTTATTGTTATTGTTATTGTTATTGTTATTGTTATTGTTATTGTTATTGTTATTGTTATTGTTATTGTTATTGTTATTGTTATTGTTATTGTTATTGTTATTAAAGCTCCACAGGTGCCTCCGGTGCAGTCACTATTGTTTAGTCTAGCCTACCTCACAAGGTTGTTGGGAGGCTAGGAGGGGGAGAGACCACATACTCAACCGTGTGCTTCTTGAATTAAGGAAGCGATGGAAAGATAATAATTTTAACGAGAAAACATTGCCAAATGTTAAAAGGCAGTTTAAAATGAGAGAGAGAGAGCAAGAGAGCGTGACAGAGAGACACTGGATAATGGCTTCCCCATTAAGCTTCTTGCTGGCTAAAATTCTATCCCGAAACAGTTTTCTAGAGTCTGTTGTATATATATATATTGCACAACGGGCATTACTGCTAGTAAATAAATAAAAGGAATACATTTTTTCATTGCTACCAGTTAACAATCTGGCTCCTGCATTTTGCAACAGCTAAATGTTCTGAATACTTTTCAGTGACGGTCTCACATATCATGTGCTGTGGAAATATTCCCTTGAATCTAGCAGACTGTGGATAACTATAGTCCTCCCCAAAGGTTTTCCAAGGTAAGTTTTTACCCCCTCAGGATGGAAAAAGCTCCTCCATTGGTGGGAGGGGAATTTGGAGCACAGAAATAGGATTGGTGGGGATAGATTTAAGAATCCCTTCATACAACAGTGTGTATACTCTAAATCCAATCCCCAAAGGGGATTTTGCATGTGATATGCAGTTAATCATGAGATCCTGTGAAGGCTCAAGGGGGTGGCAGGTTACAGTGGATGAGCGATACGGTTGTGAGTGTCCTGCATGGTACAGGGGGTTGGACTAGATGACCCAGGTAGTCCCTTCCAACTCTATGATTCTAAGATAAAGCCATGCAAATGGTAACTAGTGTGGGTCTGTCACAGTTGGCGTTTCCTGCCCCTTTACTTCCCGGCAAAGTTGATTTTCCTCCTTTAGAATTAGAAGCAGCTGAGCTTGGCTTCAGGGACTCAGTGGGTTATAAATATCCAGGTGAATATTGTCAGTGTGCTTTTGGGGATTGCTTGAAGGACAGAGCAGCCCTGCAAACGCTGTTGTGGAATTTAGAACAACTTGCTGCTTTGCCCAGAATATGCACCATTACCTACCACCTCAAATTATGTTCAATGAAAGGTAACGACACAGCCTTTGAATGAGAATTGGGAATTTATTTTAGATAGCTGTCAGTTAGGTAACTCCCCCCACCCCCGGGCCCGCCTTGGAAATGTATAGGGAACTTTTCCCCGCACGGAGAAAAAGAGCTTATTAAATTTTATCTTGTACTGACAAAATCTAGGTACATGACCTATTTCTATCAATAGACTTTCCCCAATTCTTTCAGGGATGCGGAAACCAGCCTAGAGTGGATTCAGCAAGATAGCGATCACTGGAGACATTCAGTCGTGGAGTTTCTTTGAGGCCTTCACTTTGACACATGGTTACTGATTTCACACAACACTGCTAAGCTCTCAGGACAGGCTCAGCGGACTTATTCTAAACACACTTTGCAGAAAAAGCCATCTTTTCTTACATGGTAACGATTAGGTTACTCGTGTATGTCCGTTGTTCTATGATGGTCATTCAAATGATTATTTGTCGACTGTCACAGATTAATCTCCACAGACGACATCATGTTACCTGAAGTCAACTTGAAAGGCAACACTTTTCAAGAAAGAGTGTTCACATGTTTGGCTGTATTTATAGGACAAGCCCCTCTTGGCACAGGTGTCTTGGGGCAGTATACAGCCATTTAAAAACAATAGGCAGTTGACAATAAAATTCATTGAAATTAGTTAAAAACGATTACAGATAGCAGTTAATGCCTTCCATCCACAAGTTCAGTCTATTTTTGGGTATTCTGGGGATGCACTGAGGGAGGGAGTGGGCTTCTGGTAGTCTTTGTAGCCTGGCCTCCAGCAAATACCTAGCAGAAGTGCTCAATTTTGTAGGCCCCACAGAATTCCAGGAGCTCTGACAGGGCCTATGTTGTTCCACGAGGTGAGGGCCAGGGACAAAAAGGGCCTTGACATGATTGAGGCCAGGTGAATTTTGGGCACAACAAAAATAGAGTCCAATAGGACCTTTATTCAAGGCATGAGCTTCCAAGTACATGCACTCTTCCTCAGACACATATATCCCACCCTGTTCTTCTGGACTAATTTATAGCTCAAGTCCACACTGATTCACGGTTGATGTTCATGGCAAGTCAGGATTAGACCTTTTCAAATGTGACATTCATCTGTACCAGGAGCCTGATAACCAAACATATTGGGAGAACACATTACCCACGAAGCTCCAGATACACACAATCACTGTGTTGTTTGAAGAGGGTCAACCTGAAGTTAGTGATCAGGTAGTGTGTACCAAAGCATACGTGCAGAATACATGTGCTGCACTTCTTCAGATAACATGGAGGCTCCCAGTACACTTTGGAGTAATGTCTGAAACTGTAAAAATGCATCCTGTTCCCCAAAGGTTTTTTAAATGTAATAATTTAGAAAAAAGGGAGTGACTGCTTTTCTCCTCAACATTTCAGATCCTTCTAAATGACAATGAAATTTGGTTTTCTTACCATTTTCTCTAAGGCTGTATGGTGGTGCATTCAGGAGGAAAGCTGGGCACAAACCAAACTATGAAGCATAATTCATCATGAATTTTGCTCTGCTCACAGTTTGTGAATAGAGGTTCATGACTGTTCTACTCTTATGAACTTCAACAAGCTTTTAAAGCCATTTATGGTGGTTCATGGATAGAGCAGTCAGCAGTCTGTTCTCCATGAAAGCTGCAAAAATCACTGCAAAGTGGGAAGGCACTTACTGCTGCTCAGCTATTTCAAGCTTTCTTGTGAAGTGAGACTGCATAAGAAAAACAGCTGAGCAGTGGGTAGTAGTTTATATATACCTATGGAGGAAAGGATGCCATCTTGTATGTGGCAGCTCTGAAAAGAGCATGGAAGAATCACTGTAGTGTTGCACACACTTCTGGGTTCATTGGGACAAGTCCTTGACTGAGGTGAAAGACAGTGATTCAAGTATGTCCACTGTCCCCAGTCACTTCTTCCATTGGTAATGGGAAATCAAAAGGAGAACACTGAGTAGGGTGTGAGGCTTTTGATTGGCTGTGGAAAATACCCAAGCAGGCCTGCTTCTGATAACAAATCTGAAGGTTATCATTCTTTTTTAAACAGAAAAACAACCGACAATGCTTTAGCAAGAAAGATGTTGCCAACCTTTAGTCCTGGGAAGGAAGCCTTGAGAGCAGTATTTTCTGAAGCTTTTCTCAGTCAGGGACAAGTCTTCTATGCGAGGCAAAAAAAAAGAAGGTGACATTTATAATTTATGCTTTCTCTTTCCTGGTTCAAACAGCATCCACTTCAACATAGAAGTGATAGTTAAGACATAAAAAGAAGCTGTTCTTGTTAAAGAAACATATCTCTTGATCCAATCGAGAAAGCACAATGAATCATCACAGGAAGGGTGCTCCACAAGATGCAAAAGACAGCATTTTGCTTAGAAGCAAAGTCTTTCCATGCAGCAAGCAAATATAATGTGATCTCACGAAAAAAAACCAAATACATCCATCTATGCAGTCTTTTTAAGGGTAAGAGGCATGAGCACTGGCCAGGCTCACAGAATGGAAATTTAGGAAATCTGTGATGTCCAGAAGAAGAAGAAAAAGTGGGACTGTGTTATGCAAGCAGCAGTTCATGTTCAACAGAAGCAGAGCATTTAAATCTAGTCTAGTGGTGAAGTTTATCCTTCAGAGGTATAACACAAAAAATATCCCCTGCAGGAAAGCCATTTTAGAACGAAATGTGCGTGAGTTTAGAGATCTCTCCATAGGGAGAACATTGGAAGATTTTTGACAGGACTGAAATAATTTTTAACAAGATTAGTGACATTTCTCACATATCCCTAGGTTGTCACTGGATTTTTTTCTCCTAAAGCAGAATTTGACACGTGTTTAGAACTTCCTCCTCAGGTGAACCAGCTAAAGAACTCTGAGGGGAGCAAAATACCATTTTTGTGAGTGCATGCCTCATCTCTCTAAACATTCATGGCTCACCTTCTTTATTGCAACCCATAGGAACTGAAAGCTAAAGAAAAAAGAACAAACCCAGGGGATGGAGTTTCCCTCCACTCCTAATCAATTTGCTATCCATTAACCTTTTGTTCTCCATTTTACTACATTCACACACACAGGCACAAAGCACAGCAGGGGAAAAGAGGAGGGGATGCTCCGGCAGCAGCATGTGCTGCATTTGATGGCCTCCACCGCAATGCCAGAGCCAACCCCCCCCCCAAAAAAAAAATCTGGAATAGCCACTGAAGGACCAACCTGAAGGCAGCATGGAGGCAGGGGGGCTGTGGGCAGCTTGGAGCTGCAGGTGTCAGCTGAGGCAGGAGGGTGCCCTCTGAACTGCAGTGAGTTGCCATAATACGATCACGCAGTGCACCTGCTTCTCCTAATATGAAGTCATTTGATGAACTTGTGCGGCTACTGAAGGCCCATTCTTCACCCATACCATTTGTGCAGAGATTTCAATTTCACCAAAGGAACTGACAACCATCGGAAGGCGCTGCTGCCTTCATCACGGAACTGTGCCATCTTTTCTTACTCTGTGACTTTGGGGGTTTCTTAGAGGACAAACTGAGGGATTGTCTGATGTGTGGTGATGTGATGAAATGTTCCAATGAGGACTCTTGCCTGAGCCAAAATGAACTTTTGCAATGGCCTAGGAAAAGTCATTGGCTTGTGAGATGGCTTCATTTCATATCACAGAAATTAAGAGGAAAGCCTCTAAGATAAATGCCCTCCATAACAAGCAGGCAGAGGATTGCTGGCAACAGAAACAGAGAACTCATCAAGCACACCTTTGATAGTATCTACAAAAAAGCTAGAAGCAAACCAATTTGTGCTCAGGAACCAGAAGTCTGTATCATCAATCCATTTTCAGATTCAGGGATGCAGAATAGAGAACCTTCAAGAAGGGCCACCTTGAGTCTGTCATTCAAAGCTAAGGAGGCATAATAAAGAACTGCATCATTTAGCACTGCACATTCTCCTCCATGAACCCTAGGAGCTATATAATATTCAGAAAGTCCTTGGCAAGAAACATTCAGAAACTGCAGTGGTATCAATGGTCCTGAATGTAAGACGGATATCAACTAAGGTTTGGGGGTATCCATAATCAATAAAGAGGCATTTTGTCACAGCAATTTTCTCCAAAGCTGTCTCACCCATCATGGATTCTCCATGGTTACAAAGAGCTGACAGTCAACTTGTTGAGGAGTTGAAATGTCGATGTACAGTGTGGTTCCTTCCAAGGTAAGCTTCCTGTCCTCATTGCAAGAAAGCCCCACAAAAGCCTGTTAGGAAGAAATTGGTTCTCACCACTATATACCAGTATCCAAAGTCTTCACACCCTTAGCATCAACAAGCTGTGGAAAGTTGGCAGCAAATTTCCCTAGGTGACTTCTGAGGTTTTGGATGCTTTTGATGGGAAGCTTCTGTTATTCCATCTGAATCATGTAATCACACCAATTCAGATGAAAGCTAGAAATGAGTCTTATGCACGACATACAAAATGAGGAAGACCTTGATCATTTCAGCCAGTTATACAGACTCAGTGGCCTGCTCCAGTTGTACGGATACTGTGGCAAGGCGAGAAGTTGTGGTGATCACAAGTGTCCATAAGGCACTAAAACAGCATCCATATCCAGGACCTCCCATAAATCAGCTTCTTACCATTCTTGCTAGTGGAAAAAAATCTTTGCAAAACTTGATCTTGCCCAGCATGGTATGGTGGTTAAGAGTGGTATATTGTAATCTGGAGAACTGGGTTTGAAGTCCTCCATATGAAGCCTGCTGGGTGACTCAGTCACAGTTCTTTCCAAACTCTCTGAACCTCTTTTGGAATGCTCACAAGGTGTCTGTTGTGGGGAGAGGAAGGGAATATTATTATAAGCTGCTTTGAGACTCCTCAGAGAAGATAAAAATGGGTATGCAGCCTTACTCTTTTTTTTCCTTTTTCTTCATATCAGCAGTTGATTGTCAATGATTTTACAGCAGATGCCAGACAGTCATCTCACAATTTTTGTTGCCCATGCAATTTCCCAACAATTTATGGAAAGTCTATTGGCTGGAATTCCATATTATGATGTCATAATTAAGGGATAAAAGAAGGTGGAAATGAAAGACTTTATGAAGTCCTACATCATTTTGACAAATCAAGTCTCTGTTTAAAAAGAAAAGGAAAAAAATGAGACATCAGAACTTCTAGTATGACATTCTCATGCTGTTGCATTGATGCTCCAAGTATCTACCCTACTGCTTTTAAGGTATGCGCAATCCATTGTGTACCACCTATGATAACAAAACAGGAGCTTTAAGTTTTCCTAGGGCTCCTCAGTTTTTACCACATCTTCCTTCCACAAAATGCAAGTGCTGTGGAGGCCCCCTGTATTGCCTATTGAAAAAAGGACTTCCTTGGATTTCACCTAGCCTGCATCATTGACTTCTGATATCTATTATGATGAGAAGAAACCACTGATACATTGCCCAATTTAAACATGAGCCATTGTGGGATCCTGAGCTGTTAATTCTGCAACTTGATCAGGCCAAAGAGGGGCACCTGGAAAGTTTTCCAGCATCAAGACTTCCAGTATCTATACCTAGCTGAAGAACCACAAGACCTAATTGTGAAAGAATGCGACCTTGTAGGATGAAGGACTATGCTAGCTATGATGTATGTCCAGAGAGAATTGTGCACGTTAACAAAGTGCAAGTTATCAAAATAACACAAGGAGATTCCTAGCCTGGACTTTCAGACCCTCCGAACAGAGCATCAGGATATAACACTGAACCTTAGGTAAGTAGTAATGGAAAGATACAGCACCACCTATAGGTTGGAGGACTTTTTAATATCATTTTACAGCATCATGAAGAAGCCACACATAAGATACATATAACAGTATTTTACGGTGTCCACCAAGATACATCAAGAGGAAACCATAAACTGAACTGGCTGCTAGTGAGAGCTAAACTGACATGGAGAGTACAAACATCCCTTGCTGTGAGGCTAAATGCCAGCCGTTCCAAGTATGGCAAGGTGAGTGGGCCAATAAACAGTGAAAATAATCACAATATGATTTTTCTTGAGATTTGCTTTCACTTTAGTTGCCCATATATGGAAATCCGTGGGAATAAACAACCCAAGAACATTTAAAGATAAGGTGAAAAAGAATATTTCAAAGTCAGAAGGCCTGCTGCTCTTTGGGGTGGCAATATGTCTTACAGTTAAATCCTTTTAAATCACAAATCCTTTCCACTCTTGAGAATTATTTCCTTTCTTCTTCATTGTCTGGCTTGACTTGTTTAATGGAGGAGTAAATCAATACTCTTGTTCAGCAGTCTAAATGTCATCTATTACAGCAATAAAAATTTTATCTTAAAAAGAATTTTGCTAACCAGAATTACTGATAAGACAAAAGCTTTTGTTGCATTCCTGCCGCTACCAACCCCCAGCTTATTTAAAATAATTGCATCTCTTAGGACCAGACACAGGGGGGAAAAATCAGCCTCTCCTTTATTAGAGATCGGCATATTTACTACTTAGAATTTTCTTCTTTCAGGCTAGACTAAACTGTGTACCGAATGAAATTGTTTTCTTAAATACAACAAACCAAACTCAAACTGATGGTTACTAAGACAATGCCATAATTCCAGTGACATCTGTTACTCTTGCATGCAGATAAATAACAATTCAGCTCTTAATGTATTTTTTCAAAGCTAAAGGGAAAATAATTAAGGTACTTTATTCCCCTTCTCTGAACAGAGAACAGGTAGGAATGGGGGGCAGGGGGAGGGAGTCAGTTCAATTGTTTTCCAGACTGACCTCAGTCTCTGCATACACATGCTAACAGATTTAAGCAATGGGGTGGTTAAGCTCCCCTTTCCACTTCCAGAAGGGAACAGAGATTTGGAGGAATTAAGGCTAGAAGACTTCAGGAAGAAAAATTCTGGAGACCTCAGGAAGTGTGCCTTTGGCCTGGCCTGACTGGTTCATTGGGAGGGGAAAGAGAGAAGATTTGGAAGCAAGGGGAAAACTCAGGGGCTTTCCGCACTCCTTCAAAATCGCACAATGGTTGCCAATTGAAATCACTACAGTTTTGCCATTATGCACAACGTCGTTGACAATCTGCCACACACCTGAAACCGATCCGCAAAAAGCGCTTCCTTGTAGCGCTTTCAGGGAAATCCCCAAAAGTGGATTCACCCTCCGGAAAGCGCTACACTCCTGCAACCAATCTGTAACACTAGCGGGAAAGTTCTGTGCGTTACCATTGTTGTGGTTTCTACAAAGTCCCTCCCCCTGGCTCTCTCCTCTGATCTTCCGGCGAAGCGATCGCCATTTTTTTTTTCCCCGAGCAAGCGGAGATCAAATCACCGGCAAGCCTTCGTTTACCCAGTGAGGCTTCCTCGGCTGCAGTCCCTCCCCAAAGCTCTTTACAGTCTCTTTACAGTCACTAAGCACAAACAACAGAGAAGCCCGTTTGCTGATGTATTTTCCCTTTATTTTTTACACTGTTTTCGGCCGAAAATCGGGCCCGTGAGGGGGGGGGATTTTTTTTTTTCACTCGGGGGGAGCGTGGCAACGATGAAACGACAGCTCAAACACACCTGCCAGCTGGATGGGTCTCTCCGTTGCAACGAATCAACACATATTCGTTGCAATGGGTGTGTTTTTTTTAAAAAAACCTTTCTTAAAGGGAAAGGGGCTGTTTGGGAGCATGCTAACGGCTGTCCATTGGCTGCTTGACGGCCAGGGGCGGGACGAGCTCGGCAATAGCGCTTCCTTTCTAGCGATTTTTGCTGAGACCGGAAGCTTGTGGGAAACGATGGAAACGCAACTGGATTCCACTACAAAGTCAGGTATGCATAATGACGAATTCCACTATTTTAAATGGTGATTTTTCGTTCAGCAAACAATTTGCTACAAGGATCCCGGTGCGGAAAGCCCCTCAGTTTGGGTGCTGAGTCCATCAGATAGGACAGAACTCTTAACTGAGATCTGGAAGAGGCAGCCATTAACTGTGTGCTGGCCTGAAGAGCTGGAAGGTAATGGAGACTCTGTAATGATCCTTAACATCCTAAACTGAGGAGTCCTATATTGTAATGTCTGATGGGGCATATATATTTAGAGAGAGACTGAGGAATTGCAATTTATCCCTTACTCAATCTGGTGGTATTTTTTTTTAAATCCCTTACTCAATCTGGTGGTATGCTTGTGAACATTTTCTCCTTAATAAATAATTTATAACTTTTGATGCTATTGCTGGTTTTCTGTATCACATAGACCTTAGCCATCTTGGACATACTACTTTAAAAGGAGTGCCAGGAAGGAAGCAGGCAGTTGGCAAGTGACTGTTCCTCCAATGGTGCACAAAGCATTACATGATCTCAGTGGTGACCAGGCACTGGGCAGTGGGTGACACAGAGGCAAAGCCTCAGAACGTGAAAGGAAAGCTGGGAGGCCTCCCCCTCCCAGTAGGCAATTCCTTACAAAGGCAGTAGTTATATGAGAGAAAATGAAAAACCTTTACAGGTGTTGGGAAAACTTTGGAGAGAAGGATAGAACAGGGGCTGCAGGCCTGAGAGTAACAACGTGCAAACTCTAATAACTTTAATCCTGCCATACTCCTTCTCTTGTTTAGTTTCATTTTAATATTCTGATTAGAGTCTTTTGGAAAGAGGGAAATGAAAATAAATATGGGTCACAGACTACATATCATGTGTAATCCCATATAGAATTGCCAAACTCCAGGTAGTGCCTGAAGTTGTCCTCAAATTACAAGTGATATCCAAACAAAAGACATTAGCTTGATTGAAAAGCAGTTCTAGAGAGTAGTCCTATGATATACAGTGAAAGCCTAAAAATGGCTAAAGATGGTGGATGATGGATGTTCTAGGTTTACCACATCTCTTGTGATATTTCACTGAGTCTATATGGCATGCTGTACATATTAGGAGAAACATTTATTGTGGCCTATAGAACCTGGAGGCTGGCTGGAGATTGAGAAAGCAATGGGACTACTTTTTTGCTAGGACTGTGTGTTTGGCACATCCATTCTGAAAAAAAAGATCAAAAATACTTTACTGGTATTTTTTTTTTTTGAGGGGGGATATTCTTCCAGCCAAATATAGATTAGGCCTGAATCCTGGCTGTCTAAAATGGCCATTCCCCCAATAGCCTGAAAATAGCCGAATAGGGCCATTTATTGGGAATGATTGCATTCCCTTTAAATGCCGTCTGTGTGAATATGCCAGTTGCAGAATGTATTTAACAGGACAATGCTCCATTTTTAACAGAGCCAATACTACTGTCAAGCCTGAGAAGTTTGAAAACATAAAGCCGATTTACTCTGAATCAAACCATTGGTCTAGCAGTGTTGTGCATTCTGACTGGCAGCTGCTCTATTGAGTGTTCGACAGAAGTCTTGCCCATCACTTCCTACTGATGATCTTAATGGAGAAGCTGGGCACTGAGCCAGGGATCCTGCATATGCAAAGGAGATTCTCTACCTCTAATAATTTGCCTATTGAGGCCATTTATTTTGACTTGCAAGGGCTCATTTACAACCCAATTAATTCAGACAGGAATTTTCTAAGACAATTCAAAACAAAAGATGCATATTTCTATTAGCTGTGTTTTGTGGCTGTGGATTTTCTACGTGTGCTCCTGAAAGCAAATATATCATACGTGCCATGCTCGTGAAGTCATGTGGAACTTAGCAGTAGGTGTAGCTTGAAACACCTCTTTAGGGTACCAGCCCCCTGATGGGGAATGTGGGGTAGGGTTTCCAGATCCAAACCTCTGGAGATTTGGTGATAGAGCCTGGGGAAGATAGGGACCTCAGTCGGGTGCAATGCCATTGAGTCTTCCCCCCAAAGCATCCATTTTCTCCAGAGAAACTGGTTATAGTAGACCAAGGATGAGTTGGAATTCTGAGGAATCACCAGTTTCCCCCTGGAGACTGCCATCTTTAGCATGTCGAGAAGAATTCTCTGGTCATATGGGTGGGAACAAGGCCTACTAGGCTCAGCCATTGCGTGTGTACACCACCATACTCCCTAGAATCTTCTGCCGTGTCCAGGATTTCCTTCAAAGACACACCAATGCC
Organism: Paroedura picta; assembly: GCF_049243985.1. Lineage (NCBI taxonomy): Eukaryota > Metazoa > Chordata > Lepidosauria > Squamata > Gekkonidae > Paroedura > Paroedura picta. Next base: position 102,622,031 of record NC_135374.1, read on the forward strand.
CAAATGGCCTTTGGATATTAGTGCCTGAAAAGTAATTGCTTTATAATCCCCCTAATATATCACGGCATAAGCAAGTAGGCATGAAGATTGTTTTCCACTTTCATCACAGCTTCCTGCTCATTTCCCCTGCAGCCCTTTTTTTAATACACTCAAGAAGGCATTTATTCAATACTTAGTGGCAAGACAAGTGACAATGAACAGGAAACAGGGCTGTTTACAAACAGAGTCTCAGGATTCAAATCAATAAAAAGGCAGGTTCCTGCTTCCTGCTTCTGCTGATGAGTGGCAGTTTCTCATATCAGTAATTTCAGCGACTCTAATGAGCCTGGCTAGATACTATGAACTGAGCTATAAAAGTTTATATTAATCGGTGTTGTTATGGAAGGGAAGGCATATTAATCTCATTCAACTTGGAATTGGTGCTTTCATCAATAAGACCACTGCACCTGTTTGGAAAGGACTTTGCCACCTACCCATAAACTTCGTTCTCCTCTCATTTAATTTTTACAATATTTACAGCTAACCTTTGTGCCATATAGGTAAGCAGCAATTATTAGTCCTGTTCACAAGCTATAGGGAACACATGTATAATCCATGTACAGGCTGCGCTTGATAGTTTTTGTTTTGTTTGTTTTGGTAAGTTTGCTTGAGTAATTCTCATATTACAACCAATGCATGTACAGCCAAACGTGTGATACATTTATCCAGGTCCATAGTTCCTTTCATAAAGTGAATGCATGTTGGCTCTTTCTTACAACAGATGCATGCATGTACAGGCTGATTGTACATGTATGCCTGGTAGCACATGAACAGAGCTATTATGATAACACAATTTTCTCAAAATTTTAACTCACTCTGCTGACAAATGAAACAAGATCAATCAAAGCCCCCATATCAAAAGCAATTAAAATGGTCAAAAATTAAACAACAATAAAACTGAGCCAGGCACTTCAAAGAACAGATCAGTTAGCATCAGGATGGATTGTTAAAGTGATGCTATCATTTTAGTCCTGAGCAGTGCTGGACCCTTCAAAGTCAATAGGCTGAGAAGGGGATACCTCCGCTTAAGACCATACTGCAAGAAATAGCCACTCCAGCATTAATCAAACATGTTGTGTTTTCACTGGTAGTGGAAAGTGCCACCGACCTCATAGTTCTCAGAGCACGATATATTCACAGATATTTTGTCATTGCCCACCTTGGTATTCCTTGGCGGTCTCCCATCCAAATATTATCCAGGGCTGACCCTGATTACCTTCTGAGATTTGACAAGATCCAGATCACTACTTGTGTCTTCATTAATCTTTCTAAAATAAGAAGTTATCTTTGTCTCCCTGAGTAAGGCATTCATGAACTGTGGCACCACCACTGGAAAAGCCCTGTTCTCTTCCTTAGCAGTAGAGACATGATTATTTGACAACACTGTTTCATGATGACTTAGTTCATCCCAGTGCCAAGCCAGGTAAAAAGGACTGGGTAGCAGGTAATGTCAAAGACCTCTGCCTAAAAACTTCAAGAGCCACTGCCAGTCTAAGTTGACAATATTAACCTTGATGGACCTACGGTCTGATTTAGCTTATGGCAGCTTGATGTGTATTCATAGGCTGCCACTGAACAAAATCTGTGTTCATGTATACTCGTCTGATTTCTTCCCATGTGCTTAGAGTGTGCCACATAACCAATGTGTTACAATGAATGCGGTATTGGACTGGGATCTGGGAAAGCTGCCATGAAGCTCACTGGTTGATCTTGTGTCTATTATCCTCAGTCTGACCTACCTCAAAGGATTGTTATAAGGATACAATGGATGAATGGAGAACCATGGACACTGCTCTGAGCTCCAAGAAGGGAAGGGCAGGATAAAAATACACTAAATAAATAATAGACAATTAGTGACTTAGCACAAACTACGGTTTGCCATTATATCCAGACTGGCAAACTATGGTGGACATTTTCCCATTGAGCTAAGATGGTTAAGTGGCTTCAAGTGATAGTTATTACCTGAGAGCAGCAGTATGGTTAGTACAATCCCTATTGTTGTGCTATAACAATAATTTGCTACTGAATTGTCTTGCTTGCATGCAAAACCCCAGTGGCTATGGCAAGCCGATAGCACAATACTCAACAGTGTGTGAATACAGCCCTGCTTTAGAGAGGAAGAACAGATCTTTGACTTATGAGAGAGGTGTTAACAGATCATCTAATTGAATTATAGTGAGCAGGGGGAGGGAGAGAGGCTGTGGAGAGGCACCCAGATGAATATTCCTCCTCATGCTACTCCAACCTAAACACGATGGCTTTTTAAAAAATTACATAACTTGTCCAAATCTGTAATTCCACAGGGTGACCAGAACACCAGTGCCTCCCTAGTGCCCCACACTAGTCCTGGGAAAGGAGCGGTTTTTTCTTTCGCTAATTTAACGTTCCTGATTCACTACCTGAGCACATCAATCTCTGTCCTGTTGGCGGAGAAGGAAGGTACAACTTTCTGCATGCTTTACATAGATTCTGCTAATGAGCTATGGATCTTCCTATAGTCCTCCCATATAGTATTTATTTATTTAATTTATTTATTCGATTTATTCGATTTATTTATTTATTTAATTTATTTATTTATTTTTATGCTGCCCTTCCACACGGCTCGGGGCGGTTTACGTAAAACGTCATATGGTAATTACCTGGAACGCCATAACAAATATAACACTTTGAGGTAGAAGTTTCCCTCCCAATGAAATGTTAGAGATTGAGCTGTCCTTTTCATGTGGTTGCTTTGTTATAAAAATGAAGCTGGGTTGGCCCACCTTGTCCCTAATTGATCTTTTACTCTGTTACCCTGTATGCTTTTGGGGCAAGGTGACCAGATTGTCCCACTTTTGAAGGGACATCTGGGGGTACCTGGCAAATTGTACTTATGTTGAAATTAAAATATATGTATTAGAATTTTATTTTTCCATTCTGTGCATTCTATGAAAAAATTCGTTGCTCCATATAGACCAAATTTTTAATCAAGACCCCCCCCCCCGGGTCAATGGTGTTCTGCTTTACCAATGTTAAAATCTGGTCACCTTATTTTGGGGTTTATTTTACCTCTCTGTAGAGTGGAGATTGGTTTCACTTCCAAGAGATCTTCAAGCCCCACCTGGAGATAGTCAGCCCTGATGATAGTCCATTGCTAGGGAATGAAAAGGTGGGGAAAAGGTACAAAGGAAATACAATGTAGCATCGGGATTATTTCTAATACTAATATAGCTTGACCAGGAAAAAAACAATTATTAGTACAATGCTATTGGGGGGGAAATGGTATCCATCACTTCAGTGGGCCTAAGGCCATTGTAGTAGCCACAGCAGAGCACATTTTAAAAAGCAGCATTGAAAGGTGCTCCAGGGTATGTTCTCTTGCAATATGACTGCTACATTCCGATGAGTGAGCACAAGAGATGTGTAAGATATATATGATATCTGATTCTCAATGTTATTAGCTTGCAGCAAATGGACTTTTTGATAAAACTTCAGAAGTATTGAAGCTGGTTGAGACGATCAACTCTGTAACAAGAAAAAAATAGTTATTTCTGCTAGGGATGAAGTAGAATCAAATATCTAGTGGTTCAACTTGAACTCTGAAAGCTGCAGTGCCCACATATGTCTGACTTACAGTCCAAATAACACCAGTCTAAGCCAGTTGACTTCAGTGGAGTTAGAGTGGTGTAATTCTTTTTAGGATTACACTGTTACAGATGTACCATGACAAGGGGGAAAGTTAGTTTTGATTCCTGTTGTCTGGAGGTCTTTAAGTGAAGAAGCTTTCCCCACCCAGTCTGCTAGCATTTCATACTTATACTAGATATTAAGCCCGCTGTGGCCAAAATACAGCGGGCCCTAGCATGATGGGTGGGTGGAGGGATGGGGCGAAGGAAGGAGGAAAAGGAGAAAGAGAGACAGAAAGACAGAAAGAAAGGGAGGAAGATAGAAGAAGATGGAGAGAAACAGGTAGCCAGAAAGAGGCAGATGGAAGAGAGGGAGAAAGGGAAAAACAAAGGGAATGCTGGGAGGAAGGGAAGGAGAAAGGGAATGCTGGGAGGAAGGGAGGAACAGAGTAAGGTAGGTGGCCTTGAGACCTTCTGCTGGGCCCAGGGGCAGGCTCGGCTGCCCCAGGGCCCGGCAGAAGGCTCAGGACGGGGGCAGTGGGCTCTGCGGCCTACTCCCGGGCCCAGGGGCAGGCTCGGCTGCTCCAGGGCCTGGCAGAAGGCTCGGGAAAGCGGAAGTGGGCTTTGTGGCCTTCTGCCGGGCCCAAGGGCTGGCTCGCCTGTCCCAGGGCCCGGCAGAAGGCTCCCTGGGCGAGGGGAAGCCAGCCAGAGGACTTACCACTCGGGAAGGCTTCTTTCTCTGAGTGGTGACTCTCCGGCCGGGCCAGGCGAGGCTGGGCCAAGCAGCCAATGCGGAGCTGCGCTTTGCGCGGCTCCCCATTGGCTGCTTGGCCCCCGAGTGACACTCGGAGGGCCCAATCAGGAGCCGCTTCCTTGAGGCCTCAGGAAGGGAAGCATGCAAAAATTGGGAAAAGCTGGTATAAAGGAATAATCCTTGGAATATGTTTAGGATTTCTCATTCTACAAATTTCTTGTCCTTATAAATTTTGCTCCTTCAGTGTTTCCTCTGACTTCAGTGTTCCCCCTGTTTTTTTCTAAGCTAGCTTGACTGCATCATCATTCTTTTTTTTTTTTTTTAAATATACAAAACAGAGTTGCATTGGAATTGCAGATCATGCATCTCTATTCTGTAGACATATAACTAGACAAAACCTCTTATTATTTCTACTTGCTACATAAGCCAGTATACACTGGACTGCCACTGGAAATGGCAGCCTTGACCGTTTATGCACTGAAGGTTTCATGCTGGACTGCAGGCTAGAGATTTAGTTGTGGCAGGTTGCCCCACCTCTTCCTGCACCCACATCGGGGAGCATTTGGCCTGGTGTGCCTCATTTACCCCCTATTTGTGCTCCTGCACAGGAACTGGGGCAATGAAGTTCCCAGTGCGTAAACGGTCCTTGTGTCAAGTTCTTCTTCCCCCACATCACCTTCTGTCCTGTTTTGCCTTTTCCCCACCTTGTACAAATGCTGAACAACATTGTGAGGGTACTCTTCCTCAACCTCACACTCCCAAATTGTTGTACTTCTTAACCCTACAAGGGCACATTTTTGCCAGTGTACCAGCACCAGATGACAAAACGGGGGTTGCAGAATTCACTTCCTGTCTACTGTTTTGAACTGTGTACACAGTGTCCCATGGAAGCATGGTGTCATGGCCGACAGTTTTGGGCAGTAAGATGACTCACTATTGGCAGCACTGGTGGGCCAGCTATTGATTGGCCAGCTGTGCCTGACCAATGTTATTAATTGTGGAAGATTTTTTAAAAAATAAGGATTCTGGTAGCACTTATACCCAAAATGTCAGGTGCAACCCTTTGTCTTCTGTGCCTAATAAAAAGTGAGGAAGATTTCACAACTACCGGGGACACTGAGTTTTTTCCACTGTACCCTTTATAGAGGCAAATTAAAGCAATGATTGAGGCTGTCCCCCATTGTTGTTACCTTTTTATTGCCAGAAAACAGAGGCATACTATAGCCATAAGGTTAGAGAATCTCTTTAATGTTTCCTCTTTAACTCTGCAGAAAGCGAGTGAGTCCATAAATCTCTGCTGGGTGATTTCACAGCTCAGCATGAGTACATCATGTGAGAAGGCAAAGCCAATGGTCTTTTTAAGTGCTCCAGGCACAGTTCCAAGAAAGAAAGGGAAACTTAAATGACGGAGCACAGGGAGTGATCAATGCGCAATAATTAAAATACCGAATTCCATTAAGAGAGAAGCGGAAGAAGATAGTTTGCAATCACCATTTTTGCGCGGAAAGAAAATCTGCCTTTTCACTCATTGCGATGCAATTCCGCTGGTGTTGTCCACAGTTGATCAATAGGGATGACTCATACCATTCTTGACTCAGTTTCTTTATTATTAAAACACACACACACACAAAAAGTGCTTGTAAAATTTAGAGTCTACTTCTCCGTGGTTGAATAGAACAGAAATGTTACATGAGACAGTTTTGTAACTTAGCCACTTAAAGCACAATTGCACCCTTCTAATTCAATATGCTTAGAAAACTGCTTTGGAGAGTTTCAGAGGGGAGCCATGCTTATATCCAGCAGAAGAGCTAGATTCAAATCCAATGGCACCTCAGAGACCAACGAGACTTTCAGGATATAAACTATCAAGGCTCAAAGCTCCCTGCATCCAAAAAGTCTTATTAAAGATCTCTTCATCAGGAAAACCATGAAACATTTTGGTGCTACTGTACTCAAATCTGCTTTGTATAGCAGTACTAGGTCTCTTTATCATGTGTACTGCTTCACATGTGTACTTCTATCTCAGAAATTGCTCCCATATTGAAGGCTTCAGTATTTTTCTTCTGGCTGCTGGCTAGGTAAAACTCAACAACATCTGGCCTTTGAAATGACCTGTCAATATAATGTTGTACAAGGATGCCATCAGAAAGAATTATGTGGATGGGAGTTTTTACAGGTGTTCAACCTAGTGTGGTGGCAATGGGATCCTTGCATTTTGAGGATTGCTGCTCCCCATAGGAGCCATCCCACCCATTAATATAGACAGATATGGTCTGGTCAAAGCCTTGTAATTGGGGGTGAGGTTGGCAGGAATAGAGATTATCCCCATGGTTGTGGGATAAATTCTCAATAGAGATGCAACTATCTTCCTCTAAACCAGGGGTAGTCAACCTGTGGTCCTCCAGATGTTCATGGACTACAATTCCCATGAGCCCCTGCCAGCATTTTCTGGCAGGGGCTCATGGGAATTGTAGTCCATGAACATCTGGAGGACCACAGGTTGACTATCCCTGCTCTAACCATCTAAAAGAGATTCAGGATTCAGTTGTTGTTCAGAGCCTGGATACCATAGCTGCCACACTGAAAGAAAAAGATTTCCCAAAAAAGGTTAACTGGTATACATAAAGAGGTAAAGTAGAGGTTTCTATTTGAAAAAAAGTTCTTTTCTCGAGAGTTTGAGCTTTTAAATGTAGGCTCTTCATCTGGTTCTAAAGAATTCTAACTCAAACTATATTAGCATTGCTCAGTCTTCATCCTTAAGACACTGTATTGTAGTTGACACGTCAGTGAACAAAGCTTTCACTCTGTGTTAGACTCTCCTTCTGGTGGCTCCACTGATGTGCCAAAATTAACTAATTGATCTTTGAAACGAATCGGCCCACCTTAGTTTTATCAAGTAAAATCTGTCACCCTGCTTTAGCTAGGACACCTACGGTTAATTTTTTTCCTCTCTTTTTTTACAGCAGTCACTATGAATATAAGAGACAGGACTTATAATATGACAAATTTCATGTTGGCTGCATCATTGCTAGAGAGTAAGGTTGCCTGAATAAGGCTGCCTACTGTTGGCAGAGTTTAAATATACCAAGAAGAGTTCATCACCAAGCCGCTTAAAATAATAGTTTTATTTAGAAGAGAAACAAACTTTGTATAGAAAGAAGGGGGAGTGAGAGAGCAAGAGAGGGGAGGGGGTCCTGTCTAACTGTTCTGTTGTCTCATTCAATCCGTTCTGCAGCCAAGTGGACTCAAAGGAGTGGGACACTGGAGAAGAGTTTTTGAAATTATTATTATTATTATTATTATTATTATTATTATTATTATTATTATTATTATTATTATTATTATTAAACTTTTATACTGCCGTTCCCTGAGGCTCACGGCAGTTTACAAGATAAAAATTGGAATAAAACCCATAGTTAAAACCATTAAAACCAACCCACAATATCAACATTATCAACGTTAGGCAACAGGCAAGCACTAACTAATCCCACTAACCCCCCCCCCCAAAAAAAATAAAACCACCCCATGTTAGCCGTTAGCAACCAGGGACATCAGGTTGCTAATACTATAATACTTTAATATGGGAGTGAGGCAATCAGATCATTCAGATGAACCCAGGGAGCCAGATCTAATGTCGGGACCGCCTGCCCTGGCCTCAACCATATGCCTGGCAAAAGATCTCTGTCGTACAGGCCCTGTGGAAAGCTGTTAACTCCGGCAGGGCCCTTAGCTTTTCCAGGAGCTCATTCCACCAGGTTGGGGCCAGGGCCGAAAAAGTCCTGGCCTGGGTCGAGGCCAGGCGAACATCCCGACTGCCCAGAACCACCAGTAGGTTTGCACCCACAGAGCAAAGGGCCCTGCGGGGCGCATAAGCAACCAAGCGGTCCTGTAAGTATTCTAACTATGCTAAATCTATGCTACATCTCCTCCAATGCCCTTTTTAGAATAGTCTTCCTGTGCCTTTGAAACATGTACCCTAGAGATCTTGTATAATCTAACACATACAACTACCATCCAATAACTGGGCATTGTATTATGGGTAACTCTTTCAATGCAGGAAAACAAGCTCTCTTGGAACAGATCAGTGCTCCATCTAATAAAGAGCAGTGACCAACAGATGCCCTGGAGGAGCCATAAGTAAGGGCCATAAAGGCATCGGTCATGTTCTGATTCAGAACAGGGAGCTTCCATTCCATTTAGCCATTTCACAACTTTGACCTGGAATGGCACATATTGGGTACAATTCCAATGCAATGCAGAGTTCTACAAACATTGCTTAGTATCAAAGCCAGTTCAGAGACACAGCAAGCCCCAACTGATGCTAGGCATAATGAATTCTGTAGAATGGTGCCTGAAATATGGAGCTGAAAAGAAAGTACAGCAAACTGGTAGCCAGGCAAAAGCAAAATGCCTAGCTATTGTATTTAATACAACCCTGTCCAGTGCATAATCAGGTTGCCAGCCCTAGGTGGGACCCTGGTGGAAAATATGGGGATGGGCATGCACACATCCAGCCCGAAACCAGAGATAATGCCATCATTTTGGAGTGATAGTCTAGGATTCATGCAAAACTCAATGGTTAAAATAGTGTTTGGGGTGAATTATAGATTGTCACACTGATGCAATTATGTGATTTCTAGTTTTGTGACAGAAATGATGTTGCATAGCAGTATAACTCCATATGCCACCATTTTCACATCACTACCCTGAGACCTGCCGTTCACTCCAGACACAGGTACTGGATTCAACGAAGCTGTCAGACCTATGAAGATGCATAATTTTGTAGTATTTTCCCTGATGACAGACACTTTATCTAGCTACATGCCATATAAAAGCACTGTGCAACTTCTTTATTTGAAGAGAGTGATATTTAGCTATCTGTGACTGTGACTGAGAGCCAGTTTGGTGTAGTGGTTAGGAGTGCGGACTTCTAATCTGGCATGCCAGGTTCGATTCTGCGCTCCCCCACATGCAACCAGCTGGGTGACCTTGGGCTTGCCACAGCACTGATAAAACTGTTCTGACCGGGCAGTGATATCAGGGCTCTCTCAGCCTCACCCACCTCACAGGGTGCCTGTTGTGGGGAGAGGAAAGGGAAGGCGACTGTAAGCCGCTTTGAGCCTCCTTCGGGTAGGGAAAAGCGGCATATAAGAACCAACTCTTCTTCTTCTTCTTCTTCTTCTTCTTCTTCTTCTTCTTCTTCTTCTTCTTCTTCTTCTTCTTCTTCTTCTGCACTGGGAACTTCACTGCCCCAGCTCCCATGCAGGAGCACAAATCACGCGTGGATGAGGCACATCGGGCCAAATGCTCCCCCGTGTGGGTACAGGAAGAGGCAGGGCAACCTGCCACGACTAAAACTCCAGCCTGCAGCCCAGCATGAAACCTCCAGTGCGTAAACGGTCTGTCTTTCAGTCCTCACTCACACACACACACACAGAGATATATGGAAGAGGATGAAAAAAGCAAGCAAAGAATTCCAGAAGGAACACAGAAGAATGATCCTAGCTAATAAATATTTAATATACATTCTGGGCTATGAAAACATTCTTCTTCAGGATAGAATGGTTTGCCAGATGTAGCTACCAAAAACAATGATTAGACTCCACTTCTTTAAATTCAAGGTGACATATAGTCTGTAGGGATGAAAGGATCCTTCTTTCTTTTCCTTTATTGTCCCATAAACTCAATTTGCTCTTTATTCTGCCTGAATTCTGGTTTAACTGGGAGAATATCTACAATTATTTCCAGCCTGCACTGTTTGTTCAATTGCATATCGACAATCATGTATATTCTAAGTGCATTCATGTCCACTGATAAAACAATGCAAAAAAAAAAGGAGGATGCAAAATATGTTTGCGTTTTTACTGATGTGCAGTTGTGCTCCCATGCAGTACTAAAGCACCATGCCTAAATAATTGTGATACAATTATACTGTATTTCTGCAGTGTTTTATGAGTACACACTCATATTGTTAAAATGCTGTCCTCCAAAATCTTGAGATAATTGCACTTCCACTTACACAAGTTTTTTTTTTTTTCTGCAGTGTTTTATTCCAGCATATGTGTGTATGGGAGACATAAATGTATTGAAGGCTAGGGTTATCTGTGCATGCACACTGCTGTATGACAGATTAGGAGATCAGAAAGGATGGAGAGGCCTTAATGTGCCTGTTCTGCTTTGCAAACAAGACGGAGCAATTTAGAACTTCAGAATCCAAGGAGGTGTTCAGAAGACAAAAATGTCTGAAATAGCCAAAATAGACTTACATTATATCCTCTGGAGAAGCTTTGAAAGGTAACTGCTGTCAGTGTGGTAGCAGCAGCTTGTTCTGTTGCCCTCAATCAGCTTGGAACACTAGCATGAGAACAGAGGTTATAATGTAGCATTGGCACAGCAATTCACAGACCTGTTTCTCAACATTCATTTCCCAGCGTGAGAGCTAATGGGATCAGTCCTTAAAACACTCTCCTTTTTTTTTCCAAAACAGTTTTGGTAAAATGATCCAGTTACTCTGTTGAATTTTCCATCACAGTGTTATCCAGGCGTCAAAACGTAAGCGGAGACAATCCTGTATCAACTTAAACTATGGGGACAGTGCTTACACATATCTCTGACGGAGAAATTTCAAAATGAGTAATGGCCGCCTAGGACTCCAGCCCCAAAACTCACACAGTACATTAGGGTGGAGTCTGCATGGGGCTTTTTATCCCCTCCCAGTCCTAATGAATCCCTGCCATCTACACTGAATTTGACTTCCATTTTGATTTTGGGCGCTTTAAATTTTCCATCTGCAACATGAATGATTGAGCTGCAGTGACCCTACTTTTCCACCGCAATATCCAGAGTGGAGATAACTCAGTATAATTGATTGAGCCACTGAGGTAGAGAAACAGTCTACCCCTGACTGGCTGTGCACCAGTTCAAAGACTTCCTGGTTGCAAAACTTTTCTCCCAAGATTTATTTTTTCTCTCAGTTTCCCTCTGGAATCTATTTTAAAGTAACTGTGCTTCACAATCAGCAAAGATTTGCCTCATTCTCTGAGAAGCTGCTGCTGGTAGCTGGCTGGCTGGCTGGGATCAGCTCCCCTCCCTTCCCTCACTCATTAAGGAAAGAAAGAGATGAGCAGCCTCATGCTGCACTAGGCTTCTCCACCAGCAGTCAAAAGAGGAGAAATAAAATATGCTGAACTTTCTCCCCTCTCCCCCCACTCAGCTTCCCCAATCAAGTGTAGAACACTTTCTGTTTTAAGTTGGGGGAAAGCAATGAGGTAGAACCAGAATCAAATCGAACTGAACTCAGCAGGATTGGCAATGGAATAAACAAAGTAAATGCAGAATCAGCCTAAGATAATTCATATCCCACCCCCACCCCCAGACCCATCCCTAAACAAGATGGTCAGGATGCCAGTTGGAGCTGTTCATGGTGCTGAAATCCTCTGTTGGAGTTCTTCTCAAGCTGAAACTGTATCTTATGCATTCTTCTGTGATTACCAAATTTTAAGACCCGCCCCTTTCTTCAAATGCAATCACCAGGGGTTTATTCTCCAAAGGGAAGAATGGTGTTGGAGGGAAAGGGAAACTCTTTAACCCTCCCCCTGCCTTTTCCTTCGGAAAAAAACGCTTGCAAATCCATTGAAGAAAGAGAAAAATGGGCACCTATACATTTTTCCTAGGTACCTGTATAAAACAAAAACAAAAACAAAAAACAATTGTCTCTACATTTTTCTCTGTCATGTCCTGGACAGCCCATCTTAGCTTGATCTTGTCAGATCTTGGAAGCTAAGGTAGGTCAGCCCTGACATTTTGAATAGGAGACCACCAAGGTATATAATGGCTGTTATGTGAAGGAAAGCTACCTCTGAATGTCCCTTGCCTTGAAAACCCTATGGAATAACCACAAGTCAGCTGTTAGTAGATGACACTTTTCACTACCATACATTTTCTTTATTAGAGTGGGGCAAACAGTTTGGGAATATATTTTTATCAAGAAAAAGTCAGGGGAAGTGTTAAAGGGCACATCTCTTTCAATTCCACTTTCTCTCTCAAAAGTCAAATCCAATGGCTGCACTTGGGAAAGGATATCTACATTGATCAGAGTAGAAATATTAAGAGAAGTTTTGTCCAAATGGCTATCTCACCCTTTGGGATGGCTTCTTCGGATGCAGTCCACTGTCCTTCTCCAGTTTAGATTCTTTGCATTGATTGAACCCATACATGCCCTGAACTGGACCCTAGTTCTGGTCAACTTTGTCAAATTGATGGATATATGGCTTAGTGGAAGAGCTCATTTGTATTAAGGTTTAATAGCCCCAAAGCCAGATACCTAAAATTTTAAGATTTTTTTAATCCAGTAAAAGAGAAGTTTGCTGCATCAACAACACAAATGTTCCTACCAACCGCTCCAAAACAATCTTACATTATCAGAAAAAGATGACTATTTCAAAATCCTTTTGTTAGAAATTTCTCTTTCTGCTTCATAGACCATTTACGCACTGGAAACTTCACTGACCCAGCTCCTGTGCAAGAGCACAAATCGGGGGCGGATGAGCACCAGGCCAAATGCTCCCCCATGCGGGTGCAGGAAGAGGTGGGGCAACCTGCTACAACTAAATCTCCAGCCTGCAGCCCGGCATGAAACCTCCAGTGCGTAAATGGTCATAGTTTGGACAGTAAAAGAGAACATGGGATAATCAATGAAGTTCCACCATTTGGCAATCACAGTAGTGTTGGTTTGGAGGTATTTGAAGAAAACAACCCTTCTTCTGAGCTGTTGGTAACAGATTGCGGCACGTGACTGTCTCAATGGTAGGAACTGTTAATGTGCTGAAGAAGAAGAAAAAGAAGAAGAAGAAGAAGAGTTGGTTCTTATATGCTGCTTTTTTCTATCTGAAGGAGTCTCAGAGAGGCTTACAGTCACCTTCCCTTTCCTCTCCCCAAAACAGACACCCTGTGAGGTGGGTGAGGCTGAGAGAGACCTGATATCACTGCTCGGTCAGAACAGCTTTATCAGTGCTGTGGTGAGCCCAAGGTCACCTGGCTGGCTGCATATGGGGGAGTGTGGAATCAAACCCGGCTCACCAGATTAGAAGTCCGCACTCCTAACCACTACACCAAACTGGCATATTAAATTCAGTGGAGTATTTAATTCCAAGGTGAAGTGGAGAACATTTCTGCCTAGCCAGGCATTAGTGATAGCACATCTGTTTTGCATGCAGAAGGATCTGGTTTCAATTCTGGGCATCTCAGGTGTAAAAAGGCCAGGCAGTAGGTGATGTGAAAAACCTTGGCCTGAAACCCTAGAGAGCAGCTGCCAGTCTGTGTAGACAATATTAACTCCAATAGGCCTTGTGTCTGATTCAGTATAAGGCAGCTTCCTGTTTATATGTGTAGTTCAGAAAACCTCAACTGCAACCCATTTAGAAAAGGAAAGAAAAGCCTGTTTCCTTCATTGCCAATCAGTGTATGCTAGGGGAAATAATATTTTTTATTCAGTGGTTCCTCAGGTAACCAGCACAGTCTACATTATCAGATGTGGAGGCGAGAAGGCTGCATCACGTAGAACAAAAACTACTTGAGAAGAGATTCAGGTTTGCTTCCAAGACATTTCTCAGCATGTATTGGTATGGCTCTGGAATTAGGCTTGCATGGCTTTTTGACAGTCAGAGGGTGTTTTGGGTTTTTTTGGCCCATGGTTACATCACAGGGAACTGTTTTGACTGATTGATTCTGCAATCAAATGTGATCTCTTCTCCCATCCAGCCAGTGCGGTATAGTGGGACACCAGGGTTCAAATCCCTATTCTACCGCAAGGGTCACTGGGTGTTTTCAGGTTAGTCATTCTGTCTCCATTTAATTCTCAGGCTGCTGGTTGTGAAGCTAACACGGGAAAATGAGAAACACATTGTGCTGCTCTGAGCTTGCTGAAAGAAAAATGGGACATAAGTACTTGGCAGCACATCCAAAATGTGGTCATTCGTCCCACTGATTTGGTTAGATTAATTAACACACTAGCTTGATGGCGGAGAAGCGTTCAAGGAGATGCAAGTTAAATCAATAGGACAGCAACTGGGTATTTTTTGCACCCTAGAATGCAGCGACACTTAATTGTGATTAGACATTAATGGGAGGGTGCAGTACACATAGCATAGCAGTTAGAAAAATAAATTCGGATTTGTTGGATATTGTTGGAGCAATGGTGACTCAGCATGCCTAGATGGTGGTATTGGAGTGCAACGTTTCATTTTGCTTTGGATCCAGCTTCCGTATGCGTGTTTTTGTGTTTTCTCTTTTTCTCCCTCTTCGTGAGGTTTTGCAAGAGGCAGGATATCTCTGTTGGTTTCTCCTGCCAGAGGCTATGCTGGTTTAGCATGTCTACGTGAGCCAGGCTTTTATTGACCCAATGCTAGAGAAGCTAGCAAGGTGTTTTAGTGGGAAAGGCTTTCTATTAGAGTCGGCTTCTATCTGACACTGCTATTAGGGTTACCAACTCTTGCTTGGTTGATTTGGGGGTGAAGTGTGGGGATTGCGTAGTACAGGGACCTCTGTGGGGTACAATGCCATGCAGTCCACCCTGCAAAGCAGCCATTTTCCCCGGAGGAACAAGCCTCTAGTCAAGATTAGCTGTAATCCCAGGAGATTATCAGGCACCACCTGGAGGCTGCAACTCTCAAAACTACAGTGCATGTGAACGGACTTCAATAAAGTTAAATTTTACCTTTCCCAAGACATTTACCTCCTGCCTGTTTGCTGTGAGTGATCCCACATTTTCCGGACTGCATAATTCTACTGAATATAGACCAAACGGTTTGCAACAAAAATGGTTGCTCTTATTGATCATACACAGCGTGGATTACTTCTGACCCAAAATCCATCTTTTCACTAGAACATTTCTTCAGAAGATTGTTTCAGCTAAGATTTTGCCAGACTTCTCTCTGACTAGGTTCAAGCTCAGAATCCAACCCAATTTGAACTATCTTTGCTCCTTCTGTATGTCAACTGTATGTCAAGTTTGCAGATGACACCGAATTAGGAGGACTGGCAAATACTCCAGAAGATAGAGACAGAGTTCAACGAGATCTGAACACAATGGAAAAATGGGCAAATGAGAGCAAGATGCAATTTAATAAAGGTAAGTGTAAAGTTCTGCATCTGGGTCAGAAAAATGAAAAGCATGCCTACTGGATGGGGGATATGTTTCTAGGTAATACTGTGTGTGAACGAGACCTTGGGGTACTTGTGGATTGTAAGCTAAACATGAGCAGGAAGTGTGATGCAGCGGTAAAAAAGGCAAATGCCATTTGGGGCTGTATCAACAGGGGCATCACACCAAAATCACAAGATGTCATAGTCCCATTGTATACGGCACTGGTCAGACCACACCTGGAGTACTGTGTGCAGTTCTGGAGGCCTCATTTCAAGAAGGATGTAGATAACATTGAAAGGGTACAGAGGAGAGCGACAAGGATGATCTGGGGTCAAGGGACCAAGCCCTATGAAGATAGGTTGAGGGACTTGGGAATGTTCAGCCTGGAGAAAAGGAGGTTGAGAGGGGACATGATAGCCCTCTTTAAGTATTTGAAAGGTTGTTACTTGGAGGAGGGCAGGATGCTGTTCCCATTGGCTGCAGAGGAAAGGACACGCAGTAATGGGTTTAAACTACAAGTACAACAATATAGGCTAGATATCAGGAAAAACAATTTCACAGTCAGAGTAGTTCAGCAGTGGAATAGGCTGCCATAGGAGGTGGTGAGCTCCCCCTCACTGGCAGTCTTCAAGCAAAGGTTGGATACACACTTTTCTTGGAAGCTTTAGGATGCTTTGGGCTGATCCTGCATTGAGTAGGGGATTGGACTAAATGGCCTGTATGGCCCCTTCCAACTCTATGATTCTATGATTCTATGATTCTATGATTCTATGATTCTATGATTCTATGATTCTATGATTCTATGAACTCCCCCTGTCAGCTGTGACTAGCCCCCCCCCCCCATCTGTGGCTAGTCAGTTGCCCTGTCTCCTTCAGTCTGGTGAGGATTTTTAACCTCTTATCCCCCCTAGCTGTTGTTACAATGCTCAGAGCCTCATTTTCTAGATGCCATCCATCACAGAAGGATATAAAAGAACAAGTATACTGAGAGCTCAAAATAAAATGTATGATATTTTTTTCTATAAATTTCATCAAGGACAAACAGAAATTACCGATCTCAGTGAGGACAAGGACGCTGAAGATGTTAGAGACCCACTATAATTATTTGTACCATTGAAGTGCACTCTAGAAGGACAAAAATGCAGTCTGTTGGTTGCTGGTAGTTGTTATGGCTTGGGCAAAAATGTGTGTCATTTATCTCAGTCAGAAACTGTATGGATATTTTTTTGGGGGGGGCATCCTGTTCTGCTTGGGAATAATAGGAAACTGATGTGGAGATGCTGGCCCTATGTGCTAGAGGCATGTTGATCTAATGAAGATACATGCCAGCCTTGTTTTTCCCTGGTAAGGGTGACAGATGGGAGAACTCAGTGGAGAATCAGGAGAGGTATCTGCAAACCGTTTTTATTTTCACAATATTTTCCTTGATTTTGTTGTCATGGGTAATATTGCACTCGCCTTTATGATGGGCTTTAGCCTTTTAACAGTAGCAGTGATCAGGGTTTTAGTTTGGTTCCTTAAGTTTCTTACATGAAACCACCTTGAAAAAGGAGAATATATATTGTGGACCCCATGAGCATAGAGGCTCCACAGGTGAGGAGTTGATACAGACAACCTTTTTTTGGAATATGAAGAGGCCCCAGTTTTCATTGATTACACTATAATAGCATTGGTGCTAACGCAGGACAGAATGGTGAATCAGTCAGCCCACCTGCTACCTTATAAATCCCCGTACCTTCATCCCACCTGAAGAAGAGTTGGTTCTTATATGCCGCTTTTCTGTACCCGAATGATGAATCTTAAAACAGCTTACATTCACCTTCCCTTTCCTCTCCCCACAACAGTCACCCTGTGAGGTAGGTGAGGCTGAGAGAGCCCTGATATTACTGCTCGGTCAAAACAGCTTTATCAGGGCTGTGGCAAGCCCAAGGGCACCCATCTGGCTGCATGTGAAGCAGGAGGGAATCAAACCCAGCACACCAGATTAGAAGTTGGCACTCCTGACCACTGCACCAAGCTGGCACCTCCCAGGGATGCCAGCCTCTTGCCACTGGAACACCCCCCCCAACCTGTCTATGAGGCCCCACTATCACCAGTTGCATGACCACCCTGCCACCTTTCCCTGTACCTCAGGATCACAAAAGTAGCAATGGAGTAATTCCTGGCCACATCTTGTTCATGTAAAGACATGTCCAGATTCTGTGGGCATGTAAATTTGTCTCCACCCAAGCGAGCTTTTAGGCTCAAATGACATTTGAGTTGTTGAAAGGTGGGAACAACAGGCATTGGAAGGGTTAACCACCACCCCTGCTCATTCTTTCATTTAAAAAATATATATATCCTTCCCTCTCACTGCTGACTTAAGTTGTTTCTGTAAACTGTATGGAAACGATAATATATGTTTTCTATTGATTTATCTAGTCTACTCTCCTGGGCTCCAGCTTTCTGAGGTTTCTCTCTCGGGGATCTTTTAAGTGGAGATTGAACTTGGGAAGACCTTATTATGCAAAACATGCACAGTACTAGTGAGCTGTGGGCCTTGCCACAGCACAGTACACACAATACATAAGTATGAGCTGAAGAAACTTTTTTTTGCCCAAGACCCTGAATAGTCCTTGACACTGCAGGAATAAATGGACCATTGATCTGACTTTGTTTAGCTGTCTTTCTGGTTCCGCAGCCTGTTATCAGTAGGAACAGATTTGGCAAATCAGCTTTAAGTGTAAAGAGAGGAGTGGGCTATCAAACCACCACAGGCTAGGCCTTTGTATATATATTTAAAGGCACACAGTAATAACGGTGCTTTCTTTCTTTTATTGCTTTCACTCCCAAATATAGTACCCTAATTAGGCCTGGGTGTCCTCTATAATGCCAATCAATACAGAACTAGCAAGAGAGGGGGGAAACTGCATACAGTAACAACTGAAAGTATAAATAATTAACATGTTGACATTGTTAGCTTGTTAAAGAAACAGTGAATGATTTAAGTTAAAGTCTCATGAATGCCATGGCTTACACGATACAACTGCCAATTGTCCAACTTCCAATGCTGCAAGGCTCATTTGAAAACCATTGATCTTGTGTAAACAGAAGTACTGGTGGCAGAAGTGAACTGTGCTGGGGTTGGGGCAAAGCACATGTCTAATGAAGTCATAGGTTCTGAGCCATTCTATTTCATTTAGTATTTTCTTTTCATCCAGACCTAATCCAGGCTAAATTAGACAGCTTTAATTCAGGCAAATTCAAGAGTATGCTTTTGATTCTCCTCTATTGTTACCCTTAAACAAGGACATTATTGGGTGTTTATGAAGAACTAGCAGAAGTCCATTATAATTTGGGCTATCATTTTATAAAGATAAGGAAGAGAGATGATCTGGGTGGATCCACCTGTCCCTCACAGGTAAAAAAGCAAAAGATTGCTCCTGGAAGGAACATGTATTTGACACATACAGATTATGTGAAATGGAGAGTCTTCCTTGGAAGAGTTGCAGTGTGTTTGTACTCCCTTTCCTTTAAGGGAGGATGCATATTACATATTTTGTTAGGCAGGGGAGTACTGAGTATTTATTGTGCTTATTGTAAGCCAGATGGTCCTTTTGGGGAGTGGTGGGAAGTGCCACCAAAGCAAATTGTTGCTTTTGTCAATGCCTCATATGTGGACTCAATTTGGTTTAGTATTTTTTTTAGGGAGGTTTAATACTGCCAAGTCACAGCTGACTTATGGTGACCCCCATAGGGTTTTTAAGGCAAGAGATATTCTGAGGGGCTTTGCCATTGCCTATTTACACATCTGAATTCTACTGTTCCTTGGAGGTCTTCCATGCAAATACCAGCCCAGGTCAATCCTACTTAGCTTCTGGGATCTGATGAGATCAGGCTATCCTAGGCTATCCAGGTCAAGGTTGTGAACTCAAGAGCTTCCTCCATGTATGTACCATGTGGTCCCAATAGCTATACTATAGATGTCAATGTTTCAAAAGAATAATCCATATGATCTGAAATATAGATGGGAAAATACTATATTCTCTCAGCAACCACTGAGTGCCCTACCTTGGATAGCCCAGACAAGCTCGATCCCATCAGATCTCAAAAGCTATATATGGCCAATCCTGACTAGTATTTGGTTTGGAGATATCCAATGATGATAGTTCCTCTAAGTACCAATATGGCTCATGATGCAGAGACAGGACATGGCCAACCACCTCTGAATGTCCCTTGCCTGGCTGCAAGACAATCCTTGAATCTCCTCGCTGCACTGCATATGCCATGCAATAAATAAACAAATATCAACCATTGAAAATCAGCTCCAGCTGGTTTATAATGAATCAGAACCTTGGCCCATCAAGGTTATTGTCTGCTCAGAATGGCAAGGCCTTTCCAGGGTCTCCCTGGAAATCTTTCAGCATAGAGATGATAACCCTAACACCTCTAATGATAGTTTGGTTCTACATTTTTTGGATGAGCTAAAGATCCATGACTATTTTCAAAGGCAGCTCATCGTAACCTAATCTGATTGTAAATCAGAGCATGGATCACTCTGATCAGGTCACACTTTTCAAGGAATGGTCATAGCTTCTATCAGCGGAAGCTGATAAGGAGTACTGTATGCCACAGGGAAGATCTATGTCTCGAACTGTAGACCAGGACCCAACAGTAACTCCAGGTTATGAACTTGTTCCTTAAAGGGGAATGCACCCTCCTCCCACACAGGCTGATCCTTCAGTCCTTGAGCAACTTTATCATTGATCAGCATCAATTCAGTCTTGTCTGGATTGACCTTCCATTTATTTACCCTTATTCATCTCAGTACAAGACTTGAAAACTGATTTAGCAGTTAAGGAAAAGAAGAACTGGGTAGAATGTGAGCTGCCCTGAGACCGCAGAGAGGGGCGTCATACAAATCAAAATATAAATGAAATAAATCTGCATATTGGTGGCATGTTATTCCAGATTCTCTCATGGTCTCTCCCAGCAGTTTCATGTAGATGTTAAACAGCATGGAGGATAGGATGGACCCCTATTGGTCCCACAGTATCAATGCCATAGGGCTTAGCAGTAGTTCCTGAACCCCACCATCTAGAATTAGCCAGGGCCTTTACGCACGGGGATCTTTGTTGCAAATTGTTTGCGGAATGAAAAATCGCCATTTAAAATAGTGGAATTCGTCGTTATGCATACCTGCCTTTGTAGTGGAATCAGTTGCGTTTTTTAGCGTTTCCCACAGGCTTCCGGTCTCGGCAGAAATCGCTAGAAAGGAAGCGCTATTGCCAAGCTCGTCCCGCCCCTGGCCGTCAAGCAGCCAATGGGCAGCCGTTAGCATGCTCCCAAACAGCCCCTTTCCCTTTAAGAAAGGTTTAAAAAAAAAAAACAGACCCATAGCAACGAATCTAGGTAGATTCGTTGCAACGGAGAGACCCATCCAGCTGCCTAATGTGAGCTGTCGTTTGATTGTATGATCGTTGGCACGCTGCCTCGAGTGATAAAAAAAAAATCCCCCCCCCTCTCACGGGCCCGATTTTCGGCTGAATTAATGTGTAAAAAATAAAGGGACTTTATTTCAGCAAACGGGCTTTTATGTGGTTTGTGCTTAGTGACTAAAGGTGAAGGACTGAAGCCAGGGAAGCCTCTAAACAGAAAGAGGCTCGCTGGTGCGTTTATCCCCGCTCGCTCGGAGAAAAAAAAATGGCGATCGCTTCGCCGGAAGTTTGGAGGACAGGCTCAGGAGGAGGGACTTTGAAGAACCCGCAACAATGGTAACGCACAGGTCTTTAGTGCTAGTGTTGCAGATTGGTTGCAGGAGTGTATCGCTATCCGGAGGGTGAATCCACTTTTCTGGATTCCCCTAAAAGCGCTACAACGAAGCGCTTTTTGCTGATTGGTTTCAGGAGTGTTGCAGATTGTCTACGACGTCGTGCATTAAGGCAAATTAGTAGCGTTTTCAATTAGCAACCATTGTGCTATTTTGAAGCCGTGCGAAATGGCCCCCAATCAAGAAAGAGCAGAACTACCAAAGTAAGGGATCTTCAATTCCCACCTCAACTAGCTTCTCTGGAATAGATAACCAAATGAATAGTATCAAACATCTCAATGAGGTTAAAAGACAATCAACAGGGACATGCTCCCCTAGCAAAGATCATCTGTCAGTGTGACCCAAGACTGTTTCTGCCCCAGACCTAAATCCACATTGAAATGCCATATCTGCTCAAGTGGTTACATCAGGCAGGCCTTAGAAAATAGAATTTACAAAGAATGACAATGGGAATCATTCACTCTGAATGTGCTGGACAGCAAAACATCCTTCATAGCAATGTGGCAAATGCCACAGCATTTGTCATCCCCTGACAAAGGACATACAGAGGTGGATATTTTTGTCTAATATTAATAAGCTTGTATTACTATCACTATCAATTACATTTTTTTCTTCCTGCATAGTTGCCTCTGTTAACTAAACCAGGGCTTGTCAACCTGTGGTCCTCCAGATGTTCATGGACTACAATTCCCATGAGCCCCTGCCAGCAAATGCTGGCAAGGGCTTCTGGGAATTGTAGTCCATGAACATCTGGAGGACCACAGGTTGACTACTTCTGAACTAAACAATGGGATCAAAGCTATCAGAGACTTTTAGATAACAAGTCTCTGACACTACCAATCAGAGGCAGACCCAAATTAATCAGTTCTACTTTAATTAGCCAATTATTTTACATGGCATTCTCATCCTCATCTGAAAATTTTTATTTTCCTGCTCTAATTAGCTTCTTTTGTCCCCTTTAAATTAAACATTTAGTTAAAATATTTGCTCCTTTTGGTAGGAATGCGATGCATGAGAGAGAAAGATGGAAGCCAACCAACTTAGGCCTGTCTTCTTCATCTGTGGTGTTTGTTCTCCCCCCCACCCCCACTGCTGTAAACAGAAGCTCCAAGCCAGGACTTTGTTTAAAGTAAGAGACCAGTAACCTGTTAGTGTGGCATTATTGGTAATGTTTAATTTCACAGATGGGCAGTAGAGAGCCAGTTTGGTGTAGTGGTTAGAAGCGGACTTCTAATCTGGCATGCTAGGTTCAATTCTGCACATGATGACATGCTGGTCTCATTTGGCCGGAAATGTCTTCCAACTGGGGTTGTCTCAGCAGATCTTACCCCTTTACTAGCTTCACCTCCAGACACAAACGTCTAGACAGGTACCATTGTATATTTAACAGTTCTATTACAAAAGGGTTCTGTGTATCTGCTGCATAAGTAGGGAACCTAATACCAAAGTGGCCTACTTACCCCTGGCCTACTTACATACTGCTGATTTTTAATGATGCTGGCTTTTTTTTAATACCGGCAAAATCTTAATAAATCAGTCACGGATCAGAACTTGAAACATTCTAAGTGCTGATAGCTTTATGAAAAAGATGAAAAAGGCTGACATAGTTTCTGAATCTGGTTTGAGTTCTGTATTAACACCCTGAGGTATTTATTCTATATGTAGATGGCAAACAGTTTCTGTGGTCAGTATAGACAGACATATTTTCTTCCCATAGATTTCTGTAGCCAGCATCAATGGCTTATTATTTCGTGAAAAAGTATATGATTCCAAATATTCTAGACTATTTCCCTTCAACTTTTAAAACAAACGATTTCTCCTTGAAGTATAAAAGTGGACAACACTCCATGTGTACCTTAAAGCAGTGGTCCCCAACCTTATTATCACCGGGGACCGGTCAACGCTTGACAATTTTACTGAGGCCCGGGGGGGGGGAGTCTTTTGCCGAGGGACATTGCCACTGCCTGAGCCCCTGCTGTGCTTGCTTTCCCACCCACACCCCTGACTTCCCACTATCCACTGAGGGGCTGCTGCCAGCAGCAGCTGCACAGTACCATGCCGAGGGGGAGCCCCAGCCATGGCAGCCACTGGAGAGCACCAAAGGTGAGCTGGCAGCAGAGTGGCAGGGCAGCCCCCGAGGCAGCAGCCGGGGAGGGGATGAGGAGGAGCTGCGGCCCGGTACTGACATCAACGAACCAGTACCGGTCCCCAGACCAGGGGTTGGGGATTACTGCCTTAAAGACTTTTAAGCCTCAAAACTTTTGAATTCCTGAGATTAGAATACATATCAGAGGTACATTTCTTGGGAAAAGGACAATCCGTTTGTCTTTTTAGATTCGAAAAAGATGGTTATTGTTGGCAAGGAGTTCAATAATCCAAGGGAGGCATTAGCTAATTAAATGCCTTTAGATCTCTTGATGTAGTTTCCACAGAGGAACCCTGTCATTTGGTCTCCTCTGGAAAAAAACTAGTCTGACAAAAGCTGCTAGAGATTGTTGAGAGAAGGGCAAACTTCTGTCATTATGACAGTTCCTTAGCACGTGTTTCTCTTTAAAGGTGGGGAGGGAGTGCCTTTAAGTGTTGAAAATCCAGCTACTCGTTAATCAAGGCTGATTACGCTAGAAGCCAGGCAACTGTTTAAGAGATTTTTGAGAAATCATCACAGGTGGTTTGCCTCAGCTCTTATCTGGGTGAGCAATTATTATCAAAGCAAAGGCAGTTTTGTGACATCCTGAAAAGAGCTCATAACAATCAAGCCAGGGGTGATACGGCAATGTCTGCTCCCCCCACCACCACACACACACTGAAGACCAGGGGATGTGTTGCTAAAGCCATCTTTAAATAATACCCTTGGGTCAGTGAAATCCAAATAATTACATTCATTGGAAGTGTTAATGTTGAGAAACGAAAGGCAAAAGATAGACCCCCCTGGTTCAGAGATCCTGAGATTTTGTCAAGGGGGGGTAACATTTCTGTGCAGATCTGTGCTAGAATGTGTTCACAATGAAACAGCAGAAAGAAAGCGATGCATTTTCTACCTTTGGATGCATCAAAAGAACTACAGTCATTTTGTCGAGACAAAACAAAAGGTCTCCTGTCTTTGGAGGCAGTGTTTCTAAACTGGACTACTAGGGTCACTTTCAGAAGCCCTGCTTTCAGTGCTCCCACCTTTGGAGATAAGGCAGGTAGCAATTTAGGAGAACGCCTGAAAATATTGATATTTTGGGAGTTCAATACACCTCAATGTGAAACTTTCCCCAGAACTATCCTTGCCATATTGTCACTATTACAGTTGTAGGCCTGAGGACAAGTTTGGAACAGTCAGACAAGGAATAGTGTGGTATTTTAGAAAGAAGTTTTGCTTGGGATGCTTGGTTCCCACTACCACCAGGAAGTGTGGTTCAACCATCAAGGTCCACCTCCATGATTGGGGGCTGCCCGGCTCCACTTTCCCACAGCCTCCTATGGAGGACACCTCTCTAGAGCAGGCCAGCACACAGGCCTGGTCTGCTCACCAATGGATCGTCCCCATGCCAACTTACCGAAAGTTGTGATGACAATAATTCAAACGGCAACGTTCCTTCCACTTTCATTTTTTTATAACAGTAAAACCACAACAATAAATCTGTAAATTACAGTAAAAATCAACAATAACAATAACAGGGGATGGGTGAGCAGGCTGCCTTGCTTACGGGGAAGCGAGAAACAGGCACGCACCTCCTGCCCGCCTCTCAATAAGGCAGGGAGACGGAGGGAGAGCCCTCCCTCCTCCCATCACCCTGCAGCATGGTGATACCCCAAAGGACCATGGGACATGTAGTCCCATGCCCCCACAGGTCCTGAAATAACATGGGGCAGCAATGACACTCGGGGGTAAGTCCCATCGCCTTTGCTTTGCAGATGAAAAAGGCGAATGCCATTTTGGGCTGTATCAACAGGGGCATCACATCAAAATCACAAGATGTCATAGTCCCATTGTATACAGCACTGGTCAGACCACACCTGGAGTACTGTGTGCAGTTCTGGAGGCCTCACTTCAAGAAGGACGTAGATAACATTGAAAGGGTACAGAGGAGAGCGACAAGGATGATCTGGGGCCAAGGGACCAAGCCCTATGAAGATAGGTTGAGGGACTTGGGAATGTTCAGCCTGGAGAAAAGGAGGTTGAGAGGGGACATGATAGCCCTCTTTAAGTATTTGAAAGGTTGTCACTTGGAGGAGGGCAGGATGCTGTTTCCGTTGGCTGCCGAGGAGAGGACATGCAGTAATGGGTTTAAACTTCAAGTACAACGATATAAGCTAGATATCAGGGGGAAAAAATTCACAGTCAGAGTAGTTCAGCAGTGGAATAGGCTGCCTAAGGAGGTGGTGAGCTCCCCCTCACTGGCAGTCTTCAAGCAAAGGTTGGATACACACTTTTCTTGGATGCTTTAGGATGCTTAGGGCTGATCCTACGTTGAGCAGGGGGTTGGACTAGATGGCCTGTATGGCCCCTTCCAACTCTATGATTCTATGATTCTATGATTCTATGATTCTATGATTCTATGATTCTATGAACACCTTCCCCACCATAAAGGACACTGTTGGTTACCAGGGAGGTAGCAGTACTTTGGGAACCCTATAAGGTATGAATCTCTGTTTGGTTCCCAAAGCCCCATTGCACATGGAATGTATCACCTTCTTCTACAGTCCCATCCTGGGTTGTTGAAGTAACATGGGCATTTGTATTGCTTCTTTATGTCTTCTATGGAGCCCTTTATGTCGTTAGCTATTGTTCAATAATGAAGAGGTGTCAGTAATCAATTCTTCCAGGACTATTTGTCTAGATACCCCTGATATTGGATCTAAGAGGTGTCTCACAAAGCATTTGATCTTATCCCCTGTAACAATGATTCATTTTGTGAAGTTATATCATTTCCAATTAAGCCCAACATGTAGCGATGATGATTTGGTTCCCTGCAGCTTTGAGTTCCATTAGAGATTCAATTATTAAAAACAGGGTGAAGTTTAATTAAATAAACTTAATTAAAAATAAATTAACCCTTATTTCACAGAACAGCCTGAACGTTTTGTCACATCAAAGAGACAAAAGCACACACAAATCCCATAATGTTATTGTGTGCAGGAAAAAAAATCGCTTTGAATGTCAGGTTTACTGTTGTTTTAAATTGGAAGTTTTACCAGCCTTGAAATGGAAACGGATGATTAACTATTAGTAGGACTCTGTTCAGCGCTGCAAAGTATTCAGCAGCTGGCCTTAGAGTGATTATGATCTCAGTGTATAGCATTGTGTTTGCGGTAGTAAAATCTCTGGTCCTGATTGGCTGAGCTGGTCTGACAGCGTAGAATGTTTGGTTGTGTATGGAATTAAAAAGTTTATAGTCTGGCTTCTATGTGGCAAGAGGAAGTATTTTGTTTGCCTGGGATGTTTAGACTACTCACAGAGCTGAGCAACGGGGAAGAATTCCAGGTACAAGAGAACTCAGAAGGGGAAAGAGTGTACAGGTTGGAGGAAGTCAAATCATCACAATCAAATGTGAATACGTCTTGTTCATGAACAGCAGAAGTGCTACCAATCCAATAGAATCACAAAACATGCTAACCCAGCTCTACAACAACCTTTGCAATGAATTCTGGTTGCAGGAGAATAATAAACATCATTGATGCTTTACTTTCTGGTAGGGTTTCTATCCAACTTAGGTCTGAAGCTAGGTTGTGGAACAACCTGTTGGCCTCAAGATAGCCAGTGTGATGTAGTGGGCAAAAGCAGTGGCCTCTAATCTGGAGAGCTGGGCTTGATTCCCCACTCCTCCACAAGTAGCCAGCTTGGTGACCTTGGGCCAACCACAGTCTTGTTAGGACTGTTCTCACAGAGTCATTCTGCCTGAGCTCTCTCAGCCCCACTTCACAATGTGTCTGTTGTGGGGAGAAGAAGGGAAAGGTGTTTGCAAGCCACTTGAGGACTCCAGGTAGTGAAAAGTGGGGTATATATTTTTAAAAAGCTTCTTTTTTCCCTCAGGACTGCCAATTTTTCACAGGCCTACATTTCCCAGACATCCTCCATGACTCAGCACTGGGCTCCATGAAAATGCTCAGAAAATGGAGACCAGCCACAGTCAAAGATACCAAGTTGGAATAGACAGCATATAAAGCTCTGTGTGGGGAGGAATTACGCTTATTCCCTAAAGCTGAGCAGAGCAGAGGCTACTGCTTTTAGACAGTCTTGGCCCCTTACCACAGGTTACCGGTGAGCCCACTGG